>NC_081824.1:407102328-407417828 GCF_030867095.1 Alligator mississippiensis
GTCTGGAGGCCAGCATGGTCTGGACTTCACAGGGGGCCTAGGCATCTGGACTAGGGACAGATATTCAAAAGGCCTGAGCCTGAATTGATTCAATCTTTGCAGATTAGTCTAACCTGTCTAGGCTGAATTGGTTTGCAACTGTACAGACATTCCCTCTGGACTAAAGAAATACAGGCACATGCCTGCAGTGGCTCAGGCTAGAAGCTGGGAGGCACTAGAGCAGCCCTCCCTTCCTTTTCACACTGCTGAGCTGGGGGTGGGGGTGGCCAGGCCCTGGCAAGATGCTCTGATTAGGGAGGGGTGTAAACCCCTACCCTGCCTGCACGGTCCCAGGCTTTTCCCTGCTCACTTCTCAAAGGGTGGGAGTGTTGCCAAACCCCAGCCCCTGGCTAGCACTCTGAGGCAAAGGGTGTACGTGCAGTGCATACATCTGTTGATGATACTGAGCTTTTCAATGTCCCTCTCCCTGCTTCTTCATACTGTCTGCAAACCTGACAGGTGAGGGAGCCAGCAGAGGGCTGATAACCAGAGATCCTGGTTTTCTCTAATAAAAAAATCACAAATTCTCTGATGAAAAATCACAAATTCTCTGACAAACCCCCCCAAATCCATTATTAAAATTAAAAAAACCCTGAAGCACCCCTGAACCCTGCTGGTGCCTCTCACTGCCCCCAAAGCCTCCCCCCCCCCAGCCCTGCTGATGCCTCTCACTGCCCCCAAAGCCCCCCCCCAACACTGCTGGTGCCTCTCACTGGCCCCAAAGCCCCACCCCCAGCCCTGATGGTGCCTCTCACTGTCCCATAACAGCCCCTATGCCCTACTCATGCCTCTTGCCTCCACCCACAGCTCTTGCCCCCCAGCCCTGCCGGAGGGTCCCCCAGCTGCCAGAGCTATTGGGCCAGGACCCCAAGTCTGCAGCTCCCTGCACCCCAACAGCAGACAGCTGCAACAGAAGCAGCCTGGAGCCAGCTCCCCCACTTCTCTGCCTGCTTGGGTTGGGGCAGAGCCAGCTCCTGGCTCCCCCCCAGCCCTGCTGATGCCCCACCAGCCATGACCCACAACCCCCCAGCCCTGTCAGAGGGGCCCCTAGCCCTCTGCAAGCCCCACTTACCTCAGGCTCCAGGAGAAGAGTGAGGCTGAGCAGAGCAGAGCAGAGCTGTGGCTGAGTGAGAGCCTCATGCCCCGCCCCTGCCCTCCCCCTCCAGGCAGAGCTGGGGGTTTCCCACCCTGTTTGCAAACAACTCTTGCAAGCTGGATCTCAACCAGCCTGCAGAACTGTTTGCAAAAGGAGGGAATCTGTGGGTTTCTCTGCTAAAAGGAGAAATCCTCATTTTCTCTGATAAAAAGGTGAAATCTGTGGTTTTCTGTTTTTCCATGGGAAATGGAAAACCCAGATCCCTGCTGATAACACAGTGTTTATCAGCCTGTCAACAAAATAAAAGCCTCTTTCATTAATTCAAGCTCTTAAACAACTTTTTCCAAGGAAGGGGCATTATCAGCTGACCTGTTGATTAACTCCAAAAAGCCCTAAGCTGACACTGTTCTGTCTGCCTGTCCCAGTGAAATTGAGACACACACACACACACACAGAGACACCTCTCAGCATTTGTTAACATACCATATGCCTAGGGCCTGTGGAGCTGGGGTCTGTGATGTGGAAGATGGGAAGGGGGGGATCCTTGCTTGAGCAGTGAGTGGGGAGGGGAGGGGAGGGGAGGGGAGGGGGGCAGGGGGAAGCCAGGCAGACCCTGCTGTGTCTGAAGTCTCCACCAGAGCTCTGGCTAGGGGAAAAAGGGAAAGAGCCAGCCCTGTTCTCTGGAGCAGAGAGCACAGCCCAGCATAGCTGGGATGCTGGGAGGCTCTGGTTTAATTTAAACTAGCAAGGGGTCTGGGACAGACTTTGTATAAATGGTTTTTACTCAAATCAATTTTAGGCTAATACTACATTCAACCACGTTTATCTTAAACCTGTTTCAGCCATTTTGAAACTAGTTTATGTGCACTGAACTTGTGTTGTGTTACAGGTTTAAACTAGTTTCTGATCACTTAAACTGATTTATGTGTAATTTTGGTCCCTAGCCATGAAGCCATCAAGCTACACTGTGGAAAGGGGGTGTGACCATGTTACTGAAGCCCCTCTGCACCCACTCCTGGATTTGATCATTTAGTGACCCTTAGCTAACTAAATGATCAAATCCAGGCTAACAACTGATTCCTAAAGATCAATTAAATCTCTATGAGTCGGAAATATGGATGTGGGAACCATTTGAAGGGCAAATATTAAGTTTTCTTTAAATTTTGTCAGACCTTTAAAACTTTACATAATTAAAACTTCCAAAACACATCTGTAAAAATGCATTCAGTGACACTCCTACTTTAAGGCCCACTGTTTTGTGATGTGTTGAGGCAGAGAAGCGCTATGGCAGCCCAGTACCAAAGTGCTCCTTTTTTATACACATTAACTTATTGTAGCTTGGGGAATACTAGATACTGCAGTCTGGGGGAGCCTACCCTTTCTGCCAGGTGTGTCACAAATGAACCCTGTACCCTCCCCAAGTACCACTCCAATCTGCTTCCTCTGCTTGATCTGCCACTCTGCTTTTTGCTTCCTGCTCTGTGTTCCCTGCCCAATCTGCTGCTCTGATTTCTGCTGCTTGCCATATCGACTACTGTGCTGCCTGTTCCCACCCCAATCTGCTGTGTGCTGCCCACAGAGGCTGTCTGTGCCACTTGTGGCATGCATGCCAAAAGGTTGGCCCCAACTGGACTAAAGCATCAGACAAATTAGGTACCCCCAAAGCCTTAGTCTGAGGAGAAAAAAGTAAAATGTTTGATCCTCAAGCCTCACTGTTCTGACCTCACCATACATGCCCAATAATTTGAGTAGTCACAGAGACTGGACTTCCTCTAGCTTACTTCACTCATCAGCATCCAGGGCCAGGATTTTAAAACAGTATTTGCCTGCACAGTATAAGCTAGTAGAGAACATGCATTATAAGGTCTGTAGGCAGGAGGATGGTGATTACCTGATCTAGAGGGAAGCTTGTGCTCATAACATAACATCCTGACCTAAGACCCAGCCAATCTGCCCCTGCTTGCTCTCCATTTCTTTGGCAGTAGCAGTTTAATGCCATCTCTCTGTAGCTATCCAGGAGAAAAAAGGGGCTGTATTAGAAGTTAATAGTCCACTTTTGCTGCTACACTGCAACTAAATGTAATCTTTTCCCTCCTGTGTGGCAGCCTTTTTGTGTCGTAGATTGGAATAGACTGCTCCTGCCACTGTCCAACATCATGCTGACTGAATGACTTTGTAAACACAGCCCACAATATTAGCAGCACTCAAGCATTCTTGTGAATGAGGACAGCACTTAGATGTTCATTGTTCGTACAAGGGCACTGTCAAGGTTTAATCAGGTCAGGTCACATTGTATTTCATCCATCAACTGATGCAATAGATCTGAGTTAGGCAGCTGGGCATTCACTGTAGGGATATCTCCCAAATAGTTTTCATTATATAGCTTCTGAGGAGGCTCTGAAGAGTCTTGCCTTTTTCACCTGAAATAGCTGTGACACCACCACTCTATCTGCTCCAACTCAGTCTTTAATAAGCTTTTATGTTAGGACTTACTGGTTTCAGGCTATATCAAATGAGTAGCTTCAGCAGACAGCGGTGCTGTTACTTGGTGCAAAATGACTTTGGTACCCATATTCTACCCCAACTGAATGTAGGGGGGTCATTCAAGCAGAGAAGAGAAAAAACACTTAAACATGTTTCTATTAAGTGTTGCACTGTTAAGTTAGGCATGTCTTATAGCACAATAACACATAAATAGAAAGAAGTCATTTTATTTTGTCTTTTAATCCCTTCAAAGAATAACCAGACTTGTGAAGAAGGAATAGGGGAAAAAAGATAAGGGAAAGCTCACAAAATACTCTCCCCACCTGCTCCATAAAGCATAAAAATGTATCAGAAATAAAATTCTCAGTAAAGAGTTAATGAAGCAAGAGAAATTGTGAATAGGAATGCAATGAAAAATTCATACTTTCTATGCATGATAAATAAGTAAATGCCCTTTCATAGTTCTGTTTACTTTTCGAGAGGACAGTTTGGAAAAATTGAAGAAATATGCTGTTTATTATAATCCATGGGTCTTTTAAAGGAAATGATAAGCATTTCTCTGGGCCTTCTGCCAAATCCTAGCTGATACATAGGTAAGAGTACCAAAGCCCACTCTTTCAACAGTGCTGGTTGGACAAATAGAGAGTTGACTTCTTCCTTGAATTTAAAGTTCATATTGTCCAATATTACATATTATAATATATCCCATATATATTATAGATAACAAATATATCCAGAAATTTGGCTTTTCTCTTGACTATCACTTCATCTAGAGCAGGGGCAGGCAATTGTTTCAGGTGGAGGGCCACTTAATGAGTTTTGGTGAACTGTCAAGGGCCACATGGGTAGTCCAGCCTCTTGACAGTTGCCCCACCCACTTGTCGCTATCTTGAGACCAGAAGTCCCACCCTAACCCCTGACCTTTGCCACTGGAAGTCCCTCCCCTTGCCCTCCAGAAATTGTGGGCAGTCCCCACATCCCCCTACCACCTTTCCTCACACCCACACACTACCCACCTGAGCTCCCCACTGCCGCCACCCCCCTGGGCATGGGCTCTGCATTGCCACCAGCCCCACTCTCCATGCTCCAGCCCAGCTGCAGCCCCATCTCTGCTGCTTCTCTACCTGCTGCCCAGAGCCAGCAGGGGACCAAGGGAGTGGAGCAGGTCCCTGGGGCCTGCAGCAGCAGCAGCCCCATGGGGAAGCTGCATGCTGGCCAGGCCAGGCCCTTCCACCCACAAGGGTGGAAGCAAGGCAGAATAAGGTATGTTTGGGGCTGTGTATACACATGGATGCCTCACTCCCACCCTCATGAGTGGAAGGGCTGGGCAGGGCATAATTTGTTGGTGGGTACCACGGGCCAGATGAAAGTGTTTGACAGTCCAAATCTGGCCCATGGGCCATATTCTGCCCATCCCAATCTAGAGGTAATCTTTTTAAACAATCATTCATAAAGTTCCTATGTGACCACATCTACAACTTTGTCCTCAGACTGTAGCACATTTTTTAGCAGTGATGCTAGCAGTGATGTTAGCCATGTACCTGTTTTCTTTCAGAAACTTATGCATGTAAACAAACTTTGAGCTACATATCTTGGATGTATGTGGAACTCTGGTGTTCTACCCTAACAGACCTAAACAGTTCAGCTAGGGATGGACATTACACATAAACTGGTTTAAGTGATCAGAAACTGGTTTAAACCTGTAAGAGAACAGATGTTTAGTGCACATAAACCAGTTTCAAAATGGCTGAAACTTGTTTGAGATAAACCTGTTTGAATGTAGTGTCAGACTTAACTGATTTGGGTCAAACTGGTTTATGCAATGTCTGTCGCAGATACCCCCTACATCCCAGCATGCTCTCTTTACTGGGCAGGGCTCTCTGCTCCACAGCAGGGCTGGCCCTTTCCCTCTGTTCCCTGGCTGGAGCTCTGACAGGGACTGCAGGTACATCAGGGTCTGCTGACTTCTCCCTGCCCTACCCCTCCAACCTTGCTGTTCACTACTCAAGCAGGACATTCCCCCCCTCCCTCCCTTCCATCTCCCCATCCCCACAGGCCCTAGGCATGTGGTATGTTAGCTAATGCACACGTGTGTGTGTCTCCAATTTCAGTGGGACATGCAGACAAAACAGTGACCGCTTAAGACTGTTTGGAGCTAATCAACAGGTCAGCTCTTTAAGAAGAGTTTGAAGTAATGGAGAGAGGCTATTGTTTTGCTGATTGGGTGATAAACACTGTTATCAGCCCCCTGCCGGCTTGCTTGCCTGTCAGTTTGCTGCAGACAGTATAAAGAAGCAGACAGGAAGATTTAAAAGCTTTGTATCATCAACAGATGCATGCACTGCACCCCCCCCACACACACACACACACACCTCCCGCCTGCTGCCTACTCTTGCCTCAGAGTGCTAGCAGGGGGCTGGGCTCTGGCAGCACTCCTGCCCCATGAGCAGTGAGCAGGGAAAAGCCTGGGATGGTGATGAAGCACCCCTGGACTTTCACTTAATTTTAACCAGGGAACAACTTTGTATGTTTTGAAAAAGTATTTTATCTAACCAAGGGCATAGAGTAGGTTGTTTAGGCTGGGGGAGATTGCTTGTTGCCTAGTTGCTGATTGCTGGCCTCGCTAGAAGGAAAAGCTGTATCAACAAAGTTCCGGAGCTGGAAGGGGGGTTATTTGCTGGGCTTGCTATACCTTTCATCACATCAGCAAGTTTAACCTGTTACGTAGCTATATAAGGCAGATGCCCACTGGGGTGTGGGTGCTTGCTTTGCGAACGATTGCCAAGCACCACTTTCTGCGCAGAAATAAAGATTAAGTTGGATCCTTCACCCCTGTGTGTTTATTGGCACAAGCGCACTGGGCACGAACTCACTGTCCTTTGGGGACAACAATGGTGCAGGCGGACCTAAACCCTAATCAGAGGTCCTGCTGGGGCCTGGCTACACCCCCCTCAGCTCAGCTCTGTGCAAGGGAAGGGAGGGCTGCTCTAGCATGCCCCAGCTTCCACCCTGACCCACTGCAGGCATGTGAGACTCTATTTCTCCCTGTGGAATAGGATTGTCCTGCACGCATACCTTCAGGATGTAAAATGGAGGCAGGCCCTCACTCCTTTTGGCCCAACAGACTAGTTATTAAGTCACTTGACCAGGGTGCAAGAGACCCGGATTCTAGAACCTCATCACCCTGGTGCTTGAACCTACAACTCCAGCAGGTCTCTAACCACTAAGCAACAAAATAAGCAGTAATTAAAGCCTTCCCTGAGCCTTGCCTACTGCTCCTTGCATTCAACATTCACTGGGAAAACAGCACTGGGAAAGTTTCTGCCCTGGTAGGAACCTAGAGTCCCCTTCAGGCTGGAACTAGGACTCCCTTTCTTCCATCCATTTCACCATGTCATGTATCCTCATCTTCCTGGTCCCACATATCACCTTCCCTTGCCTGGCTAGCTGGCTAGCTTCAATATAATATGCTGGGTAATGCCTTACTTGTGTCCTGGTGGTTCTCAGTTATGTCTTCCTAGTCCTATAAAGCAGGATATAGGGATTTGACTCCCCCCCAACACACACACACACACACAATCTGGGTCATGATGGCCTAGAGCCTATATCTTCCACTCCTTAGACAAGTGCCCTAACTACTAGGCTATTGAGCTAAAAAGTGGGAGGATTGCCTTCTTTGCCCAGCACTTCCTCCAGTGCTAACTAGTTGTGGTATTCTGACAACAGTGTTAGGATTTAACGTGGCATTACACACAAGCCTGGGTGATTCCGTTTCTCCTGGGAAGCTCTCTTGTTCAGACTATGCTGAATCATGAGTCACATGTTAATGCCAAAAACTGCAGCTACATGGCTATTTGCAGAACTTTGGCACCAGCAGCAGGGTGAATGGGAGGTAGGATCTGGCCCTCAGAGTACATCCTGTTGAACATTTCATGCTATGTTACCAATTGCCTGGAAAACCATCTTCAAGACCGGCGCTGGCTTATTCAATAAATAAGACATTCTACTTCAGTGGCTTCTCTAGGGAATGCACCTATTCAAGGCATTTGTAAGGTACTTCCATAGCTTTCTGTACATAATTACACAAGGTGTAATAACAGAAAGTGTATGGGCTAGTGCAAGCACCAAGAGTGATAAGAATACTGGAAGGACTGTGTTACATTTGTCGTAGTCTTTGTGCTCATCTCTTAAAAAATGCTTCTTGGGAGGCACCAACAGTAAAATATGTTTGCGGAATAATTCTTAAAGGACAAAAAGAGATGTTTTTACCTGTAGAGTAACTGGCGTTCTTCAAGGTATATAGTTCACATACACATTCCATGAGGCACTTGCCAATTTTGTTACTTCCAAGGGTGATGAGGGAATTGGGTTGCGGTTGAAGTTGCTTCATTCTGCAAAACCTTGGCCAGTTGTATGAAGTTGTGAAGGGACATGTTCCACCCTTGAATGAGTTATTCCTCTGGGGGCCAGTCACTGCCTACTTGCTTGTGGGAAGCAGGCTCCATCACAAATATGGCCCCCCAAACCAATAAGGCAGACAGTGATGAACTGTTCATACAGAAAGTCTTCTAGTGAGCTTCCGTACTGCTCTCCATACCTTGAATCTTGTTCCTGTTCTCACACTCCTCATCTCTGTGTCTGGCATCTTACATTTGGCTTGATCCTATGACTCTCAGCTCCTGATCCCTGAATGGTTCCTGAACTTAGTTTGTCTCCCAACCTCTGATTGTAGTTCCTGTCTTCATAATTGTCTTCAAAGACAGCTTCATAAATCTTACATTTCTAGGGCCTGATTCTGATCTTTCTAATGCCAATGTAAACCAGGAGAATGCATAGAATCAATGTAGAATCATACAAAATCATGGCTGGAAGGGACCTCAGGAGATCATCTAGCTCAACCCCCTCCTCAAAGCAGGACCATCCCCAACTAGATCATCCCAGACAAGGCTTTGTCTAGCTTGGTCTTAAAAACCTCCACGCATGAGTGACTGATGCCTCCTGAACGTGGGGGAGCACCTGCAGAAGCTGCCGATGGCAGCGGCCCTGTCAGCGGGGGCACCAGCCCTACTGACAGCATCAGTGTCAGTCATGGGGGGGGCACTGGACCCTTCAGGGGGAGCACGTGCATCCCCATGCACCCCCTATCAGTTGCTTATGCCTCCAAGGATGGAGAATCCACAACCTCTCTGTAAATGTAAATTCTCTGTATGGTATGGGTCCAGATTTTCTCCCTGTAGAATATGAGTAGTTTCTATCAACTCCAGGGAGAGTTATTCATAGGACATGGTAAGTGAATAGGAGTTTCTGTTACTGAACTTGAATAGAGTCACTGTAGATTTGCATTGGAGCAACTGAGTCCAGAATCAGGGCCCTAACTTTAAACCTATTCCACATACAAAAATATGATTTGAAAATATCAGCTAGAACATCAAACATATGGCCCATAAGTAGGATTGAGCCTGCTAAGCCAGATCATGCAGCCCACAGCTTTAATAGGGAACCTACATTCCTAACCATGAAGATTGACTGCCAACTGACATACCACAAGAGCTACTGCTGACTGGAAAGTTGCCTGGCTTCAGTTTCTTGGACATACATCTGCCAATAGTAGGATACATGTATGGACTACACATCTTGAATAATATTAGTTACTATGCAGGTAAGTAGTTTCTAATACACATTATTTTTTTCACTGGTACTCTTTAATTGTGTATTCCTTGTTTTCTGGCTTGCTACTAGAAGGTCTGATCTGCAGAACTGGTGAGCACATAGAGATGCAAGAGAGGGCAATGACAGCTGTGCTTTGAACACACAAAGGGTTATATAATGCAGAATATGCCTAGAGCTCTTACACTGAATATTTAAGTGTAAACTTAGAAAATTTGGAAATTCAAAATTAGCAGATGCCTTTGACCCTAAATCTCTCTGTGTCTCCATTCCATATCTAAAGCCATATTTCCATATCTATATCTGTATCTCCTTTCTTGTCTGCGACAAATTAATGTCTGTGAAGCATGTGGCTACTAGAAATATTCCTGTGAGCACCAAAGAAAGCTCATGTGGAAAGTAATAGCTCTCTATCTTTAGAGTAGAGCTTGAATAGTGAGCAGTAACTAAGTCATGGGGCCACACATTGAACAAAGAGAATAAAAAAAAGAGATTGAATAGCAGCTGCTGAAAGTGAGCCAGTCTATACCATGGACTGAATGAGTCAGGGTTTAGCGGGGGAAAATAGTATGTGGGAATGTAGTGAAAGACCATATCATAATGCATAAGCCCCAGGGGTTAAATTAAGATTGCACAGGAAGCCTAATTCTTGCATTTCCTAGCTCTTGAATTCTTGACTCTGCAGCCTTAATAATGTCCTTTTTACAGAATTACTGTGAGAGAAATTTTTAAACATTGTAGGTAGGAGCAAAATATCAGTTCTCTTTAGAACAGAAGGATCTTTCTGTCCTCTCTCTATTTCCTGCCTCCCACCCTTTTATTATCTGACTGTCTTAAAGGTAACTCAGAGAGGTTTTGTACATTGTATGTGGCATTATTTGAAGGTCAGTCATCAATGCCATTCGGTCTCAGAACAACTGCTGAATAATGCAATTCAATTCAGTTATTATAAATACCAGTTTAGTCTTTACTATTCTGTAATATATTGGTCCATGTAGAACTGCATCAAATTGCCCATGCAAATCAAATTTACATTTACAAGTTCATGTACAAGTTCACACAGAGATTTTCTGGTCGGAGGTGTCGAATTTATTGGCCCAGCGGACTGGATGAGTGGTGCATGATCAGCCCTGGGGCCAGGATGAATGGTGTAGGCCTCGCCCTGCAGGCCAGATCATGCCTACTGCCACCACCATGCCAGATCTTATTAATGTGGCACCCACTCCAGAGCCCCAGCAGCACAGCGGGAACAAGCCCAGCACTGCGGGCACTTTGCTGCCACTGCAGGAACAAGCTGTAGCACTGCTGGGTCTCAACCAGGAGCTTGGCTGCTGCCAGAGGCAGGCTCCTTATTAAAGCTCTGGGCTGCATGACCTGGCTTAGCAGGCTGAATCCTACCCATGGCCCATATGTTTGATGTTCTAGCTGATATTTTCAAATCATGTTTTTGTATATGGAATAGGTTTAAAGTTAGGGCCCTGATTCTGGACTCAGTTGCTCCAATGCAAATCTATAGTGACTCTATTCAAGTTCAGTAACAGATACTCCTATTCACTTACCATGTCCTATGAATAACTCTCCCTGGAGTTGATAGAAACTACTCATATTCTACAGGGAGAAAATCTGGACCCATACCATACAGAGAATTTACATTTACAGAGAGGTTGTGGATTCTCCATCCTTGGAGGCATAAGCAACTGATAGGGGGTGCATGGGGATGCACGTGCTCCCCCTGAAGGGTCCAGTGCCCCCCCCATGACTGACACTGATGCTGTCAGTAGGGCTGGTGCCCCCGCTGACAGGGCCGCTGCCATCGGCAGCTTCTGCGGGTGCCCCCCACGTTCAGGAGGCATCAGTCACTCATGAGTGGAGGTTTTTAAGACCAAGCTAGACAAAGCCTTGTCTGGGATGATCTAGTTGGGGATGGTCCTGCTTTGAGGAGGGGGTTGAGCTAGATGATCTCCTGAGGTCCCTTCCAGCCATGATTTTGTATGATTCTACATTGATTCTATGCATTCTCCTGGTTTACTTTGGCATTAGAAAGATCAGAATCAGGCCCTAGAAATGTAAGATTTATGAAGCTGTCTTTCCAAGATCAAACCTATAGGAACTAAGCCTCAAAGATTATAAGCATCCATAACTCTCAAAGAAATTAGGGGCTTTCTTCAAGTGCCTGGAACTCTTGAGATTTAATATGAACTTACTGACTATATCCTCTACAAAGCCAAGTAGTCAAACATCTTCCCTGGAGTTTTCTTACTAATCATCTCATCCCAATTGTCTCACAGTTTTCAACAGTATTAATTCTATTTGTGCATTTATTTATTTGTTTATATACATATTAATATATGTATTATTACTATATTAAATAACATTGGCAACTTGTGGTGGGGCAGAGGGGGGCACATGCCCCCCCCCCGAGATTGGCTGCCACTGACACCGCTGCCGACTTCTGTGGACAGTCAGCGCTCTCCCCCCACCGGCACTGCCACTGATGCCACCACTGGGTTCTGCAGGCGACTGCTGCTCACCAATACTGGCACCAAGTTCTGCAGGCAGTCACCACTCACCACTGCCAGCTTCTGCAGGTGGTTGCTAATTGCCACTCACCACCACCACCACCACCACTGCCACCAGCTTCTACGGGCAGTCGCTAGTCACCACCCCACCACCAACAACACTAATGCTGCTGCCCACAAATTGTGCCCAACCAGTCTTGGAAGGCACCAGTCATTCATGTTAAATACTCTGCCAGACTGATCTATACCAGTTCTCAATCTGTCTTGGAGGTAACTTTGAGGTTGTACTCAAATCCCTAATCTCTTGCCCTCTCTCTCTCTCTTTCTCTGCCACCCATCTAGGTTGCTGCCAATGTTCCTATTAAGTATACCCTTCCCCTCAGTGAACCCTAATGATTCACTCAGTTCTTACAGATGCTTCCCATATAGCCTTTTTCCACCTTTTTATCTGCTTTTAGCATCTCTGCCACTGTGCCTATCCCTTCAGTTTCCTACAAGACTTCTTGCTTGCTAGGTGTTTCCTGTGAATATGCATCAGGTAATAATAATACCTAACATTTATATCATGCTTTTTATCTATAAAGCGCAAGTTCTATCTTAATTAAACCTTGTAACATTACCCCACTTTCACAGCGGGAAAAGCTAAAGCAGACAGGTTAAGAGATCTGTGAAACCTCACAACTGCAATAAACATCAGAACTAGGATCATTTTCAGGAGTTCATGGCTCCTGTTATTCTGAAAGGTCATTTAAACCAGCTCTGTCAGTAATGAGATTCCTGTCTCTCACTTATTTCATCAGCTGATGCTTTCACTATTGGCACTAAAGAGTCAAAATTTTTTTATAAATAATAAAATGAGGTACAATTGTGGCCGCACTGAATGACAGGTTTGCCATTGACTTCCACGAAAAGATTTTACCTTATACTTCCAAATTTTACCATCACTGACATGGTATTAAATTAATTGACTTTCCCTTTGTATTCAAAATAAAACCAGACCACTTCAGTGGTGCATTTAGTTCTCTTTGCTATGACTGCTGGGCCAAAACTTCACTTTTAAAGCAGGCTCCACTTGGGCATTTCATCCTGTAGGAAACTGAAAATCTAAATTGCTAAGTGAATTGTTAAGAAAATATGTAGCAGGTCAAATTTGTCAGTCACAACATTTAAGTACACCATATTTTCTTGCATATGTCATGCCTCCCCATAAAAGTCGCACCTTGTTTTTGAAAGGGAGAAGGAAGGAAAAAAATATCTTTCCTTCAAAATACTGAAAAGTAGCAGTGAGTAACTGAGTAACAGCAACTCTGTGTGATCATCAGGGATCCTGGTTTCCTCTGAGAAAAAAAAATCCCCAATGTTTGGGTTCAAAAAATAACCTAAAATCCACATTTTTCCACGATTAAAACACCACTAATATATACCTATAAATATTGTTGTGTTTCATTTTAATCGTGGAAAAATGTGGATTTTAAGTTACTTTTTTTAAACTGAAAATTGGGGATTTTTTTTATCAGAGAAAACCAGGATTCCTGGGATAATCATTGTTCAGGTCCTGTGAAGCATTTGCAGTATTGCTCGTTTTCACTCCTGCACCTCAATGTCCAGACCAAAACTGCTATTACCATATTTTCTTCCTCATAATCAACACCCAAAATTCCAGCAGCTGATAAAAGAGAAAAAGAGATATGTGTTATATCCAAGAAAATATAGTATAATAGTCTATCATCCATTGGTGCAGAATGATTTCCAGTGGCACACCTGCTGTTTCATTGTTCAGTCTAGTTTGACCTTCCTAAGATTAAAATACAGCATCAAATGAAGTCAGTGGAGTTACACCAGGACTGCACATGCCCATTATTTTTAAAATAGATGATCATCAGTTATGATTAGTTACCCTACCATCTCTCAGAATCTAGGATAGATAGATAGCTTCAGTTTGCATCTTGTATCTACATTTGATTTCATTTCTACAAGGCACAGTTGAAGATCTGAATACTAGAAACCACCAGAGACAAATTTGATCCCTATGAGTAATAGTAATACAGTGCTTTGTAATAGAAGACATGTTGGTTTGATGTGAAATTCTTTAAGAAAAAATGTCAACTTTTTGCTAATAAGAACATGACTTGTGTCTCCTTAATTCAATTTAAAGCTGTTAAAAAGTGAGATTACATAGCCTCCTCTCTACAAGATATATTGAAGTAGCAATAAAGAGAAAAATGTGATTCTATATGTGGGCTTTTTCATATACCATTATAGCTCTCAGCTGTCGTCATTAACAGCAATTCTAGAAATGTCTTGTTGTTCCGTTTCCTTTGAAAAATGAATACTAGGATTAGGATATAGTCTACCTGTATGCATTAAAAAAATTTTCTTGACAGGTACATGCTGCTTACAGGATGTTTCTTCAACATGTGTTCATCATCCTAATGATTGAATTCGAGACCTTAAACATCTCTGGAGGAAAAAGCTAAAGTCTGTAAATTGTTTTTCCCAGGGCAATTAGAATGAAAGTCAAACTGGGAGACTGCCAGTTACAGAGCTTTTTATACTTTTTATAAAGCAGGAACCTCACTGTCTATTCACCTTTTATCAGCAAAGGAAATATATGGAGGCAGATTGTACTCAGCCTAAGCAAGCTGATAATGAGTTGTACTTCATCATGTCTGGTGTCCCTTAAAAAGAACAAGAGAGTAGGTTAGCAATAGTAAGCAGATATAGTAAAAATTAAGAAGGCCTTGTTGGTGTGGAAGGATATTTATCCTTTGAAGACTGACTGATTTAACTATGTGAACTGACAGCCAACTTTGTACTGACTTGCTTGACGTATAAACGGCAATGATTCAGAAGCTGTCACTTAAGGCGCATCTGTTCTGAATGAACAGTAACATTCATCCACTTCATAATAGGTATCCTGTTGTGAATAATATAAACATGTACCAGATGAAGCAAGGCAGAAGTGAACATGTCAGTCAGTAGAATAAATATGTTGATTTGCTCAGGATTACTGATTTTTCCCCCTCTAAGTACAAGATTTAAAAAAAAAAAACAGAAAACATATAAAAGACAAAGATATTTCCATGCCAGGTAACAAGTACTGAGATTAATAGGAAATGTGCAAAGAATGATTTCCAGATGAGACAAGTTAAGTGTAGCTCCCACTAGTCATTCAGGAAGTGGTGTCTTTTCAGATCAGCTTGTAAATAGCTGTTGCGTTTGAACCAGAAACATCCGATATATAGTTATGGCTGCCACAGAGTGTGGGACGTTAACATAAATGGGACAAATCCAGCACCCTGAGAGCAAATTCCACCAAGAGAATAGAGCAGGGATGATATCCCACCCTCTCCCCACAAAACAATAACAACAACAAAACATTTTAGAGGCACAAAAAGTAAACATAACTATTTTTCCACTAGATTGTAAATTGGAAAGTCTCCATTTTCCAAAATCATTAGGTGTTGCTGTGTTCAAAATTACAATGCCCTGCCACCGAATGAAATCTTCAGTCTCAAATTACATGTGCAGACTGCCCAGACAAACACATGTGAAGAGCTGGATGACTAAGAAAGGGATCATGGGCAGTCAATCAGTGAGCAAGAAGCTGCATAAGCTTTCCAGGAATGAAATAGAGAGGAAGGGGGTAGGGTTTAGGAACCTAATGTACCTACCTCTGCCCTGGACCCTAAGCCATAAATTCTCCCTTGGAATTAGCCACCTATACCAGTCATCTGCCTGGTTTGCCTTTTTTTGCAAGAGGAGACCCATTCCACTCCCAAAATAGTCAAAAAGACCAGTGAAAGGAGCACTGGCCTCCAATGTAAAAAGCAGATGTTCAAGTCCCTGCTGTGCTTGGTTCAGAGAGGAACTAGAATCCAAGTATCCCACTTCTAAGATGAGCGTCCCAACTAGCCAGAGGGAGACAATACATAGACTGCCCCAACAGGCTTTTATGCTTCCACCTATCCGTGGCCTGTATCTGGCCCTCTTATTGTGGGGGTTGGCAGGTAGCAGGCATGTAAGTATGTTACCCTAACTGGTCCTGCTGAGACAAAGGATGCTGACTAATGTGTCTGAACTGCTTCTAATATCCACTCATCTAGAAACACACCTTAACTTTTTTTAAACTCATGCAAATAGCGCTATATAGCATAGCATTGTGCCACATGGTCATACCCTTCCTTTATTATTTACTGAGGTCCTGACTTGGGAAATAAGTGCTTTTTTTTTTTCACGTGACTAATCAATTCAATGAATTCACGTCAATAAAATTATTCCTGTATGTAAATGGTAACAGGATAGGGGCCTGAATTGTGAGGTATGTCCTCCAGTGGTGGTTTTCTTCTGCGTTCCCACACTAATTCATGCTGGTTGAGCTATAGTAAAGCGGTTGTATTTACATACTGATGTCAATATGAAAAAATTACATTCCCTAATAGTTAAGGACAACCCACAAACAAGCAGTTATCAGATTCTTCAGGTTGAGGCTGTGAAAAGGCTATGTGTTATTTTAATGCTTGGTAACATTTTTCATTCTCCCCCTAGCAAGTCTGAGGGTGTGACAACTGCCCATGGCTTCTACAAGACTAATACCACCAAGCACTCCTACTGATATGTTGTACCTCCAACTAGCAGCCACAAGGTTTCACCTGTGAAAGCCTTAATTTGGTGCTTATAGCATTTATATATCACTTTATATCTTCAAAGTATTGTGTATTAATTAATCAAACTACATGCCTAGAAGATAACAAAGAACAAGATACAAAGGCATTTTAAATACACAGACAGCCTATCAAGTTCTAGCACCTCAGGGATAAATTAATAATGGCACTTTAGGATGACTGAAATATTTAGTGTAATTGTTTCATATAAATAACAAGCCAAACTAAATCATTATCCATAGAAATATCACAAATTTCAAGACCAACATCTTGTGACCCTGCAGCTATATGCCCCTGGGACAAAGAGATTCCTACTTTCCCTCATGGATTAAGCATTTAATTCAAGCCCTTTGGGTACCTAAGATAAACAACTTTAATTTGTGTGAGTTGTGTATGTAGGAAGAAGCATTTAATAGAGGTGATCTTGAGTGTCTTCTCCTCCACCTCAAAAGCTGGCCAGCTAACATTTGCATTTTTATTTAATGAAGTTCTGTTTCAGTTTATCAGCCTAAATCAAAAACTGAAAGATGTGGTTGAAAAAAAAAAATTTCCCAAAGATTGGCATATATTTTATGACAAGTTTTAACCAGAGGCTAGATCCATAGAGGGAATTTAGCAAGGATTATTTGTTTGTTTATAACTTTAAAAGCCTACATCCAAACTGAAGATCTTCAAACTGCCTCTCAGCTGCCTCCTAATAACCGAGGCAAAGTTTCTTAGGCCTTAATCAGCTGTTTGACAGTGCTGAGCAAGCTTAATCCTAGCTGGTGCCTAAGTTTCAAGGGGGACACCCAAAGTAAGTATTATTTCCCCCTATCTCATCAATCTCATTAGGTGTTCTTGGGACAGACCTAATCGAACAGACTCTACATAAAATCAGTGTGGCGGTACTTCCCTCTAATCTCATAGCTTTGAGGTTAGGTCATAAATCCAGGATTTAGGAGACAGGTTCATTTTCCTCTTCTGTCCGAGCAGACTGAATCCCACATCACCAGGCTCCCAGGAAATGCCCCATCAAAAAAGGTATCGTGTTTCTCTGGTCAGGTTTTGAAAGGACTGGCCTTCTGTCCTTGAAATAAAAGAATGACTCCAGAAAAAGGATGCAAATCCCAAGAAGAGGTAAAAGTCTCCTTGTATCTCTGTCTAAGAAGTCTACATTTTGGAGTAGGATGAGCTTAAGATACATCCCCGCCCTCAGTATTCCCCCTTGACAACGTTAGGCAACTTGCCTCTCAATGTGCCAGTTTTTATGGGCCTTTTCTTCAGGTGTTTATAACTTGCACCATTCATTTTATGAAGAGACTAACCACTTAACTTGGAGGTTGTGGATGCCAGAAGTTTACGTAGAGCCTAAAAGATAGTTCTTCAATAATTAGCATTGTGACACTTAATTCCCTGTTGGCAGAAACTAGACTCAGCTCTACAGTTAATTGATTTTCTCACTTTCCAATCCCTGTACAGTGGTACTTTTGGTAAGCAAGACACCTGGCTTAATACATTTTATTGCAGGTAGTAAGATTAAAGATCTAGTCCCAAATAAAAAGAAAAAACAAAACTCAGTAGCATACACACAAACATGAGGATGTGTAGTGGTATAAAGGCTAAGTCAGTGCTCACTTATCTTCACCTACCTAATTCACTCCTGGATTTGCCACTTGTAAGTTGTGCCGACAATCCAAAACCAGGCCATGACATTCAAACTTTTGTGATATTGCACATCATCATGTATGTCCTATATAGGAAATCACCCATACCGAATTTTATTAATTCATGTAAGACAAGTACTTTTTGACTTGGGAGGAAAATACTGTATCATTGATCTGTTTTCTCTGACTTCACCATCATGTCACCAGATGGTAAATGCAGAACATATAGGGCACATCTACACATTCATTAGTGCACCTTTGCTACTGCACATTAAGTTTAGTACCTCTTATATGAAGTACTACATAAAGGTGTATGCCTTTGCCACTGTGCAAAGCCTATGCTAATGCACAGTGGCAAAGGCAAACAGGTTTTTTGTGATGCTTAATGTGCAGTAAATTAATTCTGCTGCTCATTAGTGCATTAGCATGGTTTTTGCCATGACGCGCTAATGCACAGTAGAATAGACTTTTGTGCATTACAGTGTCTCATGTAGATGTGCCCGTAGATTGTTAACTAAGGAGCACATGTTCGCTTCAGATTAGCAGGAGTAGGGTTTTTGCAGATGGGAGAATACTTTTTCCTCTTTCACATCAAATACATGAAAGAAAAGGGAAGTTTACCATTTTATTTACTAAAGTTTAATTTTTTTTTAAATGTATGTGCTTCTTCAGAAACTTGCCCAGATTTTATGTAGGAAGTCTAATCTTTTTAAGATGAGCTAATTAGTGACTTTCCCCTGAAGCAGAACATAAGGCAAAGGGAAAAGAGAAGAGGTAAAAGAGGACAATGACATGGGCTGTCTTACGTAATCCATTCTGGTCGATACATGAAGCCCACTGAAGTATGCTTTCAGTTTTGCCTTTGAAATGTGGATCAGGCTGGGTCAGAGGCATATTCCTTTTTCTATAATCTAAGGTCACAATCTGTGAGCAAAGTCTTCTTCTGCGTAACTTTAGCAGCGAGCACTCTCCAGTAACACCATATTCAGCAACAAAATGAGAGCAAAAATATTTTAAAGCTGTTCAATCCTGAAGAGTTCTTCCTTATGCAAGTACTCCTTCATCACACAAGTAGCCTCACTGATGCACTGTGTGAGAAAGGTTTGATGGAATCAAGTGTATAAGCTGGTAACTCAGGAAAAAACACAGGGTCAGCTTAGACGTTTCCAGGGAGAACTTTATCTTTTAGTGACAGAAAAACTGCTGACAAACATCAAAATGTAACACAACAATATTTTGGAGACTACGTTTTTTTATTCAATCCCAGAGCCAGCAGTGCAGAGAAAGATTTCAAAAGCACGGTCCCAAGTCCCTTACTTTCCAAGAACAAGAAACTACTACATAACAAACATTGTTTCTGAAACATTCCTTTATCAAGTCAGCCCCTTTTTTCAGCTAACAAACCTTGCCAGTGCTTCTCATGCTAGTGTTGTTATATTCCTGATGCCGATTTGGGCTTTCTGGTTTATTCTTGACAATGCTCCTTCATAAAATAGAAAAACTAGTATTTTCTGAGGCAGTGACCCACTTCCCCTTTCTTATTTCAAATAACACTAACATTTACCATCATATATCTAAGGCACAGATGTCAAACATACATCCCATAAGATCATGGAGATTCTGCAGGGGGAAATTAGGGTGTGATCACAATCAGTCTTTGTGAAAATTTTTTTTTTTTGAAAGATTCACTGAAAAAGGATCCTACCAACTTTTTAACTAGTATTATTTCAGTTCCTACCCCCACCCCCCGATACACACACACAATCCGTTGTGCACAGCACAATGTACTAGAATTTTTAAAATGGGTTTGTTTTGCAGAGTAATTATCCAACATCCACAACAACCTGTAGATAATTCCTATTATGTCCTCACACTTGTATGTCATCTCCGCATAGCCATTTCTAGAACTGTGACTGCTAGGGGATGTTAGACTAACATTCACTGTGTAGCTTCCTTCAATATTGGAAACATCTACTGGAGGGTAAGAAAATATTCTTCTTTTAATGAATACAATAATCCCTCACAAACCTACGGTAGCAAGTTTAATAAACTGTAAAACTGTCATTTCAAAACAAATTGGTTTCTTGGTTAATATTGTAGCTCAGGGTAGCAGGAAGTGTATTTTTTAAAGTACTCTATAAGGCTAAGGGTTGCTTAAAGATATTTAAAGTACATTTGAATCACTTGGGGGTGAAAAGCAATAGTATTGATGTCATGGCAAAGCATTTAAGGCATCTTGCTGCAGTTCCATGGGTAGGGCGTTGAGCTTTATTCTATTTTTGCCTGCAGCTGACTCAGCTCTAAACAGGTATCTGATCATCAAAGCTTCAGAATTCAAGGGTGGCTATATGTGATATTAACTAAATCGTTCACTTTTGTGCCCTAGCCACCCTAGTTTAACAGGCAAGCTACCTTTGAAATGGACTCTTTGACCTTGGGAAGCACTTCTTCAGAGGTAAGAGCTTGACAAAAAAATTTAAGACGTAGATCCCATCCAAAGAATTTTTGTCATTTATAATCTCCCCTCTATCCCTTGCCAGGGAGGAGGCAAGAGAGAGCCTGGCTCTGCAACCCAGGGTCCAGGGGAGTCATCTGAGAGAGGTAGATGCATTTGAGCCTAAATCCAAGGACTGCTCTTGGATTTTATCCAGTGGCTGTTTAATATAAAATTTAAAAGCAGGCCTTGGAGTGGGGATCAGAATCAAGTTCTCTCTATACCTCCAAGTGCTCTCTCTCAGTCTTGTTTCCAACCCCCTCCCCTCTCTCTGTATTTATCTATTAGAAAGTGGCACAGCTTCCAGAATAGGATGAAGAAAGCTTCCATCCTGAATTAGCCTGTAGTCTGGCAGGTATGTTACTCCCTGAGATGAGAGTTATAGGTCTGGTAAAGCAGAGCTGGTACTAGCACTAGATGTATTTTTAAAAGAGTAACTCCCTCAAAGGTGACAGGCTAGGCATATAACTGCATCTTTGTAGATAAGACCAAAAGCACTGGTGAAGCCACATGTGGAATACTGTGTTCAGTTTTGGGCTCCCCACTACAGAAAGGATTTGGACAAATTGAAGAGAGTCCAGCAGAGGGCAACAAAAATGGTGAGGGGACTGGAGGACATAACTTATGAAGAAAGACTGAGGGAACTGGGCTTACTTAGTCTAGAGAAGAGGGGACTGAAAGGGGACTGTAACAGGGGGCCAGCTCAGGGCCAATCTCCATGGCCTGCCCACCTGTTCTTGGGCCAACCACCCGCCTTCTTACCCGCCACGCCTTGATGTTGATTGATTAATTAATAGATGTCAATTAAGCAGGAGGATGCCCATTTTGCTGCCCCAATGCCGGGGGCGCTCTCTGCGGTTCCATTCCTTCCCTACACCGCAGCCCAAGCCTCACAGGTGGCATCTAGGTGTTCTCATTATCACCAGACCCCACACTGGGCCCCAAAATCCTCCTAACAGGATCCCTCCATTCAGGCAGCCTACCCCACCTTCATTCAGGCTACCTAGCTCTCTGAAGCTATTTTCCCCTCTCGGGTGTGGTCCCCCCGGGATCTCTGGCTACCAGCCCTGGCCCACCTCCAGGCCAGTCAGAACCCCAGGCCCCCGGCTCTTGGGCAGCCCTCACGGTAAGCCTCTGGCCCTTTTGACCATCCTGGTCCTGGCATCAGCATAGACCAGTTGAGGGTACTCTCTCGCTCAGGTTGAGTCTCTAGCCCCTCGCTCTCTCCAGGGGTCTTCCCTCTGGGCACTTCACACAAAGTGGGTTACCCACCTGGCAGTGGGGGCTAGGGGTTAAGGCACCCCAACCTGCCTTTCACCAGGGTGGTAACTGGCCTGGCATTTCCTGGGAGCTCCCATGCCACTGAGAGCCCCACCAGGCCACCCACTCCCGGCAGGGTGCAGTTTTAGGTCATGCCCAGGACCAGGAGCCTCCTGATCATCCCCTACAGCACCTCCCTTACCTCCAGATATAGCTGTGCAACCCTCCAGCCAGGCAATGTTGTTGCCTGGCCTCCAGGCAGCCAAACTGCCCTGTTCATATAGACAGCCCCTGACTCAAAATGGCTGCCCTCATCAGGCACCTGGTGGCTCCCAGCTCCAGGCCCTTAAAGTGGCAGGCATACACAGTGCCCTGCCACAGGGACTAAATAGCAACCTTCAACTACCTGAAGGGGGGTTCAAAGGAGTATGGAGCTGGGCTGTTCTCAGTGGTGGCAGATGACAGAACAAGGAGCAACGGTCTCAAGTTGTAGCAAGGGAAGTGTAGGTTAGAGTTTAGGGAAAATTTTCTCACTAAGAGGGTAGTAAAATTCTGGAATGGGTTACCCAGAGAGATGGTGGGAGCTCCATCCTTGGAGGTTTTCAAAACCCAGCTAGACAAAGCTTTGGTCGGGATAATCTAGTTGGGGATGGTCCTGCTTTGAGCAGGGGGTTGAAATAGATGACCTCCAGAGGTCCCTTCCAACCCTAACGTCCTATGATTCTATGAAAAGAGAATGTAGCTTCATTATTGAAACATGGGGCAAAAAAAAAATCTCTTCCCCTACACCCTAGATAACAGGGCACTGGCAGACATGACAGTTTGTTGCATGATCAGCCACTGAAAGCCCCGTACAGCCACGCACTGACATTAAATGCACAGCTGCAGAGCACTTTAAAAATGTCCAGTCACACAACAACCCATATAAATGGGTTCAGATGAAGACACTCCCAAGTCAGATGCCTTCATTAATGTCTGTCAGCACAGCCAGGAGCACGGCTCAGCTGATGCAGCCCTGCTCCCCAAGCTATCTTCACAATGGGAGGAGGGGAAGGGAGTGGAGGGAACTTATTCTGGGGGTTGGCCAGCCAGCACTGGAGGGTGGGGTGGGTGGACTGGAGTCCTCCCACCTCAGATCCAATCCACCCACCTCACCCTCCATCACTGTCTGGGCAGAATAAGCTCCCTCTGCTCTCCTCCCCTACTCCCATTTTAAAAATAGTGCCAGGGCTAGGAGTGGGAAGGAGCTTTGCTAGAGGACAGTGGCTGCAAAGATGCATCCACTGTAAACTTCAACTCATCTCCCAACCCCTGGAACCCAACATTGAACATCTGTTGAGTCCTGAAAATACCTGTTCCAGCAGGGAGCTGCACTTCTGTCTGCACCCACTGTGCCACAATGTTCAGAAGGGTTTGGTTACTAAACTAATAATATTTTAATCAAGCGGGTAATCATGCAGCTCACCTGCTTTAAGAGGCAAGAATCTGGCTCCCAAGTGAATGCATTCTAAGAAAATCTTATATTGTTGACAAGAATGAACACAGCTCTCATCCTATTTTACCTGTTATAATTCAAGTAAACCATTGACTCTTCCTTAATTGTCCTCTGGATGTCACGTTATTAGTTCAGAACATCAACAACAAATCCTATATAAACCAAAGCCTAAAATAAGTGTTCAGATTTTTCTTACCCTGTTGTTAATAAAATATATGGCATTCTCTCTTCTCTCTCTCTCTCTCTCTCTCTCCCCAGCCCTCCCTCCGCCTTCTTTAATTGTGCTCATTATCTTCATGTTGAAAGAATGCCAATTGTTAATAATTCAAACAACAGAAAGTTAATTCACGTATGTGTTTGTCAACACTGAGACAGGAATCCTCTGGGAATTCCATGATTCTTGCCAATAGGAAAGACATTCTTCTACATAGCAAGGAAACTATTGTAGTCTTCTGTTTTAGTTTTTATCAGCTAGCATTATTGACATAGAGGAGTGGAAGAAACAAAACTCTTCTACAGGCAGATAAACCTGGTAGACTGGTAAAAGCATTGTCTCTCAAGATTCAGAGAACTAAAGAAAAATGCTGTAATTACAAGTTACATGGTCTTTTGAGATTTCAACAACATTAAAAACAAGTGAATACAATGAAACTTCTTTCAATCAACTTTGATGTCATAACTTAACATGAGGGACTCAGAAAACCAGCAGTTAGGAAAGACAGATAATTTTGTGGATAATAACCTCTTTGTTACAAAGTGAATTGTATGCTTGTGAAAGATGCTTGATTGACAGTCTAGGAAAGGAAAGTCCTCCGTGTATCCTCAGAGAAGGTTCCTGATGGACCATGGTGAAGTAAGCTTCCCTCCTACCTCATTTTTGCCTCAGCCCTGATCTACAGTGATCACCTTGGATGAACTTGATGTATGGCTTATATAGGTGAATTTCTCTGCCCTGTGTTGTGCTGTAGATCACACTGGATAGTTATAACTGCTACATTTCATGTTAAGATCTATAACCATTTAACCATGGAAGATCATGTCAATTTTAATGTAGATTCTGGCTGATTTAATAACAAAATTCATGTCTCATAGGCCATAAGCTATTCTTAAAATAACTTTGTAAAACTGGTTATATACTCCTTTATTATTTTTCAGATTAAAATTTTGAGGGAAACCTAAATTCTTCATCACCTGAATGTGTTACTACCCTGCGGAGAGATAGCAAAATTAACTGAGCTGCTAAGTACCTGAAACCAAAGACCCAAACCTTGAGCTAGACAATAAGACATGTGACTGATTATGACTCTACAAATATATTTCATATAACTGTCTAAATACAGACTGATGTATATGCATGTAGCAAGTAAATTGAAAGAAGTACTATAATATGCCTTGATGATCACAGTAATAAGAAAAAACAGAGTATTGTTATTTTCAAGTTATTATTTATTATTAATGAATTGATTCCTTAGAGGCTAGACATCAGTGTCAGGTACAGATTCTCAACACTTCTAAGGATTGTGCCCATTATTAATTAAATGTTATATTATTGCACCAGTTGTATACTAGGTATTTTTCAGACACAAACAGAAACGTTCTCTGCACAAAGCATTTAAAATCTAAATAGGTGAAGTGCAGACAAAGCAATGTGAAAAGCATCTAATACAATAGCAGTTATTCTTTTTGAGATCAGGTCCTGAAGCTTTGCCATTGACTTCCATGTGATCAGGATTTCCCCTCCTATTTTTGAGTTATGGGAAGTGTACCTGGAGCAGGGAAGGTGTCTTTTTAATTTATATTCCAGTGCAAGCTGTGTTAAAGGTTAATAAGTGAAGGTAGGAAGCCTGGTGAAGAGGCATGGTTAAGAGGCTTTCAGAAACTGAACTTTGGGAGATACTTGAAGAAGGGAATAAAGAATGAGTGGGGGTGCTGAGAGAAGCACCAGCGGCACTTCCAGTTTTGCTGGCAGCACTTCCGGGATCAGTGATCGGCCAGTGGGGGACCCCTCCCCCCCAGTTAGTGATCAGCTGCTGGTGACCACCCCCCCCCTAGACTCAAGGAAGCACCAGTCACCCATGCTGCATATGGATTAACAAAATTAGTTTAGTAGAGTGTATTATTTTGTGCCCTGTGCAGCCAGCCCCACTGAGAACAGGTTGAACTACCTTTTTAAGACTATGAATAAACAATAACATAAATCATGATTTATTGGTAGCATCTGACATGCAAAATTTATAGACTAATTTTTACTCTTACTTATGTGTTCTACCCCAGTTTCAATCAATAGACTTTGGTGGAATTGTTTACCCTAGAATAAACTAGTAACTGTTCAGGTATATACATATCTTTATATTCTATGTATCAATATAGTTACATAGTGATGTGTGTAGTAATATATGTTTATATATATGTATGTGTGCATGCATGTATATTATATAAATATATCTTTCAAAAGAGTCAATGTATTGATTCCACATATGCCTTCATTATATATAGGTGCATATACACATATATCCATTACTATAATTTGTATCTATAACCTTGTAATTTTGCTGCAGTCCATTGAATTACATATACCTAAATGACAGCTAAAGAGTCAATTGATAGCAAGACTGCAAAAGATCACTCGTGTCACTTATATTTTGTAGAGTTTCTTCCCATTAACATTTTACTGAAACTGTTTTAAATACTGAAATTTTACCATATTTTTTTTCCTAATAAGGCTAATATAGGTGTGGGTCCTATATGGCATTTTCCTATATCATGTTTACATGTTTATATGCTATTTTAAAAAAAAAAGATTTGTTCAGTCAATCAAGGATTTTAATACATTTATACAGTGCAGCAGTGCATAGGTTTATTGAATATGTTTTCATGATGTGGAATAGGGAGAAAGCTGTCTTGGATAAATGCATTGTTATTTTATATGAAATTCATGATGCTATTAAGTTTTTGGTCTCATGTACTATAGAGTGTAGCATTTCAGAGATAAACTATCTTGATGTTTTCATTTCAAAGACAGGTAATAAGTGGAATACAACAATTTTCTGGAAACCCCAGACAGGAATAATCTGCTTTATGCAACCAGTCACCATCCTGAGACTCTTAACAGAGTTTTACTTTATAGTCAATCCGAGAACCTGTAGGATTTGCAATCATAGCACCAGCTGTGTGGTAAAGATGGATTATCTGGCTAATAAATATGGAGAGTGGGAATAGAAAGAGGAATATATCATGGAAGCAAATGGAAATAATATTAAGGGGGGGAAAGTGGAAAACTGCTGTAGGTAAGAGTGAATAAAAATAAGGAATTTTTTGCTTTTCCATATTGCTATATATGCATCACTGAACTGAACTCGTCCACAAGACCATGACTCTCTATTCCTTCAATTACATTGTCAGGCTCCTTTTCTTCCATAATGCCTGTAGGAATGTTTGGCAAGTCATGTATAATGACCAGTGCTTTTCAGGCTGAGCAATTTAACTTACTTGTGTTTCACCTATCTGCCTTTCTGTATCCATTTAATGTCCCTTGTCTTAGACTGTAAGCTTTTCACAACATGGAGTGTTGTTTGGTTTTGTGGGGGTTGGCCTAGTGGATACTCAGCCACAAGGTGGACACTGCCTAGCACCGTGTTAGTGACCAAGGGTTAGAACTGGATCTCCTAAGGCACTACTGAAAAACAAACAGTAAGAAAAAAAGAAGATTAAATTCATTAGTTAAGAATGGGTAAATGAGACTGAAATATAATATGTATTTTTATTTATTGGGCCATAGATTTCCCAACCTAGAATCCTTCTCTTCATCCTCTGTTGTTTGCAAGCTCTTTGGTGTGAAAAGTGCCCACTCATGTAACTGGGCAGACTATAGCACAGTTAAAGTACAAATGCCAAAAAGCGATCAAACAAACAGCTGTATAGTATGTATTTTTCACATTTCTGAAAGCAGCTGCGCCTCCTTTTGTATTTCCAGTACCATCAGAAATATCAAGGAAGAATTATGATTCTTTACTGCAAAACAAATAATTTTAGGATATGGTTCTTTTCCTGAAAGGAAGGCATAAGGGACAGTAAGATGGAGATTCCAGACACGCTGTAAGAAAAATTGCAAAGATATAAATAAAAGCCTGAAGTGAAAATAGAACAAAGAGATTTTCTTTTAGAAGACCGCATGCAGGACTTAATGCAGCATGGTGCCTTAATGGGCTTTAAACGGAGTGGAAGTGCCTCAGAATTCAGAAAGGTCAGTCTCACAGTCCTCGCAGAATAATTATCTTGCAGAATGACTGAATTCTTGAGTGATTTGACAGACAGGGGAAGGCATTTACCACTCAAAAGCCAGTGCTGTTTTTACTAGTTTATGCTTTCCAGCTGCATTTTTCATAGGTAAAGCACTGACTAGAATTTTGTACTCCCTTAGAAATTATTCTAACTACCTATCAACAGGAAGACACGCTTATGATGCTCTGTATGGAAAACTTGTTTCTCACCATCTGTTCCAAATTTGTCATTCTTTAGTTTACATTAAAGGAAACAGTAAACTACAGGGACATTATGCATGCAATTGAAGATTTTATAACATTCAATAAATTCCCTCTTAACCATCAGTTTTAAGCCTAGATGGATTCCAGTTTTTCACCTGCTCTGTGTGGGTTTTTTGTTTTTTTTCCCTTTGTTGCTCTGCTCTATACTTCAGAATCCAGCAGCCAATTTTATGACAAGGTAACAGTGCTAAGCCTTGTTTTCTAAGTGAATCCTCATGGAAGAATTTCATATTCTCATCAAAACCGGGACTGTGCAAGTAGCTGATTTTTTTTAGGTTGGCTGCCAGGCTGAAGAATCAGGGGGAAAAAATTGGTGTTATTAATTTGTTTGTTTGTCTTTCATGCCAAAGTGGTATCCAACTAATTTCTTTTTTTTATATACTTCTCTTTGTTTGTCACTAAACATCCATGCACAGGAGAGCTGAATGTTATCTTACCTTTTTAGCTCAATGGTTAAAACACTCACCAGGATGTGGGAGACCCAAGTTCAGTTTCCTACTCTGCCTGACAGGACTTGAATCCACGTCTCCAATAAGAGTCTTGAGTCACAAAGCTACCAGTTATTCTGAGATAGCTTGTTCTCAATATCTGCTTTTGACTCTGTTCGGTTTTGTACGACTGCTTAAATGGTCATTGATACAGGGACTGGAGCCAAGGCACCCTATCCCTATGAGTGTGTAACCTACCTAATTAATCATTGAGATTAACTCCCTAACCAGGTGAAAAAGGCAAGGTGGACCAGCTCCAGAAGGAACTAAAGATCTATATCAGAATACCTTGCAGTCTAGGAGGTAGGACACTTTGGTTACTCAGATCCCCTGCCCTGAGTTAGGCAAATAGTGGGTTAAAATTGAAAAAATAAGTGGATCTGCCTCAGTCCTTTCTTGTAGAACTGTTCCACTTTGTCTAAAATGTTTATATATTCATTAATGTGAGGCGCAAGGATTTTCTAGGGTGGTATCTTTTATTGAACTAACTGCATAGTTGGGATAGTTAGATAAGCTTTTGAATGACGGAGATCTTTCTCCATCACATCTCAACAGTAGAGATCGAGAGCAATAATGGCACTCACTCACGAGGTGGTCACCTGTATTCTATGCCTTTCTCCAGTGAATATTTACTTATGTACAAAATTGAATGTTAGGGTATCGATATGGATTTTCGGGGAGTACTGGGTGTGCAGCTGAATGAAGGCTTTTTTCTGTATCTCAGAAGAGCTGCTAGTCACAAGGCAGGGTGATATATTAAAAATAACCTTGTAAATGCTTAGGCAAGCAGTTTTCTAATAAAGTCGTAGTGTTAGAGCCCATTGTGTAAGAAGAACAAGATGCAGCCCACCAGCTATCTTCAGGACATAAAGCAGAATTATGGCCTTAAAGATGGTGCTGAAGTCAGCAAGAAAACTAGAAAGAACCAGTGAGAAACCACAACTGACCAGGAGAAGGCCGAGGTCAAAGTCTTACACATGCGCTCTTAGCAGAGAGGCATTTAAATGAATGAAATGCATAGGCAATACCATGCTAAGGAAGCAAACAGTAAACAGAGGCAGAGTTTGAGATGAGAGGAGAAAAGGGCGGAACCAAGGGACGTAGGCGGGGTGAATGTTAATATGTATGAATCAAGGTGTATAAAATGTGAAAAGAACTAATGTTCAATGATGCTCCCCTGGTTTCACGGCCTGTGTGTCTATGAGGGAGCTCACCAAAAACTGTCTCCATTCTGAATAAAGCTGTTACGAGCAATGTGCACTGGTATTTGCTTCCTGCTTGCTCTGGCTAATGAGTAGCAGGATCCATAAGCAATTGGACCATTGTCTCCTTACTTGCTGGGTGCCTCATGGAGTTGGGGTCTAACATTGAATAGTAGTGAATTGTCTAGTATTATAAAGTTTGGGTAGATATGAGTTTAAATTCCCTTCAGGAAAAAGAAGAAATTAAACCTTTATCTTCCACCGTGTCTGTGAGTGCTTATCTGTTGTGAGTCCAGTGCTGGATTTTTTTTTTTAGATCAAAAGATCAAACTATTCAGCAAATTCAACACAATTTCATAAAAATACCATGACAACACAAACTACCTATTTTGGTAAATTTGTTGGGTTACCAAATAATTTCACCCAGGTGTATTCAAAACAGTTACCTGCTATTCTGACCATGATACTGGAAATCTTCTGGTTCTCCTATACTCAGCTGTGGTGTGAATGTGGTTCTGTTCCACAGCAATGGGCATTTACCACTTCATCAAATTTCTGTGCAATGTTGAATGTGCTATGTTCATCTACAAAATCCTACTGCTTTCTACCCTTGGTCTCACTGACCTCACCTAAATTACATCAGATTAACAAGAGAGCTTTGGTTCACTGTTGTTCATGTCAACTATAAACAGGTAAAAAAGTATTTCCCTCTAGCTGCCCTGTCACTATGGACTATTTCATTTCTTTGAACACATAATAAAAAAGAAAAGATATAATTTTTAAACCTTGTAAGGGAATTTTGGTAGAACAGCTGTAAGTAAAAAACAAAGAAAAGAGAAATATTTGCTTCCTTGTAGGTTACAAAACCACCAAAGAGCTTCAACACACATCTCAGGATAGTAAATAAAGGTTTGATAGAAATATTAAAGAGATTTAAAAACCACTAACCGTTAGTTCCAGCAGGTACTCTATATACTCAAAAATATTAAATGGTAATAAGAACATTATCCCTTAATAAATCAAATGCACTGCTATAAATACTTATTGGTGAACAAACACAGGCCACTAGGGAAACATATTTTTAAGGCCCTGCAGATTCTGATTACAGGAAAAGTACTGGCAGTGACTGAAGACACCAAACCAGACCAGGAATAATTCTAAGTCTAATGGTCTCTTTGAGATTTCCACAAACTGAAGGTATGGAGGGAAAAAAACAGTAAACAAGGAAGCTTCAAAATTCTTTTTCAACCAAACAAATTTACCTTTTTTCTTGAGTGATTTTTTTCCCTTAAAATTATTTAAAATGTTAACCTCCTGGAAGCATTAAATATTCACTTTCTCATAATTGGCAGATTATATGAACATAAAAGAATAAAATTCTGGTAAAAGAAAATAATTTATTGGACTCCCAGGAAGAGGAGAAGGAGGGAGAGGGTAACAATTTGATACATTCACAAAGGTCCCCACAGTTTTCCCATCACCAATATAGAATTGACTGATCTTGAAACTTGGCTGACCCTGAAACTCACCCTAGATCCCTACAAACGTGGGTTCACATTATGCAGCTGGAGTGTACCCTCTTGTCTAGCCCAGGCCCAAAGGCCACCCATCCCCTTCTAGTGCTATCCCAAGGAAAGCAATTGGAATTGCCTCCATGTTAGTATTCTTACATGAGTTAAAATGCAAAGAGGACAAAAGCTAATGGCGTACTTTTTTTCCTGGGATACAGGCACGTCTTAATTACTTTCATATCTGTGTGTTCACTGGCAAAAATGGCATGCATTTCAATCCAAAGTATTCAGTGTAACTTGGGAGCCAGGGTCAGAGGATTTGTAGGGAAGGCATACCTCTGCCGCCTTTACTAAAAACAAACCAAAAAAAACCAAACAGACACGTGAAAAAAGAGGAAAGCTCCTATCTCCTCTTTTTGGCCTGAATAAAGCAGCACTCCATGACAAACCCTATTCCTCTTTACCTAGTGTTCAGAGTCCCAACCCACATCCTTCCATTCAATCTATTTTAAACAAAGATGCATCTCTTGGATCAGTTAAAAAAAAAAAGAGATTGAATTCATTGCCAGCAAAATGCAAAGGAAGCTAAAAGAGTTAGAATAAGAGCAGAGATGACTGGTCCAAAGAATAATGTCAATGTTTCTTATAGTTTTGTTTATGATGAGTTTGGTCCAAATTCTGCCCTGATTTTCAACAATTATTATCTCACAGAAGGGAAATTCAAAACTGAATGTAGTCCTGAGGAAGGAAGGACTTTGACTTTTAACAACTTTATTTCACAAAAGATCAGGTACAGAAAGCAAAAACCATCAAACCACACCAGAGAAAAACCATTCCAGGACATTCAGAAAGCAAAAACCATCAAACCACACCAAAGAGAAGCCATTCCAGGACATTCAGAACATCACACCATGACAAACACCTTCGCAGTAATACACATCTTGTCTAACATGCTATTTATACATATAGCCCTCGAGAAATGAACAATTCCACCCTTCCCTGTCCCATAGTACACGTACAAAACCCTTCAACTTCTCACCCTGAGAAAATAAACAAAAGCAGCCTGGTGAGGGCCCAGGGCACAGCACAAGCCGGAAGCCACAGTCCGCCACCGCGCCCGCCCGGTCGCCCAGATCGGTCATGACATCAGAGCGAGTATTTGAGACAGCCGTCCTCCACATGGCACAGCGCTACCTCAAGGGCCCAGAGTGCCTCGAAGGCGGGCACCCCCCGCCGGAGCACAGTGTGCTCAAACTCCAGCGAGAGGCGCGCCCGCACTAGGAGGCCAAAGAGCCGCGGGGCATCGTCTGAGCCGGTGCCGGCAAGCCGGTTACGGCGGCTCTTCAGGACAGCCATCTTGGCCTGGCCCAGCAAAAAGTTGGCCAGGCAGATGGCGCCCCGCTCGGCCGCCTGGTATGGGTAGGAGCATATGTAGGTGGTCTCTGAGAGGCTCCTGCCCAGCACCCGCAGCGGCAGCTCGAGGGTGGCAAAGAGCGGCCGCAGGCGGGGACAGTCCAGGAAGGCATGAAGGAGATCCTCCTCCATGCCCCCAGGGCAGAAGGGGCAGGCCATCGAAGCGGCTGGGTCAAAGTGGGACGCAAACGTGCCAGTGGCTAGGATGCCGTGCAGCAACTGCCACTGCAGGTCGCCAGTCTTCTTGGTGATCGGCGGCTTATACAATGTGTGCCATGCCGGGTGGGCCGGTGGGGAAGCCGGTAGCCCCAGGCGCCATCGCCACGGTGTATCGGGGCGGCCCGCCAGCACCTGAGCATGGCGGACACAAACCACCCAGGCATACAAGCTTCTACGCGATAGAGAAGCAAAGGGACAACCCGTGTCACTATTGGGAGGCATGGGGAGCCGCAACAGAGTGCCCGGCCCACCGGCCAACTCTGCGGCCACAGCCGGGGTGACCGGCAGCGAAGGGAAAGCCTCGCTCGTGGCATCCGCGGCCCGCAGGATCTGGCGCACACGGAGATGTTCATCCAAGGTGGCCGCCGCCACCGGCAGGAGAACGGCGCGGATGTCACGCAGGAGATGACCCATGGTGCGGATGGAGCGCACGCCCAGCCGTGCAGCCAGCGCCTCGGGCGAGAGCCAGGCTGACCGAGCGGGGTCCAGGAGATGGTGCAGGTGGAGGACACGCGCCTGGATGAGGGTGGCCGTGAGGCTGGCAGAGGCCAGGCTCGGCACGGAGCCCCACAGGGCTGAGTTGTGCACCAGAGGCTCCCTCAGCAGCTGCGGGAAACACAGTGTCCGGGCTCAAGGCTGGAGGCGGAAGGTGGCCTGCCAGGCTCGTACCACGCTGCGATAAAAGGCCGGAAGCACCGCCCAGTTCAGGAGCGTGGGTGTCAACAAAAAGAGCTCCCGGTCAAAGCCAAGGGCGCCGACCCTCTGCAGGAACCTGCACGCCAGTTGTTGCCATGGCAGCTGCTCCTCGCTGTAAAGCAGTCGCTGAAGGGCCTGCAGGCGGAAGGCCGCCACCCTGCTGGCCAGGTCAACCAGACCCTGGCCCCCCTCGGCAACAGGCAGGTGAAGGACGGCTCGTGGGAGCCAGTGGCGCCCATCCCAGAAGAAGTCCACCAGGTTGCGCTGGAGTCTTTCCAGTAGATCCGGTGGGGGGTCGAGCACGGCGCACCGGTGCCACAAGGTCACTGCCACCAGGTTGTTGATGACAAGGACGCGCCCCCAGTAGGAAAGACTGGGCAGGCGCCAGCGCCACCGCTGCAGGCGGGCCTCCACCCCCTCCTTGAGGTCGTCCCAGTTGTGCGCCATGAAGGTCGGTGGCCCCAGGAACACGCCCAAGATCTTGAGGCCCTCGTGGTGCCATGTGAGCCCCCCCGGCAAGTCCGGGGGGGGCGTGCCAGTCCATGCGCCAAGCAGCAAAGTATCGCTCTTGGCCCAGTTGATGCGGGCAGAGGAGGCGCGCTCATAGGCACGCTGGCAATCTGCCAGGGCCCGCACGTCTTCCTGAGTGTTGAGGAAGACGGTGACATCATCCGCATATGCCGACAGCCAGAGAGGAGGCCTAGCGGATGGGCCGGTGGCCACTGGCAGGGCCACACCACTCAGGCGGCGTCGCAGTGTGTGCAGCAGCGGCTCGATGGCCAGGGAGTAGAGCATTCCCGACAGCGGACACCCCTGACGAATGCCCCTGCGTGCGGGGAACGGAGCACAAAGCACACCGTTCACCTTGAGCAGGCTGGAAATGTCTTGGTACAAGACCCAGAGGGCCCCGGTGAAGAGGGGCCCAAAACCAAAGACCTCCAGAGTCTGGAAGAGATAGGCGTGGCCCACCCGGTCAAAGGCCTTCTCCTGGTCTAGAGAGATGAGGCTGATGTCAAGGCCAAAGAGCTCGCTAGCCATGAGTAGGTCACGCAGCAGGAACAGTTTGTCTTGAATGGTCCTGCCCGGCACGCAGTAGCTCTGCTCGGGCCCGGTGAGAGAGGCCATGACCGCGCGGAGGCGGGTGGCCAACGCTTTGGCCAGGATCTTATAGTCCACGCACAGCAGGGAGACCAGCCGCCAGTTCTTCATGTAGCCCAGGTCTCCCTTCTTGGGCAGCAGGGTCAGCACCACTTGGCGGCAGCTGATCGGCAAGACCTTGTCAGCGAGGCTCTCCTGGAAAACGCGCAGGAGGCTGGGGCCGAGGAGAGGCCAGAAGGTCTTGTAAAACTCAGCAGGCAACCCATCAAGGCCCGGGGCTTTGCCGGAGGCGAGGCCGGCCGTGGAGACCGCCAGCTCTTCCAGGGACAAGTCCCGCTCCAGCTTGCCGGCCTCCAGGGCATCGAGACGCGGTAGGCCCTCGTGGACTTCCCGCATGGCCTCGGGGCACGACGGCTCGGCCGCAAACAGGTCACGATAGAAGGCGACGGCATGTTTGCGTATTTCGCCGGGCTCTGTAATTACCCAGCCCTCAGGAGTCTTGAGATGGTCCAAGACTTTGCTCGCTGCCCTCCGCCGCTCCAGGTTGAAAAAGAAGCAGGTCGGGACGTCAGTTTCCGCCAGCTCCTGGCAACGGGCGCGGATCCTCGCACCGTGGGCCGCGCTCTCCGCCAAGTCGCGCAGACATCTCCTGCGGAACCGGAGGCTCTCGCTCAGTGCCGCATCGCTGCCAGCAGCCAGCAGAGCAGCCTCGATCTCCGCCATGTCCTCCTCCAACTCCCGGATACATCGACGCGTCTCGTTGGTGGCCAGCTGGGTGTACTGCTGGCAAAAGACTCGGATCTGTACCTTGCCCACGTCCCACCACAGCTTCCAGGAGGAATGGCTCGATCTCACAGCCTCCCACCTCCTCCAGAAGTGGGCAAAGCAGTCCCGGAAATAGGAGTCCTGAAGCAGGCTGACGTTGAAACACCAATAAGGTGCCCGTGCACAGGCTGTCCTCGGCAGGCTCAGTTCACTGAAGGCTAAGTCATGATCTGACAGACCTGAGGGAGCGATGCAGCTGCTGCGCAGGAGTGGCAGGTGGTGCCTGGTGACATAAAGGCGGTCGAGGCGAGCCATGGTGACACCACCGGCACCCATCCTGGCCCAGGTGTACTGGCGCGCATCAGGATGCAGGGCTCGCCAGATGTCCATGAGGTCTGCCCCCTCCAAGGCAGATTGCAGCTTGTGAGCGGAGGGCAGGTGGGGCTCAGGCCCTGTGCGGTCGAGGCGCGGGGCAGTGGTACAGTTGAAATCCCCACCGAGGAGGAGCAGGTCATCATCCTCACTAGCATCACGCAGGAGGGCAGCCAAGGTCTCGAAGAAAACAACCCTCTCCTGACCATCGGAAGGCGCGTAGACGTTGATGAGCAGCAGGCGGTGTTGTGCGAGGGTGACGTGGACGGTCAGCAGGCGGCCGGGGATGACCTCCCGTGGCACTGCCGCGTCAAGCTGCAGCTGTGGTGATAAGAGAGTCGCGACCCCAGCACTAAGGTTGGTGCCATGGCTCAGGAACACCTGTCCTCGCCAGGCAGCCCGCCAGGCCGCCTGGTTGAATCTGTCAGAGTGTGTCTCTTGAAGGAAGGCGACGGCCAGCCTCTTCTGTCGCAGGAGCTCCAGGACGGCTTCGCACTTCACCGAGTCTCGACAGCCATTGATGTTGAAGGTGCCAATGGTTGTGGCTGCCATGGATGTGGGTGTGGGAGAGGAAGAGCAAAGCAAGGTACGGGTGGAAGAACGAGCACCCAAGAGCAGAGCAAGGCAGTACAGACAGGTCAAGGAAGGCCTACTGTGCCCTACTCTAGTCGAGGGACCCGCCCAAGTCCCACTCAACTTTCACCCTCTGGGCAAGCTTCTCCAAACGGTAAGCCATCTGGCGTGTGCCCAGATCCTGCTGCATGAGCTTGGCAGCTGCCCTGGCACCCTTAACAAACACTTTGGGGTCTGCGCACCACTGAGTGATGCGTCCCGCTACGTTCCTCTGCCCCTTTGTTAACTTCAACAAGGACAGGAGTCCCCCATAGTCTGGAAGGACCCAGGGGGGCTCCGCCAGCTTGGGGTGGATGTTGCCTAAGGAAGAGCGGCGAGTCCGCACCCCCGGCTGGAGCTCGTCCGCAACCGCAGCATCGACACCCTCAATGTCTAGACACATCAGCCGCCTCTCATCGTCCGAGTCAAGGACCGGCTCCACGAGGGCATTCCCTGTCTTCCTGGGGGGGGAGAGGCCATCCCACTCACGACGCCTCTTGCGAGACTCAGTGAGTTGGACCTCCATCTCGCCAACTTCTCCATCTGATCTGCCAGGCTGGGGCATGACCAAGGGGGTAGCAGACTCTCCCACCACCCCCGAGGCCAGGCCACCAGAAGAGAGGCATTCGCCACCATCCCCGCCGCAGCCTGACTCCGGAGGCTGGGGGACAGGCGAGGGGAGAGGGACCCCTGAAGCCCCCTCCCCCTCTGCCAAGTCTGCCCCGCCGATGGCTACATCCAACAGGGTGGGTGGTATGGGAGCCAGAGCGGGGCCAGGCTCTCTAGTGGGGGGTCCCTCGGCACTGGCCAAGGAGGGTCCTGACAGGGATAGGGCATCCTGAGAGGCCCCCTTCATCTTCCTCTCTTTGTCCTCCTTCTTCTTCTTCCTGGTGGTAGTGGGCAGCTGCCCGTGTGCTGGGGATGGGCCAGACTGCCCCGCCCCCCCAGCCGGCGGGGCCCCCGCACTGAGGGCAGGGGGCACCACAGACAGGGGAGGCAGCGGCGGGGCCTGGGTAGTAACACCAGCCTGTCCACTGGACGATGGTTTCACACCAGAGCCCCCAGTCCCCTGAGATGGAGTAGGGGTGGAAGGAGGCTGGGAGGAAGAGCTCCCTGCCTCCCTGGGCCTGCCGCGTGCCCCAGAAGTCGACATGCCATCTCTCGGCGCTGCCGCAGGTGGCGATGGTCCGGCCGCCTTGCCCTGAGGGCACTGAGCAGCCAGGTGGGAGGAGCCACTGCACTTAAAACACGTAGTCTCTCCCACAGACAAATAGATAATATACCTCCGACCCTTGAGCATGAGGCGAGGGGAGCGAGGTAGAGACTGGGGGCCCTCCTTGAGGAGCATAAAGACCTGCCTCCGAAAAGACAGGACGTGCTTCCGCTGAGGGTCCTTGCTTCCCATCGGCAGCCGGCGAAAAGGACTCGTAGGAACTCCATAGGCCTCGAGTCCCCTGGCCAGCTCCCAATAAGAAACATGTGGTGGGATGTTAGAGATCACCACCCTCACTGCCTGAGTCTCTAGGGGCGTGACAGGGTAGTGGATGCCCGCAATGTCTAGGCCCTCCGCACACACCCTGTCAACCAAGGCAGGCGTGCTCAAATAAATCATCAGGACCGTGTTCACACGACCCGCATAGTGGATGGTACGCCATCCCTGGAGCGCAGCCAGAGCCTCCATGCAAACCTCGAGCCCCACATGGAGAGGGGTATGAACCCTCAGGCCATGCGTCAGCGGGAGGTCCCGAGAGACATCCTCATGCCAACTGCCAGGTGTAGGAGCAGCCATCCTCACTAGGACAGGGTTAAACTGCAAAGCAAAAAAAAAAAAAAAAACTAAGGGAACAAAAAGAAAACTTAAACACAGGAGCTCAAGGCCAAGCTCCTGGGAATGCGGCCAAAACAGAAAGTGAAGATAAGCCACTGAAAGGGAGGGAGGGATTTGGGGGGTGAAAAAAAAAAGTGTGGATAGAACAAAAAAAGAGGGGGGGGGAAGAAAAATGCACCCCACACACAGCAAATGATAATAGAGACCTCCCCACAAAGGGGAGGAGGGTGGAGGGGAAAAAAAGCTGCAGGGGAAGGGGGGGGGTTAAAACAGCGAAAAGAAAAAAGAAAAGGAAAACTAAGGGGTGAGGGGGGGATGGAGGGTTAATTAAGAGCACCTCTGGAAGGCAGGCTAATGGAAAAGCAGACAGAAAAAAGAGACAGAAAAAAGAGAAAGAAAGGGAAAGAGACAGTAAAAGAGAAGGCTGCAAGAAGCGTCTCATAGACAAAGAAACCGGAAGTAGAGGGGGAGGGAAGAGAGAGAAGAGAAAAGTGGGGGAAAAAGCTGCAAAAAAGCAAGAAAAGAGTCAGAAAGCGAAATAAACAGAGGCTAGAGACCTTTAGAGAGGTGGGAGTGAAGAAAGAAAAGAGATAGGAAGCCGGGGAGTCTTACGCTCGGGATCGTCCCACGCAGCTCCAAGCGAGCCTGGTCCGAAGCGTCCAAAGCGGAAGGAAGGAAGGAAGGACTTTGACTTTTGACTTTTTAACTATTCAGGGTTTTGGGGATACAAAAGTTTGGCCGCATACAAAGCAGAGACAAACAAATTACCATCAAACCAAGAACACCATGTCATTGCATTCATCACATCACACCATGACAGACACCTTTGGTACATTCCACGTTGTGTCTTACATGTTAGTTATGTGGTCGGAATGCCGGCCACACGGTCATATCTATAAACAATTCCTACCCTGCTCTATCCAATCATACACATGACAACACCTTCAACTTCCCACACACAAAAAAAGCAAAAAAGCAGCCTAGTGAGGGCCCAGGGCATGGCACAAGCTGGAAGTCATAGTCTGACACCAAGCCTGCCCGGTCACCAAGACCAGTCATGACATCAGAGCGTGTATTTGAGACAGCCATCCTCCACATGGCACAGCACTCCCTCAAGGGTCCAGCATGTCTCAAAGGTGGGCACTACCCACTGGAGCACAGCATACTCAAACTCCACTGAGAGGTGCACCCACACCAGGAGGCGGAAAAGCCACAGGGCTTCATCTGAACTGGTCCAGAAATCCAGTTTCGGCAGCTCTTGAGGACAGCCATCTTGGCCTGACCCAGTAAAAAGTTGGCCAGGCAGATGGGGCCCTTCTCAGCCACCCGGTATGGGTAGGAGCACACATAGGTGGTCTCTGAGAGGCTCCTGCCCAGCACTTGCAGCAGTGGCTCGAGGGTGACAAAGAGTGGCCAGAGACAGGGACAGTCAAGGAAGGCATAAAAGAGGGTCTCCTCAACACCCCCTGGGCCGAAGGGGCAGGCTGTCAAGGTGGCTGGGTCAAAGTGGGATGCAAACATGCCAGTGGCGAGGATGCCATGCAGCCACTGCCGCTACAGGTCACCAGTCTTCTTGGAGGTTGGCGGCTTATACAATGTGCACCATGCTAGGTGGGCTGGTGGGGAATCTGGCGGCCCCAAGCACCAATTGCCATGGTGTATCGGGGCGGCCCACCAGCACTTGTGCATGGCAGATGTGAGCCACCCAGGCATATAGGCTTCTACGCAACAGAAAAGCAATGGGGCAACCCATGTCACTGTCAGGAGGCACAGGAAGCATTAGCAGGGTGCCAGGTTCGCTGGCCAGGTTGCCGGCCACAGCCGGGGTGACTGGCAGCATGGGAAAAACCTCACTCGGGACATCTGCGGCATGGGGGACCTGGCCCACCTGGAGATGGTCATCCAGGGTGGCTGCCACCTCCAATGGGAGGGCAGCCTGAATGTCACACAGGAGATAGCCTATGCTGTGAGCAGAGCGCATGCCCAGCCGAGTGGTCAAGGCCTCGGGCAAGGGCCAGGCTGACCGAGAGGGGTCAAGGAGATGGCTCAGGTGGAGGACACACGCCTGGATGAGAACGGCTGTGAGGCTAGCAGAGGCCAGGCTTGGCACAGGGCACCTCAGAGTTGGGTTGTGCACCAGGGGTTCCCTCATCAGTTGCAGGAACTGCAGGTGATGGGCCTGGGGCTGCAGGTGGAAGGTGGTCTGCCAGGCTCATACCATGCCATGGTAGAAAGCCAGAAGCACTGCCCAGTTCAAAAGTGTGAGGTCCAACAGAAAGAGCTCCCGGTCAAAGCTGAGGGCCCCCACCCTCTGCAGAAACCGGCATGCTAATTGTTGCCAAAGTAGGTGCTCCTCACCGTACAGGAGTCATTGAAGGGCCTGCAGACAGAAGGCGGCCACCTTGCTTACAAGGTCAACCAAACTCTGGCCCCCCTCAGCTATAGGTAGGTAAAGGTCAGCTCGAGGGAACCAGTGGCACCCATCCCAGAAAAAAATCGACCGGGAGTCTTTCGAGTAGGTCCTGTGGTGGATTGAGTATGGCACACCAGTGCCACAAGGTCACCATCATCAGGTTGTTCGCGATGAGGACACGTTCACAGTAGGAGAGGCTGGATAGGCACCAGTGCCACCATTGTAGGTGGGCCTCTACCCCTTCCTTGAGGCCATCCCAGTTGTGTGCCATGAAGGTCGATGGCCCTAGGAACATGCCCAGGACCTTAAGGACCTCACGGCACCAGGTGAGGCCCCCTGGTAAATCTGGGGGAGTCGCACTGATCCACATGCCAAACAGCAGGGTATCGCTCTTGGCCCAGTTGATACAGGCTGAGGAGGAGCATTCATAGGCTCACTGGCTGTTTGTCAGGGCCTCCACATCTTCCTGGGTGTTAAGGAAGATGGTCACATCATCTGCATACGCTGATAGCCAGAGCGGAGGGGCAATGGACACGCCCATGGCTGATGGCAAGGCCACACCACTCAGACGGTGCCACAGTGCATGCAGCTTAATGGCCAGGGCATAAAGCATGCCCAGCAGGGGGCAGCCCTGATGGATGCCTCTGCATGTGGGGAACAGGGCACAGAGCACCCCGTTCACCTTGAGCAGACTGGAAGTGTCTTGATACAAGACCCAGAGGGCCCCAGTGAAAAGAGGCCTGAAGCCAAAGGCCTCCAGGGTCTAAAAAAGGTAGGCATGGGCCACCCAGTCAAAGGCCTTCTCCTGATTCAGAGAGATGAGGCCAATGTCTAGGCCGAAGAGTTTGTTGGCTGTAAGTAAGTCACGCAGCAAAAACAGGTTGTCTTGGATCGTTCTGCCTGGCATGCAGTAGCTCTGCTCAGGCCCAGTGACGGAGGCCATGACGGTGCAGAGGTGAGTTGCCAGTGCTTTGGCCAGAATCTTGTAGTCCACGCACATCAGGGAGACTGGCTGCCAGTTCTTAATGCAGCCAAGATCTCCTTTCTTGGGCAGCAGCGTGAGCACTGCATGGTGGCAGCTGATCAGCAAGACCTTGTTGGCAAGGCTCTCCTGGAAAACGTGCAGGAGACAGGGGCTGAGAAGAGGCCAGAAAGTCTTGTAAAACTCATCAGGTAATCCATCAAGGCCTGGGGCTTTGCCAGAGGTGAGGCCAGCTGCGGCAGCTGCCAGTTCTGCCAGAGACAATTCCTGCTCAAGCTCACTGGCCTCCAGGGCACAAAGGCATGGCAGACCTGCATGGAGTTCCTGCATGGCCTCAGGGCAGGATGGCTCAGCCACAAACAAGCCACGATAGAAGGTGACAGCATGCTTATGTACTTCACCTGGGTCATTGATTAACTTGCCCTCCGGGGTCTTGAGGTGATCTAAGACTGCTCACTGCCCGCCATCACTCCAGGTTGAAGAAGAAACGGGCTGGAGCATCTGTTTCGGCCAGGTCTTGGCAGCAGGTGCAGATCCTTGCTCCTCAGGCGACACTCTCCACCAAGTTATGCAGACACTTCCTGCAGAACCAGAGGCTCTTGTGCAGCACCTCATCACTGCCGGCAGCCAGCAGGGCAGCCTTGACCTCTGCCACATCTTCCTCCAGCTCTCTGATACAGCAGTGCAGTTCATTTGAGGCCAGCTGGGTGTACTGCAGGCAAAAAGCTCATATCTGTACCTTGCCCACATCCCACCATAGCTTCCAGGAGGAGTAATTCAGTCTTGTGGCCTTCCAGCCCTGCCAAAAGTTGGCAAAGCAGTCCTGGAAGTAGGAGTCTTGAAGCAGGCTGACGCTGAAGTACCAGAAGACGCTTGCGCGCAGGTTCTCCCTAGAAGGCTTAATTAGCAGCAAGCCAGGCCATGATCTGACAGGCCTGAGGGAATGATGAGGCTACTGCGTAGGAGTGGCAGATGGTGCCTGGTGACATAAAGGCAGTCAAGGCGGGCCATAGTGAGACCACCAGCACTCATCCTGGCCCAGGTGTACTGGTGTGCATCGGGGTGCAGGGCTCTCCAGACATCAATGAGGCCTGCAGTCTCCAAGACAGACCACAGCTTTCGGGCTGCGGGCAGGTGAGGCTCAGGCCCAGTACAGTCAAGCGGGGTGTCAGTGGTGGTATTAAAGTCCCCACCTATGAGGAGTTATCCTTGCTAGCATCGTGCAAGAGGGTAGCCAAGGTCTCGAAGAAAGTGACTCTTTCCTGGCCATCAGTAGGTGCATAAACGTTGACAAGTAGCAAATGATGTTGCACTAGGGTGACACGGACAGTCAGCAGGCGACCAGGGACAATCTCCCGCACCACCACCACATCACATGCTGTAGTTGTGACAATAGAAGAGTCGCAGCCCCAGTTCTAAGGTTGGTGTCATGACTCAGGAACAAGTGGCCTCAACAGGCACCATGCCAAGCCAACTGGTTGAGCATGCCAAAATGTGTCTCCTGGAGGAAGGTGACAGCCAGCCGTTTCTGGCGCAGGAGCTCCAGGACGGCCTCCCATTTCACTGGATCTCGACAGCTGTTGATGTTAAAAGTGCCAGTGGTTGTGGCTGCCATGGGTGTGGGTATGGGAGAAGAAGAGCAAGGTAAGCTGTAGGTAAAAGAGCGAGCCCCCGAGAACAGAGCAAAAAGCAGAGACAGGTAAAAAAAGGCCTATCATGCCCTACTCTACTCCAGGGACCCCGTCAGGCCCCACTTGTCTCTTACCCACTGTGCGAGCTTCTCCAGACAGTAAGTCATCTGCCAAGTGCGTAGATCTTGTTGCATAAGTTTGGCTGTGGCTCTGGCAGCCTTGATAAAAACTTTAGGATCTGCACACCATTGGGTGATATGCCCCACTATGTTCTTCTGTCCTTTAATCTGTTTCAAAAAGGTCAAGAGATCCCCATAGTCAGGACCGACCCAGGGGGGGTCTGCCAATGTGGGCTGCACATTTCTGACAGATGCATGGTGAGGCTGAACCCTAGTTGGGAGCTCACCTATGAATGCAGCATCTACACCCTCAATATCTAAACCCATCAGCCTCCTCTGATTGTCCAGGTCAAGAACTGGCTCTCAAAGAGCAATCCCCACCTCCTTGGGGAGAGAGAGGTCATCCTCCTCTCAAGGTCACTTGCTACACTCAGAAAGCTGAATATCCATCTCACTAACCTTCCTCATCTAATTCAGTAGCCTGGGATGTGCCTTAGAGGTCAGCAGACTCCTCTGTCACCTCCTGGGTCAGATCTCTAGAAGAGAGGCATTGTGCATAGCTTTTACTGCCACCCACCTCCGGAAGCTGGGAGACAGGCAAGGGGTTAGTGACCCCCGCCTTCACCCCCCCCACCTCCAAGCCACCCCCATCCCCAGTCAACAGGGTCACTGACATGATGGCAGGAACATGGCCAGGCTCTCTAGCAGGAGCCGCCCCAGCACCAGCTGAGGAAGGTCTCAGTGGGAATGGGGTGTCCTGAGCAGTCCCTTTCACTTTCTTCTCTTTGTTCTTCTTCTTCTTCAAGGCAGGTGGCCCACCCTTCATAGAGGATGGGTCGGACTACTTCTGGCCTGCCTCCCCAGGTCCATCCACCTCAGACAAGGCCACGGTGGAGGGCAACTTGGAGGAGGCCTGAGCCCCATCATCTGACAGGGCCTTGGCACCACAATTGCTGACCACCCCAGCCACCTCAATCGGGGTGGTCAGGGCAGGCAGGGGGCAAGTAGAGTCATCAGCCTCTCCACCTGGTGGTGTCTCTCTACCAGTGGGCGTGGGCACTATAGGTGGAATGGATGGCGGGGAGGGTTCAGGCCTATTCCCAGCCCCTCTGCTGGACAGCGCTCTCCACCCAGATGTTCTCAGATGGAACAGGGGTAGGAGGTCGAGAAAAACTCCTGTATCACTGGGTGGGGCCTTTGTCCCAGAGGTGGATGCGCCATCTCTCAGCACCACTGTAGTCACCAATGTTCTGGCCAATCTCCCCTGCGGGCACTGGGCTGATATTTGGGAAGAGCTACCACATTGGAAACACATGGTCTCCCCAAAGGAAAAATAGATCACAAACCTCTGCCCATTGAACATGAGGCTCAAGGACTGAGGCAGAGACCATGGGCCTTCCCTGAGAAGCATGAAAACCTGCCTTCGAAAAGACAGGACATGCCTCAGTTTTGGGTTCTTACTTCCTATTATCAGTCAGCAAAAGGGACTCATAAGAACTCCATAGGACTTGAGTTCCTGGGCAGCTCCTGATTGGTCACATGTGGGGGCACATTAGAAATCACCATCCTTACTGCTGGGGTGTCTTGCTGGGGCATGACAAAATAGTGTGTGCCTGCAATGTCCAGGCCCTCAGTGCACACTCTGTTAACTAGGGTGGTATCACTCAGGTAAATCATTGGGACCATGTTAACACGACCTGCGTAACATATGTTTCACTGTCCCAGGAGACTAGCAAGGGCATCTTCACAGACCTCAACCCTGATGTAGGGAGGGGTGTGAACTCTTAAGCCATGGGTAATGGGGAAGTTCTGAGAGGCATCCTCATGCCAGCTGCTGGGTGTAGGAGCAGCCATTCCTGCTAGGACAGGGTTAATTGCAAGCTGTAACTGAGAAAAAGAAAACAAAAATGTTTATACTAACTAAAAAGATAAGTGTCTGGAAATGTGGCCATAAAAAAAGGGATAAGAGGAGGAGAGGGGCAGAGGGGGGGAAAAAGGGGAGGGGGGGTTTGAAACAGCGAAAAAAGAAAAAAAGGGGAGGGAAAGGGGGGTAGGGGGAAATTAAGAGCACCCCTCAGAAGGCAAGCTATTGGAAAAGATAACTCCCCGCAACAAGCAAGCAGAAAAGAAAGAAATAAAGGGAAAGAGACAGTAAGAAAAAAAGGCTGTAAAGAAGCAACTCACAGACAAAGAGACCAGAAGTAGAGGGGGAGGGGATAGAAGCAGAGAAAAAGAAGACAAAATGCTGTGAAAATGCAAGAAAAGAATCAGAAAGTGAAATAAACAGAAGCTAGAGACCTTTAGACAAGTGGGAGTCAGGAAAGAAAAGAGATAAGAAGCCAGGGAGTCTTACGCTCAGGATCACCCCATGTAGCTCCAAGCGAGCCTTGTCTGGTACATCAAGAATGGAAGGAAAGAAGGAAGAATATTGACTTTTTAGCTACTTTATTCAGGGGCTCAGGTACAAAAAGTTGGCCCCTCTGGTGTCCACGTGCAATATACAAGGCAAATAGAAACAAATTACCATCAAACCAAGAACACCATGTCATTACATTCATTACATCACACTGTGACAGACACCTTTGCTGTATTACACATCGTGCCTAACATGCCATTATGCGGTTGAAACATTGGCTACACAGTCATACAGACCAAAGCCCTCTAAAAACAAACAATCCCTACCCTGCTCTATCCAATCGTACACGTGACAAAACCTTCAACTTCCCACACAAAGAAAAAAAGCAAAAAGCAGCCTGACATCAGAGCGTGTATTGAAGACGGCCATCCTCCACATGGCACAGCACTCCCTCAAGGGCCCAGTGTGCCTTAAAGGTGGGCACCGCCCACTGGAGCACAGCATGCTCAAACTCCAGCAAGAGGCGCACCCGCACCGAGGGGTCAAAAATCCGCAGGGCGTCGTCTGAGCCAGTCCCAGCAAGCTGGTTCTGGCAGCTCTTGAGGATGGCTACCTTGAACTGACCCAGTAGAAAGTTGGCCAGGCAGACAGCACCCCACTTGGCCACCCGGTACACGTAGGAGCACACGTAGGCATTCTCCAAGAGGCTTCCACCCAGCACCCACAGAGGCAGCTTGAGGGTGACAAAGAGCAGCCACAGGTGGGGACAGTCGAGAAAGGCATGAAAAAGGTTATCCTCAATGCCCCCAGAGCAAAAAGGGGCAGGCCGTTGAAGCAGCTGGGCCAAAGTGGGCCGCAAACACGCCAATGGCTAGGATGCCGTGCAGCAACCACCACTGCAGGTCACCAGTCTTCTTGGTGGTTGGTGGCTTATACAATGTACACCAAGCCAGGTGGGCCAGTGGGGAATCTGGTGGCCCCAGGCACTGTCGCCGTGGTGTATCACGCTGGCTCACCAGCAGTTGGGCATGGCAGGCATGAACCACCCAGGCATAAAGGCTTCTACATGACAGAGAACCAAAGGGGCAACCTGTGTCACTGTCGGGGAGCATCAGCAGGGTGCAAGGCCTGCTGGCCAGCTCACTGGCCGTAGCCAGTGAGCTCTGTGGGCAAAGCCTCACTCAGGGCATCCACAGTGTGGGGGACCTGGTATGCGTGGAGATGGTCATCCAGGGTGACTGCTGCCTTCAGTGGGAGGGCAGCCTGGATATCATGCAAGAGATGGCCCATGCTGTGGGTGGAGTGCATGCCTAGCTGGGTTGTTAGGGCCTCGGGCGAGAGCCAGGCCAGCCGAGCAGGGTAAAGGAGATGGCCCAAGCAGAGGACACACACCTGGATGAGGGTGGCTGTGAGCCTGACAGAGGCCAGGCTCAGCATGGGGTGCCATAGAGCTAGGTTGTGCAACAGGGGCTTCCTCAGCAGTTGCAGGAAATGCCAGTGCCGGGCCCGGGGCTGGAGATGGAAGGTGGCCTGGAAGGTGGCCTGCCAGGCTCATACCATGCCATGATAGAAGGCTGGAAGCACTGCCCAATTCAGGAGTGTGAGGTCCAGCAGGAAGAGCTCCCAATTGAAGCAGAGGGCCCCAACCCCCTGCAGGAAATGGCACACCAGTTGTTGTCAGGGTAGGTGCTCCTCACCATAGAGGAATCACTGAAGGGCTTGCAGACAGAAAGCAGCCACCTTGCTCACCAGGTTGACCAGGCTCTGGCCTGCCTTGGCAACAGGTAGGTAAAGGACAACTCGTGGGAGCCAGTGGCACCCATCCCAGAAAAAACTGACCAGGAGGCGCAGGAGTGTCTGGAGTAGGTCCTGTGGCAGGTCGAGTATGGCAAACTGGTGCCACAGGGTCGCCACCACCAAGCTGTTGGAGATGAGGACAACTCAATGGTAGGAGAGTCTGGGTAGACGCCAGTGCCACCATTGCAGGTGGGCCTCCATCCCCTCCTCAAGGCTGTCCCAGTTGCATGCCATGAAAGTCGATGGCCCAAGGAACATGCCCAGGACCTTGAGGCCCTCAAGGTGCCAGGTAAGGCCTCCCAACAAATCTGAGGGTGTCACGCAGGTCCACATGCCAAGCAGGAGGGTATCACTCTCTGCCCAATAGATATGGACCAAGAAGACATGCTAATAGGTTCACTGGCAGTCCATCAGGGCCCACACATCTTCCTGGATGTTGAGGAAGATGGTGACATTGTCTGCATACACCAACAGCCGGAGTGGAGGGACAATGGATGGGCCTGTGGCCAATGGCAGGGCCACACCACTCAGGTGGCACCGCAACACATGCTACAGCAGCTCAATGGCCAGGGTGTAGAGCATTCCCGACAGGGGGCAGGATGCTCCTATACACAGGGAATGGGGCACAGAGCACACCATTCACCTTGACCAGGCTGGAGGTGTCTTGGTACAAGACCTGGAGGGCCCCAAAGCCAAAGGCCTCCAGGGTCTGGAAGAGGTAAACATGGCCCACCCAATCGAAGGCCTTCTTCTAGTCCAGAGAGATGAGACTGATGTCCAGGCCAAAGAGCTTGCTGGCTCTAAGTAGGTCACACAGCAGGAACAGGTTGTCTTGGATGGTCTTGCCTGGCATGCAGTAGCTCTGCTCAGGCCCAGTGAAGGAGGCCATGGTGGTGCGGAGGTGAGTTGCCAGCACTTTGGCCATAATCTTGTAGTCCATGCACAGCAGGGAGACCAGCCGCCAGTTCTTAATGCAGCCAAGGTCTCCCTTCTTAGGCAGCACTGTGAACACCACTTGGTGGCAGCTGATCGGCAGGACCTTATTGGCAAAGCTCTCTTGGAAAACACACAGGAGGCAGGGACCAAGGAGAGGCCAGAAGGTCTTGTAACTCTAGGTAACTCTTCAAGGCCTGAGACTTTGCCGGAGTTGAGGCCAGCTGCAGTGGCTGCCAGCTCCTCCAGAGACAATTCCCACTCAAGCTCACTGGCCTCCAGGACACATAGATGTGGCAGGCCCTTGTGGAGTTCCCGCATGGCCTCAGGGCAAGACAGCTCAGCTGCAAACAGGTCATGAAAGAAAGCAACAGTGTGCACACATATTTTGCCTGGGTCCATGATTACCTGGCCCTTGGGAGTCTTAAGGTGATCTAAGACTTTGCTCATGGCCCGCCACTGCTGCAGGTTGAAGAAGGAGTGGGTTGGGGCAATAGTTTCTGCCAGCTCTTGGCAGTGGGCACAGATCCTCGCTCCACAGGCCAAGTCACGCAGGCAATTCCTGTGAAACTAGAGGCTCTCACACAGCACCACAATGCTGCCAACGGCCAGCAGGGTGGCCTCAAGCTCTGCCACATCTTCCTCCAGCTCTCAGATATGGCGGCACAGTTCATTTGTGGCCACCTGGGTGTACTGCTGTTGGAAAAGCCCAGATCTGTACCTTGCCCACATCCCAACATAGCTTCCAGGAGGAGTAGTTCAGTCTTGTGGCCTCCCAGCCCTGCCAAAAGTAGGTGAAGCAGTCCCAGAAGTAGGAGTCTTGAAACAGGTTGACGCTGTAGCACCAATAAGTCACCTGCATGTAGGCTCTCTCAGGCAGGCTCAGTTCACAGCAGGCAAGGCCATGATCTGACAGGCCCAAGAGAATGATGTGGCTACTGCACAGGAGTGGCAGATGGTGTCTGGTGACATAAAGGCGTTCAAGGCAGGCCATGGTGAGACCACCGGTGCTTATCCTGGTGCAGGTGTACTGGCTCACATCAGGATGCAGGGCTCTCCAGATGTCAACAAGGTCTGTGGTCTCCAGGGCAGACTGCAGCTTGTGGATGGAGGGCAGCTGAGGCTCAGGCCTCATGTGGTCAAGCAAGGCATCATTGGTACAATTAAAGTCCCCATCTACAAGAAGCAGGTCATCATCCTCACTAGCATTGTGGAGGAGGGCAGCCAAGGTCTCAAAGAACGTGATCATCAGTGGGTGGCCATCAATGGGCATGTAGACATTAAAGAATAGCAGGTGGTGTTGTGCTAGGATGATGTGGACAGTCAACAGGTGGCCGGGAACAACCTCCTATGCCACCGCCATGTCAAGCTGCAGCTTGATGATAGGAGAGTTGCAACCCCAGCACTGAGCTTGGTGCCATGGCTCAGGAACAAGTGAGCCTGTTGGAATGTGTCTCCTGGAAGAAGGCGACAGCCAGCAGCTTCTGGTGCAGAAGCTCCAGGATGGCCTCCTGTTTCACTGGATCTCGACAACTGTTGATGTTAAAAGTGCCAGTGGTCATGGCTGCCATGGGTGTAGGTATGGGAGAGGAAGAGTGAGGTATGGTGTAGGTGGAAGAGTGAGCACCCAAGAGCAGAGCAAAATAGCAGAGACAGGTCAGGGAAAACCTATCATGCCCTACTCTACTCCTCATCTCTCACCTGCTATGTGAGCTTCTCCAGATGGTAAGCCATCTGTCGGGTGCCTAGATCTTGCTGGATAAGTTTAGCCACAGCTCTGGCAGCCTTGCCAAAAAGCTTAGGGTCTGCACACCACTGAGTGATGTACCTCGCTATATTCCTCTGTCCTTTGGTCTGCTTCAGAAAGGCCAGGAGACCCCCATAGTCATGGGGGACCCAAGGAGGGTCTGCCAACATGGGCTGGACAATTCTGACAGAAGAGTGGTGAGGCTACACCCCAGGTGGGAGCTCACCCACAAACACAGTGTCTATTCCCTCAATGTCGAGACACATCAGCCTCCTCTCCTCTGTCCTGGTCAAGGACTGGATCCAGGAGAGCAATCTCTGCCTTCTTGGAGGGAGGCAGGTCATCCTATTGTTGAGGTCACTTGCGACACTCAAACAGCTGGATCTCCATCTCACTAGCTTCCCCATCCAATCCAGTAGGCTGAAAGATGACAAGAGGTCAACAAACTCCTCTGCTGCCCCCTGGGTCAGGCCTTCAGAAGAGAGCCATTCCATATCATCTTTACCAGCACCCAACTCTGGAAGCTCGGAGACAAGCGGGGGGTTGGTGACCCCTGCCACGCACCCCCCCCCCCGCCAAGTCATCCCTGTCCATGGTCATGTGCAACTGAGTCGCTGGCGTGACAGCTGGAGCAGGGTCAGGCTCTCCAGTGGCCCTCCCCCCCCACCCCAGCACTGGCTGAGGAGGGTCCTGGTGGGGATGGAATGTCCTGAGAGGTCCCCTTCATCTTCCTCTCTTTGTTCTTCTTCTTAGTGGCAGGTGACCCCCCCTTCATAGGGGATGGGATGGACCACTCGCAGTCCCCCGCCCTGAGGCCAGCCATCTCAGATAAGGCTGCGGTGAAGGGCAGCCAGGAGGAGGCCCAAGCCCCATCATCTAACAGGGCCCTGGCACCACAGTCATGAGCCTCCCCAGCCACCTTGGCTAGGGTGGTCGGGGCAGGCAGGGAGCAAGTGGAAGCATCAACCCTTCTATCTGGTGGGGCCTCTGCAATGGTGGGGTGGGCACCATAGGTGGGATGGGCGGGGAAGAGGGCTGAGTAGTAGTCCCATCCCTTCTTCTGGATGGTGCTCTCACACCAGAGATCCCAGCCCCCTCAGATGGAATGGGGGTGAAACAAGGTTGGGAAGAGATCCCAGCCTCACTGGGTGGGGCCTGTGTCCCAGAAATGGGCCAACTCCCAGGAGTAACTAGGAATAATGGCCATAAGTTGACTGAGAGAGATTCAGGCTAGACATCAGGAAGCACTACTTCACAGTCAGGGCGGCTAGGATCTGGAACCAATTTCCAAGGGAAGTGGTGCTTGCTCCTACCCTGGGGGTCTTCAAAAGGAGGCTAGATAATCACCTAGCCGGGGTCATTTGACCCCAGCATTCTTTCCTGCCCATGGCAGGGGGTCAGACTTGATGATCTGCTCAGGTCCCTTCCAACCCTACCAACTATGAAACTATGAGGTGGTGTGCCATTCTTCGGTGCCACTGCAGTTGCCTATGTTCCAGCCACTTTCCCCTGTGGGCACTGGGCTGCTAGGTGGGAAGAGCTACCACACTGGAAACACATGGCCTCCCCCAAGGAAAAATAAATCACAAACCTCCACCCATTGAGTATGAGATACAAGGAGTGAGGCAGAGACCAAGGGCCCTCCCTGAGAAGCATGAAGACCTGCCTCCAAAAGGACAGGACATGCTTCAGCTTCAGGTCCTTGCTTCTGATCATCAGTCAGTGAAAGGGACTCATAGGAACCCCATAGGGCTCCCGATTGGTCAGGTGTTAGGGGTTAATAAGAGCTACTGTTGGTGTAAATTTATATCTGTAAATACTATATGTATATATGTGTGTGTGTGTGTACATATATATGTGTATATGTATGTATATATATATGTATGTATATACGTGTGTGTGTATATGTGTGTGTGTGTGTGTGTGTGTGTGTGTGTGTGTATGTAGATAGATAGATATAGATATAGATGTATGTATGTATGTGGGCATACATACATACATACATCTATATCTATGTATAGATAGACTATACATCCACTAGGGGGAATGCCATACTGGATCTGGTATTGGCAACAGGGGATGACATGATAGGGGACCTCCAGATCGGTAGCCATTTGGGAGACAGTGATCACCGAATAATAGAATTCAACATAAGACGTCGAGTGGGTAAGGTAACTAGTAGGGTGAAAGTGCTAGACTTTAAGAAAGCTGATCTCAATGCACTCAGGCGATTAGTCAAAGAAGCACTGCAGAGTAGGAGTTTTGAAGGGATGGGAGCCCAAGAAGGGTGGCTGTGCCTAAAGGAAACGATCCTTCGGGCACAAAGCAAGACGATCCCCGAGCGACGCAAAAAAGGGAAAGGGGCCAGGAGGCTTCCATGGCTGACCAGAGAAATCCAGAGCAGCCTAAGGGCCAAAAGGGGAGCTCATAAAAAGTGGAAACAGGGTGAGATCACTAAAGATGAATATACCTCCTCTGCTCGTGCTTGTAGGGAGGCAGTTAGGCGGGCCAAAGCTACCATGGAGCTGAGGATGGCAACCCAAGTAAAAGACAACAAGAAATTGTTTTTTAGACATATTGGGAGTAAAAGGAAGGCCCAGGGAGGAATAGGACCACTGCTAAATGGGCAGAAACAATTGGTGACAGACAGGGGGGACAAGGCTGAACTCCTCAACGAGTTCTTTGCCTCAGTGTTCCTAAGTGAGGGGCACGACAAGTCTCTCACTGGGGTTGTAGAGAGGCAGCAGCAAGGCGCCAGACTTCCATACGTAAATCCTGAGGTGGTGCAGAGTCATTTGGAAGAACTGGATGCCTTTAAATCGGCAGGCCCGGATGGGCTCCATCCGAGGGTGCTAAAGGCACTGGCCGACATCATTGCAGAGCCACTGGCGGGAATATTTGAACGCTCGTGGCGCACGGGCCAAGTCCCGGAGGACTGGAAAAGGGCTAATGTGGTCCCCATTTTCAAAAAGGGGAGGAAGGAGGACCCTGGCAACTATAGGCCAGTCAGTCTCACCTCCATCCTTGGTAAAGTCTTTGAAAAAATTATCAAGGCTCACATTTGTGAGAGCCCGGCAGGGCAAATTATGCTGAGGGGAAACCAGCACGGGTTTGTGGCAGGCAGATCGTGCCTGACCAATCTAGTCTCTTTCTATGACCAGGTTACGAAACGCCTGGACACAGGAGGAGGGGTGGATGTTGTATACTTAGACTTCAGGAAGGCCTTCGATACAGTATCCCACCCCATACTGGTGAACAAGTTAAGAGGCTGTGACGTGGATGACTACGCAGTCCGGTGGGTGGCGAATTGGCTAGAGGGTCGCACCCAAAGAGTCGTGGTGGATGGGTCAGTCTCGACCTGGAAGGGTGTGGGCAGTGGGGTCCCGCAGGGCTTGGTCCTTGGACCGATACTCTTTAATGTCTTCATCAGTGACTTGGACGACGGAATCAAATGTACTCTGTCCAAGTTTGCAGATGACACAAAGCTATGGGGAGATGTGGACACGCCGGAGGGCAGGGAACAGCTGCAGGCAGACCTGGATAGGCTGGACAAGTGGGCAGAAAACAACAGGATGCAGTTCAACAAGGAGAAATGCAAAGTGCTGCACCTAGGGAGGAAAAATGTCCAGCACACCTACAGCCTAGGGAATGACCTGCTGGGTGGCACAGAGGTGGAAAGGGATCTTGGAGTCCTAGTGGACTCCAAGATGAACATGAGCCGGCAGTGTGACGAAGCCATCAGAAAAGCCAATGGCACTTTATCGTGCATCAGCAGATGCATGACGAATAGGTCCAAGGAGGTGATACTTCCCCTCTATCGGGCACTGGTCAGACCGCAGTTGGAGTACTGCGTGCAATTCTGGGCGCCACACTTCAAGAAGGATGCGGATAACCTGGAGAGGGTCCAGAGAAGGGCAACTCGTATGGTCAAGGGCCTGCAGACCAAGCCCTATGAGGAGAGACTAGAGAAACTGGACCTTTTCAGCCTCCGCAAGAGAAGGTTGAGAGGCGACCTTGTGGCTGCCTATAAGTTCATCACGGGGGCACAGAAGGGAATTGGTGAGTATTATTCACCAAGGCGCCCCTGGGGGTTACAAGAAACAATGGCCACAAGCCAGCAGAGAGCAGATTTAGATTGGACATTAGGAAGAACTTCTTCACAGTTCGAGTGGCCAAGGTCTGGAACGGGCTCCCAAGGGAGGTGGTGCTCTCCCCTACCCTGGGGGTCTTCAAGAGGAGGTTAGATGAGTATCTAGGTGGGGTCATCTAGAACCAGCACTCTTTCCTGCTTATGCAGGGGGTCGGACTCGATGATCTATTGAGGTCCCTTCCTACCCTAACATCTATGAATCTATGAATCTATGAATGTATGTAAGTTTATGGTTATAAGTTCAATATTATGTTGCATCATCAAACCTGTAAATAGCTAAATATCACTAGATGTCATTGGTCTCTGCTCTGCTCTGCTCTGTAGGGAAAGGAAGTGAGCTGGCCTGCAGCTAGGCAGCCACACTTCCACAATATACACGCATCCGTTGACATCCCTTCAATTGGAGATGGGGTACCCTCTGTGTACCACCTGGGTTACATGAGCTTTGGGTGGCCTAGATGGCTGGGTGTGCAAGTGTTCACAGAGCTTTGCCCACCCTAACAATGGCAGGCTCTGGAGGGGCTCATCAGACAAGAACTATCTTTAGATCATCATGAGTTAAACCAACCTAATGAAGACTTACTGGTCCTCTGCACAGCCTCTGGCTGCATGTGCAAATGCTTGCACATGGTGGAACTTGACTCAGAATTAGACAGCTCAAAGCAAGCTAATTTGGGTCTTCCAAATTATACCGAGAGTGCAAAAGATATTAAAACATAAAGCTTCTTCCAGGCATGTTTAACAGAAAATGGTGTCTGTCAATGCATTTTGTGCAGAGTCTGATCCTGTAGGTGCATGTTCAGTATGCTCAGAGGATGCCTACCAGATGGAGCCCCTGACTGCGATCATGATTATGGGTAAGACTGGCACCAAGCTGATCAGAACGGTCAAGACTAAGATGCCTCAGCGCGTGTACTAGGAAATAAAAAACTGATGCAGCTATGGCCTTTAAATGCCTCCAGAGGTAGATAGGTGTTTCAGCCTTGCAATTATGGACTCAGGTCCCAAATTTCATTGAAGCCCCACTTTAAAACACAAAGGTCTTAGGTAAATACCACTTCCTCATACTCAGAAGAATGAGGCAAGTTGCATGTTCAGTTAAGTGACCCAAACTGTCACTTACGCAGCTAGAATTCACATCATTGTACTATATCTGCCTATGGGAGAGCTAGATTTGTGACTGGGGCACATATAAGTGCGCATGTGCAGGATGCAGCACTGCAGACTCATCTAAACAGGCACTCACTGCACTGCTAATTAGCAGTGCACTGGAAGATCCCAATGTCAAAAAACCCCACACATGATAAAAAGCAGGGTGGAACATGTAACTGCATCGTGCGTCACCTAAGACCGGACCCTAGCCAGCTGGAGCCCCAGGAAACCCCCAGGACTCTAGATAAGGCTGCTGGGGCCAGCCCAGATGCTGACCTCAGCCTTCCCTACCTCACCTGGGGCAACTTGCCATACCCCAGAGCACGTATGCACAAGCATTCCCCGGGGACAAGTAGCAGCGGCACAACAAAAGAGCACATAAAAAGTGGAAACAGGGTGAGATCACTAAAGATGAATATACCTCCTCTGCTCGTGCTTGTAGGGAGGCAGTTAGGCGGGCCAAAGCTACCATGGAGCTGAGGATGGCAACCCAAGTAAAGGACAACAAGAAATTGTTTTTTAGATACATAGGGAGTAAAAGGAAGGCCCAGGGAGGAATAGGACCCCTGCTAAATGGGCAGAAACAATTGGTGACAGATAGGGGGGACAAGGCTGAACTCCTCAACGAGTTCTTTGCCTCAGTGTTCCTAAGCGAGGGGCACGACAAGTCTCTCACTGGGGTTGTAGAGAGGCAGCAGCAAGGCACCAGACTTCCATGCGTAGATCCTGAGATGGTGCAGAGTCACTTGGAAGAACTGGATGCCTTTAAGTCGGCAGGCCCGGATGGGCTCCATCCCAGGGTGCTGAAGGCACTGGCCGACGTCATTGCAGAGCCACTGGCGGGAATATTCGAATGCTCGTGGCGCACAGGCCAAGTCCCGGAGGACTGGAAAAGGGCTAACGTGGTCCCCATTTTCAAAAAGGGGAGGAAGGAGGACCCGGGCAACTATAGGCCGGTCAGTCTCACCTCCATCCTTGGTAAAGTATTTGAAAAAATTATCAAGGCTCACATTTGTGAGAGCCCGGCAGGACAAATTATGCTGAGGGGAAACCAGCATAGGTTTGTGGCGGGCAGATCGTGCCTGACCAACCTAGTCTCTTTCTATGACCAGGTTACGAAACGCCTGGACACAGGAGGAGGGGTGGATGTCGTATACCTGGACTTCAGGAAGGCCTTCGATACGGTATCCCACCCCATACTGGTGAACAAATTAAGAGGCTGTGATGTGGATGACTGCACAGTCCGGTGGGTGGCGAATTGGCTGGAGGGTCGCACCCAAAGAGTCGTGGTAGATGGGTCGGTCTCGACCTGGAAGGGTGTGGGCAGTGGGGTACCGCAGGGTTCAGTCCTTGGACCGATACTCTTTAATGTCTTCATCAGCGACTTGGACGAGGGAGTGAAATGTACTCTGTCCAAGTTTGCAGATGACACAAAGCTATGGGGAGAAGTGGACACGCCGGAGGGCAGGGAACAGCTGCAGGCAGACCTGGATAGGCTGGACAAGTGGGCAGAAAACAACAGGATGCAGTTCAACAAGGAGAAATGCAAAGTGCTGCACCTAGGGAGGAAAAATGTCCAGCACACCTACAGCCTAGGGAATGACCTGCTGGGTGGCACGGAGGTGGAAAGGGATCTTGGAGTCCTAGTGGACTCCAAGTTGAACATGAGCTGGCAGTGTGACGAAGCCATCAGAAAAGCCAATGGCACTTTATCGTGCATCAGCAGATGCATGACAAATAGGTCCAGGGAGGTGATACTTCCCCTCTATAGGGCGTTGGTCAGACCGCAGTTGGAGTACCGCGTGCAATTCTGGGCGCCACACTTCAAGAAGGATGCGGATAACCTGGAGAGGGTACAGCGAAGGGCAACTCGTATGGTCAAGGGCCTGCAGACCAAGCCCTACGAGGAGAGACTAGAGAAACTGGACCTTTTCAGCCTCCGCAAGAGAAGGTTGAGAGGCGACCTTGTGGCTGCCTATAAGTTCATCACGGGGGCACAGAAGGGAATTGGTGAGGATTTATTCACCAAGGCGCCCCCGGGGGTTACAAGAAACAATGGCCACAAGCTAGCAGAGAGCAGATTCAGACTGGACATTAGGAAGAACTTCTTCACAGTTCGAGTGGCCAAGGTCTGGAACGGGCTCCCAAGGGAGGTAGTGCTCTCCCCTACCCTGGGGGTCTTCAAGAGGAGGTTAGACGAGTATCTAGCTGGGGTCATTTAGACCCAGCACTCTTTCCTGCTTATGCAGGGGGTCGGACTTGATGATCTATTGAGGTCCCTTCCGACCCTAACATCTATGAATCTATGAATCTATGAACTATGCACAGCTGCTATTTGTCCCTGGGAAAACGCATGGATGCTCATCTGGACACACCCTAGGGATCTAAGTCTTTTTTAGATCTGGGCCCAAGTGCCTAAAAGCTTGGTGTTGCAGGTGTAGTGGCTTTTTTGGGCCTAGTTGCCTAAATACTTTGAAAATCTGTCTCTTACAATCTTCTGGATCAGAACCAACATTTTTACTATCTTGCATTTTGCTTCCCCCCAAGAAATGTGAGGATTATAAAGCACCAGTCTCAGGGCAAGGTAAGCCCAGAAGCATTCTGTATCAGCTCTGATTTCTGAAAGGAACTCAGATGTAGTCCCCAAGTAGAGTGCATTTCAGTGATCTAATCCATATGTCTCTAGAGACAAGACAACAAACAACTTTGGAAGGTGTGAAACACTTTTGCCTTAACGTTTTCTTTCTGTGAAAACATCAAGCTGTATGTTTGCCACCTGATTATCTTTGTGGATAATTATCAGGTTAAACTGAAACTCCTCTCTCATTTCCAGGTAGGGAGTCATGCTGCTACTTCCAGTTAATTATCAAGCACAACCAGTTGCAAAGCCATTAAATAATTATAATGTACTTTACAATTGTTAAAAATGTATATGAACTTCATTTGGTGATATTATTATATCCCTGGTTAATAATTCTCAACAGTTTAATAAAATTACTTCTTACAATTAAGTAAACACATTTTATTACTATTCTGGCATAATTCTTCACTATATTTCCCACATACTGAATCATTATATCAGAGAAGAGTCACTGCAAAACATTAAAGTACCCATCCACTGGGAAAGCTGTAAGGGGAGGAGGAAAATAAATATAGAGGTGACAACAACAGACAAATTAATTCCTGGCAGAAGAATCAGCCCCTACCAATATATATATGCTTTACATGGGTTCTCACCATCCCCTTGTGATGAAGATGGAGCCAGTGTCAGGAAAGGGGTAAAGCTCATAGTATTATGAGGATTCTAAGCCACTATAGACTATGGACTGAAGCCTTGCCCTCTCTAATTTATACCAGAACATTAGTCTCCAGAGCATCTCAGGATCCTGAGAGTGTAAAGGTGGCTAGTAGCCATCTTTATTCCCACCCCATTTTCACTACAGGTTCTGTATTTCAGATTGGGTGTATCTACATGTGTGCTTAACTACAGAGCTGACTAATTAGCTCTGCAGTAAAGTGTCACTGTCTATACATGCGCCTGTATTAGGGCACAGTAAATTAATTAACTCTGCTGTAGGATGGTACTGTCCAGGACAAGTACTGTCTTACAGCAGAGTAGTTACATTCATCAAAATACACATGTAGAGAGTGATCAGAGCTGGCAGGGGCATGAGGGTGCTACAGAGTGGGGCTTCCTGGTGCCTAGGCCCACACTGTAGCACTCTTGTGCCACAGCCAGCCCCTCTGCAGCACATCGAGCCAAGGTAGAGCAGCCCTGGACTAGCAGGCTGAGCCCCCTGGCCCAATGCCAGCCTGGGGCTGCTCTGCACTAGCTCAATGTGCTGTGGTCCCAGGTATACATGCTTCACCCAGGAGAAATAAACTCCAGCATAAATTGTGCTGAAGTTTATTGCCACATGCTAATTGCATGTATAAATGTACCCAATCTCAACCCTAAATTGACTTCCTCTATACAGTTGGCAAGTCATTCAACCTTCATGATTCAGCTTCCCCTATGATAGGGATAATTATACTTATCTGGCATGTGGGGGTTTTCTGAGGATTGAGTTGATAATATTTGTTAAATGTTTTGAACATGGAAGACCTTCACAGTATTATTGACGGCCTCTTTTATAATGAAGGAGCATTCATTGACAGTAGCATAACAATGGGTAAATGAGTGGGGCATGAGCCACAGGCACTGCATAAGCAGAGGGCACAGAATGAAGCTGGGAGGCACCTCATCCTCCTGTCCCCCAATCCCTTTCCTCCTCCCCCCCACCCCCCCACCCTGCACCTTCCTGAAGCAGCTCTGGCTCTGACAGCAAGGGGAGAAGAAAAGAAAAGGTGGTGCACCAATTTGGGGGCAGCAACAGGTGGTTTGCTTCTGGAAAAAGAGATGTCACCTCTTTTTTCCACAAGAAACCAGTGGGTTTTTGGCCCCTTGACACACATATCAGTTCTAAAAAAGGAAGTGGGATCACCTCCAGCCAGTGGCAATGCATAGGGCAGGGTTGGGCAATTACTTTGGGTGGAGGGCCACTTACCAAGTTGTGGCAAGCTGTTGTGGGCAGCCCTGCCCCTTGACAGGTGCCCTGCCTTTTGACAGGCGCCTCAACCCCTGGTCCCCATGTTGGGACCAATGTCCCAATGTCTTGGGACCAATATCCCAGGGCCAGCACCAGTGGGGCCCAGAGCAGGGTGTAGGCTGGCAGGGGTCTGTGGATCCAAGCTGGGCTGCACCAGCATGGAAAGGGGGGAGCTGGGTGGGCCCTGCTGCTGAAGGAGCCCTCCAGGGCTTCCCCTTGGTCCTACTGCCCTGGACAGATAAATTTTAATTTCCTACATTTTTTTAGGGGCCCCACAGGCCAGATAGAATGGCCTCATGGGCCAGATCTGGCCTGTAGACCATATTTTGCCCACCCCCAGCATAGGGGGTGAATGGGGGTGCATGTGCACCCCCGAGAGTGCTGGTGCACCCCCTGACAGCCAGGACTCCCCACTTAGGCGATGGGCACAGGGGGCAGGCAGGACCCTTGGTGCCCACCCTGCAAGCACCAGCCGGGGAGTGGAGGCACCAGGAGAAGTGCCACTAGCACATCTGGGTGCCCCACTCATGCTCCTGAGTTGATGCAATTGGCCATGGGCACCCCCCCCCACACCAAATTCGGCACGATCAGCTGCAGGGGGACCCCCCACCCCAGTCACTGACTGGCCACTGGGGGGGCATGCGCCCCCTCTGACTCAGGAGGCACCAGTTGCCTATGCCTCTAGTAGCAGTGTAACGGGGCCCCGACTCCATTGCTGAAAAAGGGGATCAAATCCTGGGGCCTGCCGGCCAGACAATCCCCCATGTGCAGACTTAAGGGTGGAAAAGACCTGAGCAAACACTCAGCCCAGAGCCAGCAGCAATGCTAACATCAGGGAGTCAGCCTGCACAGAAACCCCACAGGTCCTAGCAGCAAGAGGCTGCTCCAACAAGTCAAATCAGAAGCAACAGCTCTGAGAAGCGGTTGACCAGCAAAGTTGGGGCCAGGGAGTCATATAAGCACAGGCTATGAGCCAGAGGGGGACAGGCTGGGTCTGCAGGCTACAGGTGAAGGAGTTCCTGACTAGGAAATCACCTGGTATACTACCCTGAAGGGGTGGATGGTTTTCCTTTGTTTTAAAGTCATAGTATACTGTTTTAGCTTTTGTTGTTGTTCAGTTGCCCAAAAGGGAAACCCAGAAGCCAAGTCTGGTACAGTGGGCCTAGGCTATGGGAACCAGGCAAGAGAAGAAGGGGCTGAGGCTAGAAATGGCAAGTCCCACTAAGCATTTATAGGTACCCTGAGACAGAGGCCACAAGCCAGTGGGTAAGACCAGGCTTGGAAAGCCCTGAGTCAGCCCCGCTTCTTTCAGAACTAGAATATCTAGGCATGGTGGGCAAGCAAAAGGGAGAGTTCCCCAGAAGGGTGGACCAAGCCAAGACTGACTGGCCACCAGGGGGGGTGTTCTGCCCACTCCATAGGACAAGAACTTTGTCACAAGCAGCAAACCTCTGACCACTGCTCCTGCAACATGTGCCAACCCCACCCAAGGTGCAGTACAGGCCAGTTACCTCTGTTCATTGTAGTTTCTAATCATAAGCAAACTGACTGTTGACTAGCTCTAGGAAATATCAACAACAGTTTCTTGAATATACTGGTCACTGTGTGCATCTACATTAGATGCTTACTGCAGAGTTGCCTAATTAGTTCCGCAGTAAAGCATCACCATCTGCTATTAGTCCAGAGTAAACCAATTAACTCCACCATAGAGTAGTACTGCCCAACCTAAGTACTATCATATGGTGGAGTTATTTACTCTGCCGCAACACATATGTAGACAGTGACCAGGGTAGGCTGGGGCACAAAGGTGTGACAGTGTGGGGCTGCCTGCCAGCTAGCCCTGCATTATAGCACCCTTGTGACCCAGCCAGCCCCTCCAAAGCACAGTGAGCTGGGGAGGAGCAGTTTTGGGCTGGGAGGCTGACCCCCCAAGTCCTCTCCTAAGCCGGCTGCACTGCTCTGGCTCAATGTGCTGTGGTCCCAGGTACATGTGTAAGCACTGGGCCTGGAAGCAATAAACTCTAGTGTAAACTGCACCAGAGTTTATTCAGACACATTAATTTCATGTGTAGATCTGCCCACCACTAATCAATAACTTAACAGTGATGGACAAATACAGAGGGAAAATTCCTGTGGAATTCAACAGCAATGAAACTATTACAATTCCACAGAAATGCAGTAGCATGCTCTAGGAATTACTCCAGGAACCTATATGATTTAACAATGTTTAACACATATTTGTTTGTTTGTTTGTCTGTTTTTAAATTATCCATAGCAGAGATATACCTATGAATATTCTGCAAAATGATTAAAAGCAATTTTAGGATTATCATTTCTCTATGAAATTCAGTAGGCCTTTTCCTTCTGGGAATCCCAAACAACCCCATTATCCATCCTTCAGAAGAAAAAAAACCAAACTTCTGAACTAATATCTCTGACTTAAAGTTGTAGACTGTTAAATAGCTGCATTTGTTAGTACACAATAAATACTTATGAACACATTGTGTTACTTCAGTTACCAGTGAAGCTCCACACTAATAAATGATGCTTTCCTGATGTAAAACTGGACTAATTCAATATAGCACTGGGAACTAGATTAACATAGGGAGTCAATGTCTGTCAAAGATTCAGTTCACCTATCAGTTTGTAATTTTACTCCAAGTCTCAGTGGAATATATGGACATATTTTCATGGGAGTTTGAATGTCAAAGAGAGTGAGAGTTCGATATGGGCTTCAACTCATTTATGAAATTCTCAAGGTCACCACACAAGTGAGTATGCTTTCCCACCTTGTCATAATATTCCCCTTCTTGTAAAAGCTGCACATAAAAGGCTGCATATTGAGTGCATACATACAGGCTAGGGACAGATATTAAAAAAGCTGGAGCCTGAATTGATTCAATCTTTGCAGGTTAGTCTAACTTGCCTAGATTGAACCAATTTGCAAGTGAATATAGAGAGTCAGGAAATGCAGGCACATACCTGCAGTGGCTCAGGCCAGATGCCAGGGGAGCACTAGAGCACACCCTCTGCTGCAGGGAAGCTGTGCTGGGGTGGGGCATGGCCAGGCCCCTGCAGTAGCTTTAAGTGAACCGGCCAGGGAGTGGGTTTAATTCCTAGTGCCACTGCCACTCACTCCACATAGTTTGTGGTGTATCTGACTGCTCCAGCCTGCTCCACTCCCACCCACAGCTCAGCCCCTCACTGGGAAGAAGCTTGAGTTCCCGGAGAAACCATGACAGCAGCTGCCCCTGTCAGGGTCCCTGCCCCCTCACCACTCCAGCAGCAGGGGTGGGTGCATGGCCAGAGGCTGGCTGGCATGGCCCCCTTAGGTGAGGGTGCAGGGGGGAGGGTTGTTCCCCCCTCTCTCTGGCACCTGGCAGAGGTGACAGAGAAGGAGATTAACCCACCATTCACCCAGCACAGGGAACGATCAGCAGAGCCTGCAGTCAGAGCTGGCAGACCCTTGCTGTGGTCCCCCAGGGACAGAAGGGGCAGAAGGGTGCATAAACCCCCTCCCTGCCCCCTCTGCCTAAGGTGCTATGGTGGCTGGCATCTGGCCATGCCCCCACTGCTTTAGCAGCAAAGGGGGAGTTCCAGGTCAACCCCAGCTCACGTCCATGCTGGTGGGACAGGGAGGGAAGAATTAAACCCCCTCCCTGGCCAGCTCACTGGGCTGGCCATGCCCCTGCCACTGGAACAGCAAGCGGAGAAATACCTGGCAGGTCCATGCTGGTGGGACAGGAGGCAGGGGGTGATAAACCTCTTCCCTGCCCCCTTCCCCTTAGGGGGGCTGGCATCTGTCCATGCCTCTGCTGCTGCCTGCCCCTGCTCCAGCTAGGGAGCAGAGGGACAGGGCTAGCCCTGCTCCATTGGAACAGAGAGCACAGCCCTACCCAGGGCTGCAGAGCATGCTGGCATGCTGGGGGACTCTGGTTTAACTAGAACCAGGAAGGGGTCTGGGACAGAAGTTCCATAAACGAGTTTGACCTCACTCAGTTAAGTCTGATACTACATTGAACCAGGTTTATCTCAAACTGGTTTTGGCCATTTTGAAACTGGTTTATGTGCACTGAGCTTATGTTCTGTTACAGGTTTAAACCAGTTTCTGATCATTTATACCAGTTTCTGTGTAATTTCTGCCCTTAGCCACAAAGTTCACCCACTAAGTCCATCCCCAAATATGCTAACTGGGCCTCTAACATTCAGTTTCCACATATAAATACCAATTTGTGTAGGCAAATATGTGTCACAGGGGGTGGGGAATACATACATGTGAATAAATTGCAGTGCATTAGTTCCAATCCAATTTAACATTTCCCCTACAGTGTTTTACCAATTGATGCTTATTTGCTGGTATTTTATCTTGAGCTACCAGTAAAAAACAAAATCCTAATAAATAACATGAATAAATGCTCCTTAGTCTTAGTAAATGATAAAATGTAGACTAACCATCATCTCAAAAAAAATAAGTCTTCTGTCCTATTTTGTAGGCTTGTGACAAGATGGCAGTAACTGTGGTGTAGCGTGTAGTCACATAGGTTCTGAGGCAGCTTTGTTCCCTCACGTGAATGTTTTGAGGTTGAATGTTAACATGGATTGACTTGCTTTCGCACATTTATCAAATCCATTTCCCCATGGTAGACAATTACCAGAGGCAATGGTACATGTGCAATACTATGTTGTTCAACTGGGAAGATTTGGTAGGCCTACAGTATGTGCAGAGGTACACAAATTTTGTTCCAGGATAATTTTGATATCCCATCTCTGGTGTAATCAATACAATTACAATTTTTCCATGGGATTCTCTGTTCTTGTCAAAATCTTCACCATAATAACCTTTGAATTATAATGCAGCAGGAAGTGTACCTTGGTGTTCAGCATTGGAAGAGATACAGTAGGAACATCTCAAAATGAAACTAATTAGATTGGTTCAACATTTTCAATATAGAAAGAGTTATAGAGGCATTATATGATAATCATTAACAAATCCTGAGACAAATCCTGAAACCCTCATTCAGTTTTTACCTACTTTTAACTCAGGCAAAACTCCCACTGACTTCAATAATGAGAAATTATTACAGATTTTAAAATTAATAAAAGACTAAGTATAGATGGAGAATTGATGAATATCTCCCAAACTGAATGTATAACAAACCCTATTATCAGTGCCTGCAATATTCAATTTTGTTTAAAAAAAGCTGACAAGTACATAGCTTGAATCTTATATCGTATATATTCTTTTTTGCAATAGCAAATAGTAAAAAGTAAAAAGACAGCTATACTAAATAGAGCAGTATAGAAAATACTCAAAAAAGGAAAAATTAAAACAACCCTGGGAAAAAAGATAACCTCTTACAGTTTTACTCCAGTGCTGCACAAGCATTTATGTCTTCAGTTTTATTAAGTAAAATGTAGGCCCAAATCTAAGGAAAGAAGTAGACATCTATATGTTAGGTGCAACAATGCCCAAGTTGGCTGCAACTTTTAGAAAAGTTGCCTTTGGTTTGAATATGAGAGTCCAGAGTGCATAGGCATGGAGAGAATTAGATACAGTAGCACAACTAAAGCAGAGTGACTGGGGTAGTAGTCCTGGGTGCTAACCTGGAAGGAGGAGCAGAAAAATAGCAGCTGCTCCAAAGCTGCATAATCACACTGGCAGTATGGCAGCAGCTGACAATTGCTACTGCCTCCAGGCATCGCAGCTGCCCTCAGCACCCACATCTCTGGTTAGGTAAGATCCAAAACAGCCACGACACTGAGCTACTTAGAATTAGCCAATAGGGAAGGCTAAGCACAGAGTGGGGCAGGATTTCAGAAAAGTAGATGCTGAACAGGGCTGCCAGAAGCCAGAAAATACTCTCCTCACTTGGGATCCAGAGCCCAAAATCCCATCCTTGCATCTATTCTTTTAAAGAACTGAACTTAGCTCACATGTTTCTTTTTTTCAAACACAACTGGAAGAAATAGTACCACCTACTTTGTATATAGTACCACAGTAGTTAAAGCACCTGGGAAAGCCAGATTTAATACCTTGCTCAGTCTGTTCAAATTCATGCCCCAGTCTTCTTCATAGCTGACAAATACTCTAACCACTGGTTGTTTTAAAAGGGGGGATTTTCCTCATTCTCTTCCTGTGGCTGTGTTTTAAAATTAAAGCAGACAGAATTGCATTTTGAAAGAGGCTAAATCTTGTTGGAGTATTAGAACCTTTCTGAACATACCTACTGGAACAGGCTCCTCAGGCTCTGATGCCTCATTCCTGAATCTCCATGGAGTTCACACAGGAGGTAGGTGTGGTGTGCCAGTACAGGGTGCTCCTGCATTGAGCCACCTGTCTCACTGTGCCCAACCACCTTCCAGGCTCCCAGTGCCTCTCTGGGGGCACCTCACGTCCAGCCAACCCCCTTCCTGGGGCACACCTGCAAACCTGGCGGTAACACCGCCACCACCCAGGGTCTGGACTGATTTTGGCCCTGTTTCCCCTGGGAGACACAGGCCTTGAGAGTAGTCCTTGAGAGTACTTGACCCACTGCAAGAACTTGAGAAGCTTCCCTTAGTCTGAAGCACAAATAGAGGTCTCCCTTAGTCAGCCAGACCAAGGGGACCCCAGGGCATAATCTAGACCCTTTCCCAATATGTCTCCCATGCTACGTACAGAGGAGAACTTTATTTGTTACAAGGAGTAGGTTTGGAATAGGGTACAGGGTAGAGCAATATCAGAGAAGTCCCTTAGAGCAAACAGTGGCATGGTAGCCTTTGATTACATATCTGTGTTACTGCAAGCTATATATATAGTTAGATCTCAAGTAGCTTCCAGAGGCAGGTGAAGATTTCCTCTGGAGGCAAGCAGTTCATTGACCATGAGTTTCAAGAGAGAGCGTGAGTTTTAGATGGTCCTGCTTCTCTGAGAGTTCTCATCATGGCTGCTGCTGGTCCTACTGGGCACACTTTAACTTATATAGATCTTATGACCTCATTTACCTGATCCAATGAAGGCCAGCAATTGTTGGCTGCCAGCCAACCAATTTGAAATGCATCACTGGTTGTCGGGTAGACTGACAGGGTCTCTAGCCCCCTCCCAGTCATGATGACATTGCTTAGAACAATAGGGAGTTTAAGCCCCCACCCAGGTGTTTGAGACCAGTCATGTAGGCAGAGGGAGCAGATTCCCCCTCCCTTAGGAATTTATCCAGCTCAGGTTACAACTCAGGGTTACCTGAAACCAATGGAGCCAGGGGTGCCTGCCCTCTGCAATGACCATGGTAACCAAATTGTCAGATTGGTCATCAGCCTGATAGCAGAGTTTGGGGAGAGACAGAGATGGCATTCTGCCACAGTAGGTACCCAGCTGTTCAGACTGGGGTAGTTCTGGGCATGCACAGAAAGCAGATCATTTTCTGCCTAAGAAATTTAACAACTGTATAGAAAAGTGCCTCATGAGTGTAGGGTTTGCCCAGTTGTCAAGAGGCATTTTGCATTGCAATATTGGACTTAGATACCCAACATCCACCCAAGTCCTCTTTCAGGTGACTAAGTTATTTTTAAGGGTCTAGTTCTTGGTGACTGCAATGAGATACCAAAAAAGGCAGTTCTATGATGTATACCCAAAGAAGTTCTGAATCTGCCCCACCAATGCATAGAGAGAAGTCACTTGCTGAAGGAACACCCTAGATTTCAGAAGACTAGTCAGTGGGAAGAATAGTGGCACAATCCATCCAGGAGTAACAATAACAGGGGTCACACAGTTGGGGGGAAGAGGAAGGAGGAGATATGCACAGATGGGAAGCAAGCTCAATATCTACACTCCTTCAGTATTTGACTTCACACTGTTGGGATGCCAACAGTGGTATTTCTTGCAGCTGTTTGGAGGCAGAAGATTTGGAGGCCCTTATTATAAAAATAACTGGGTCATGCAAATAATTCCCCATGAAACTAGCAACACTTCTTGTGTAAAGCAATAAGGATTTTTATTCTGATTTTGTCAGTTTCTTTTCCCCTAGTTATATAGTTTCCACAATTCATCCCACTACCACCACCTCTGATCTCTCTTGAGAGGTATGACATGCAAGGAAAACACATCAAGTTATAGGCTACTGTAATGTCCAACCTTTCCAACACGTTTTGATGGGCTAGCAACTCTTTCATTACTCCAAGGATTTGTAAATAGAGAATACAGGTATCCTTCATGCTGTAAGAAGAAAACAGAATTTTAAAACAAAGTATTTCTGTTGTGTGTTAGAGCCATGTTAACAGTGAAGATCGATCTGAAGTGCATATCAGGCCATGCTGGGGACACTATATGCACACTTAAATCCTACTGAGAATTTTAAATATACGTTAGCAGTGTTACCATATTTCTGTTGTATTCAAGTCCTTACATATTATTACAGTGCCAGGAAATGCATTGTACCTTAGCGTCACAAAAATCTCATACCGCTCTATATTCCATCTGGATTTAGAGCTAAGACAATTAGTAATAACCAGGGATCCTGATTTTCTCTGATTAAAAAAAATCCCCATTTTCCAGATTAAAAAAAGTAATCCAAAATCCACATTTTTCTGTGATTAAAATGAAATGACACTTTTATATATATACAAGTGGTTACTTGGGTTACTTTTAATAATCCAAAAATTGAGGATTTTTTTTTTATCAGAGAAAACCAGGATCCCTGGTAATAAACAGAATGCAGCAGAGAGAACAATAGTTTCTATAATAAGATCATACAGTCGCTTAAGTTAATAAAACTATATACTAGCTGACATATTTCTCTCTATAGTGGTAGTAAGTATGTGGTATCTATATGAACACATATTAATGAATAACATATTTATATATACGAATAACATATTACAAACTACACATTTCATTTTATATATTGAAAGTAATAATTCTGGCAATTATTCTGACATCCCAGAACCTGGCATCATTGTCAAGTTTCCTTGTTATGGCTGCTTACTGATAGCACGGTTAAATAGTTAGGTACTTCCCTTCCAGGTTATCCAAGTATATTCTGTAACTGAAATAAATCAGAGGATTCTAGTTAACTGGAACCAGGTATTCAGCTGATTTCTTGGTTAATGTTAAAGCTCTTTGGGGCAAAGACTTGACAAAGATCATGGCACCACTGAATTTAAATAGGAATGTTACCATTAAGCTCAGTAAAATCAAGATGGTGCCCTTTGTCCTCAGTTTAACTGGTTCCAATGATTTATCAGCATTTAAGTACCATAGCAAAAGTCCCTTCATAAAACATGAGTTAAATAAATGAGGTATTTACCATCGGTATTATGCATCTCCCCAGTATGGTCTCGTACACATAACAAAGTTTCATTTAATGGGCAAACAGTAGGTTGTTAAAGGATAAAACCAATAAAATTTTACCAGGGAGAAAATGTATAAAGTTCATGGAACATTATGGAGATTTATTGTTGGGAAATGTTTAACTTTTCCAATATGGTTTAATTGGGGAAATGTCACCAAAAATACATGCAGTAATATATTTCTCTTTAATAATTTAATATAAAAAGAGGATAAAATGAAATGAACTGTCAAATATAAAAATCCTTTTAGTGTTCTCTTTTCATGTTCAAAATCTTTGTTGTGTTTGAGCATCTACAGTTGTTTTGTGACAGGTTCTCTGAGACATTTGCTGTTGTCTTTCAGAAAATCTGAAACCATGCAATGTTCACTGGAGACCAGACCACACTTTTGGCTACTGCAGAGAGTTTGGGCAATTGCTTATGTCATTTTGATCATTTGTATCATTGGTTATTGTGACATATTACCCTACATCACACCATTCATATTCGAAATTGTTTCTAGTTCAAGTGGGCATCCAACATATTCCTCCTCCTGTTTGGCCAACAAAATGACTTAGGCAGCTGAGCCTATCCAAAAAAGCAGGTACCAGGAAAGTTTGAGAGTTACCTACCAGAGGATCCTGTGCTCATATGTAAAGCAGCTTTATAAGTAGTATGTGTGACCTATTAGTTGTGTGTTTCGTTTCTGTGTGACAGTTACTTTATCTAGGCTTTGGGCTTCAGACCAAGCCTGATAAGCAGGGATCCTGGTTAACCCTGATAAAAAAAAACACCTTAATTTTTTGGATTAAAAAAGGTAACCCAAAATCCACATTTTCCCATAATTAAAAGGAAACATCAATATATATATATATATATATATATGGAGTATCATTTTAATCACGAAAAAATGTGGATTTGGAGTTACTTTTTTTTAATCCGAAAATTGGGGATTTTTGTTTTTCAAAGAAAACCAGGATCCCTGCTGATGAGGCTGGTTTCAGTCAGGCCAACATGGCTGTTACCATTGAACCCTTGATTATCTCCATTCATGAACAATTCGTGCCCCCAGAGGCTTGGGGGGGGCATGGCAACCACCCGCAGGCAGCGGCGGCGATGGCAGCAGTGGCGGCAGTGAGCGGGGAGCTCCCAAAGGCAGCTGCAGTGGTGGTAGCAGCAGGGACAGAGGTAGGAGTGGCGAGGGTTGACCAGTGGTCAGCAACTACCAGCAGATGCTACTGGCAGCAGTGGTGGCAGCCAGTGGCAATCAGGAGCTACCCACAGACACCACCGTCAGTTTCGGCAGTGGAGGGCAGGGTGAGTGGCAACCGCCCACAGTCATAGATTCATAGACATTAGGGCTGGAAGGGACCTCAGAAGATCATTGAGTCCAGCCCCCCACCCAAAGGCAGGGAGTGATCTGGGGTCATAGGATCCCAGCAAGATGCGCATCCAATTTTTTGTTGAAGGTGTCCAATGTAGGTGCTTGAACCACCTCCAATGGCAGGCTATTCCAGACCTTGGGGGCTCGGACAGTAAAGAAATTCTTCCTTATGTCCACCTGGAACAGTGATGCAGTAGTTTATAGCCGTTCAACCTCGTCATCCCTTGGGGTGCTCTGGTGAACAAATGTTCTCCAGATACTGGTGGTCACCCCTGATAAACTTATAGGTGGCCATCAGATCACCCCTGAGCCTGCGCTTTTCCAGGCTAAAGAGCCCCATAACTTTCAGCCTGTTGACATAAGGTCAGTTTTCCTGACCTCTGAACATGTGCATGGCTCTTTTCTGAACTCTCTCCAACTTCTCCATATCCTTTTTGAATTGTGGGGCCCAAAACTGGACACAGTACCCCAGCTGCAGCCTCACCAAGGCCGAGTACAAGCAGGGAATGATGTCCCAGGATTTGCTTGAGAATCATCTATGGATGCAAGCCAGTATTTTGGTCACTTTACTAGCCGCAGCATTGCATTGAAGGCTCATGTTCATCTTATGGTCAATGATGACCCCCAAGTCTCTTTCTTCCGTAGTGCTAGCCAGTGTAGCACTGCCAGGCCTATAAGGATGCCTATAAGTCGGTGGCACTTCTGTCAGGGGGTACCACCAATCTCAGAGGGTGCACGTGCACCCATGTGCACCCCCTACACGTCACCAATGTCTCCAGTGTTTGAAATAACTGAGTAGCTAATGCCTCTCTAAGCAGTGAGTCCATGATGCTAAGCAGTAAGACTCTGTACCATATAGTAGTAATTTTTTAGGCAAACTCTGGAGCCAGGCTAATGGACTAACTCCAGGGGGGGAGTGGGGAGTGAAAGGATTTAACAGAAGAATCTAAGAAACTTCTGTCACAAACCCCACTGTGCTCTGGTTTGAGGTAGGTCCATAGGGTGTCACACACGGTTTCTTGAGGTTGCTTTACTGATATGATATATGTAGTCTCTACAGGTAGGTAGCAGCAAGCTGCATTCAGCTTTTTAATTCTTATGTCTGTATGAATTGTAGTAATTGATATCAATGTAATTTTGATAGATCTGTTGTAGTAGGGCAGTGATTAACTTGCGTGTTCCTTGCCTATTCACTCTTGGAAGAAGCAGTTGTTGAGAATTAGCATCTGACAGGAGTCTGGACATGCTCTGAGGCACAGACACCAATCCCTTCCAGACAGTGATAAATTTACTTTTTAAAAGGAAAAACCCTAACATAAGTAACACCTGGGAACAGGATGAACATTTTTTCACTGGGGGGAAATTAGGTGAGAGACAGTATATATTGGATTAATATTCTTCATGTCTGAAAGAATACATATATTCTCCTGGTCTTAATTAAATCATTAAAAAAATTATTCTGGTAAAAGTTTCAGGGGGAAGGAGAGAGGAATTTATGTATAATCTGGAAGGCTACCTGTGGCTGCACTACACTTCCCTGCCCCCACAGCAGAGGAGGATATCGCTGCCAGCATCAATATGTTCCTTGGCATATGAGAGGCCCATGCCCTCCTAGCAGCAGGGGCACAGCCTGCCCAATAAAGTTTTGCATGCCCCCCCATGTGCTGTGGGGATTCAGCCCAGGGTGGCACAGCCAGGCTGGACAGGGAGAGGGGCTGGGGCCAGACCCAGGGCTAGGGCCAGGGATGGGGGCAGGAGCAAGAGCAGAGAAGGCCCTCCCTCCAGTGTGGGGCTTACCATGTAGGTGGGGCTGGCATGTCTGGTGGCTCCAGCCGGTCTCAGCTGGCAGCAATGGTATGCAGCTCCTAGTGGACTCATTGGGCAGCAGGGCACAGCATGTGGGTGGGTGCAGTTGGGGCAGGTGCTGACCTGGGCTCCTTGAGCTACTGGTGGAGGGTAGGGGCAGGGAGCTTGGGGGGATGGGCTTCTGGCACCACAAGGGACCCTCCCCCTTGCAACTTATCAATGTGGGTTCCAAGCTGGAGCAGGGGCTTGGGCAGGCTGCCTGTGCTGCTGTACACAGCATGGCTGCTGCCTGGATCACGGGGTGCAAGAATAGCATCCTGTTGCCCCATAAAGGGCATGGACTCACAGGCACTCTCTGACCAGTTGTGCCTGTGCTCCTGCATCCAGCCAGACAGCCCATCATGGACATGAGCATCGGAGTGCCCATCCTGTGTAAACTGCCGCTGCACCTCTGCCTCACCCCACAGCGTCATGAGGTTGCCATTCTCTTCCTGTGACCAGATGAGGCCCTTGGTGGTGGTGTATGGCATCAGCAATGATGCCACTGGGGCTCCTGCGCTGGCTCTCCAGGCGTCCACACAGCTATCCCTTTGCTGTTGAACCTGGGCAGCTGCCTGCAGCACGCAGCACAGAGGCATGGCATGGGACTAAGAGCTGTGCAGCGATGTGATGTCCCACAACACCTGCAGGGTCCAGACAGGCTGCTGGGGGTTGGCTGTGGGCAGCTGGTGCTGGCCTTGGTGGCCAGGAGTTGGCTGCAGCTGGGTCCAGATGCTGGCAGGCCTGGCAGGAGCCTACAGCAACCTGCAGGGCTGGATGGCATGGGCCTAGCAGCTGGGTGCAAGTAGGCTGGCACATATAGCCTCTACCTGCAGGGGCAGCAGAGGCCAAGAGCTCCCCCAGACTCCCTGCTGTTGTGCCCCAGGGCTCAAAATGCCTGCAAGGTTTTAAAAGGCCTGTGGCTGGGGCTATCTTAGAAACGAGCCAGCCCTGGGACATGAGAGGCTTCCAGCCCCAGAGCCCTGGGCCTGAGCTCAGGCTGGCCCCCTAGTGGCAGGGCTGACCTGGAGCAAGTCTGCTCCTAGCTAGTGTCTACACATGCATTACTGAACAGGAGCTACTCATGAGTAAATTTACTACTTGCATTTGTAGGTAGCAAATTTACTCACAAGTAGCAAAGTGTGTGCATGTGTAGACAGTAAACTACACTACTTCACAGTACAGAGATGTACCTTGTGATTCCAAAATATTTGACCATATGGGCAAGCATCTTTTAAGGAAGGGGGGATCTATCTTTTCTGGGCACATGACCAGAAAAGGGTGCAAATCTTCTAGCTGGATGAATCCTCTCTGCTAAGAGCTGGCAAGATGTAAGTGAAACAAGTAAGTCCCAGGTTCAACAAACCAAAGAATTGGCCCCTGGCACATCTCAGCTACTTCTCAGTGGTCAAGCAGCAGACAGTAGAGAGAAGGGCAACCCTGAAGGTGTTAGAGCACCCTAGGAGTGTTTCAGAGGTGTGTCCAGGACATATCTAAGGTTAGGGTATGTCACAACTTCCTTTTTAGGTATCTTTCTATACTTGATACCAGCAATGGAACAGTAGCTGTGACCAATATTTCTATGCCATGTTTTGTTTCCTGCCTAAACACAGAAAAAATTTCCTGCATGATATGGAGGCTGAGCTAAAAAAAAAATGGTTTGTTCTCTGGAAGGACACTGACACTACAGAGCATCAGGGAAGCTGAGAAGTACATTGTCAACCAGATTCAGAAGAAAGGAACTGGCTGCCAAGATAACTGAGAAAATGGAAGCCAGAGTTCATAATCACCAGAGGCAAGAGAACCTGAGGTCATTCTACACACATATACAAATGCCTGTGTCCAAGGGCAGACCCCAGGGGTGCAACAGTGCAGTTTCACCTGCTTTAATTCCTCAATCACTCTTGACATCTTGTCCACAGAAGACAAGAACCCAATCCTTGCTGGAGCTGGGCTGCTGCACCCCTCCTTCTGAGCCAGGCAGGCAGTCAGCAGCACCTTCCATATCCTGCCATCCCAACGGCCAAGGACCCAATCCAGAACACACACCCTTTTTCAAAATCTTGGGTCTACTGTTGCCTGCATTAAGGACACTGACAAGACAGAAGCAAATGATTATTAAGCACTAATGAATTAAAGTTCTAACAGCTAACACTTTAACTGCTTTGTAGATGACCTCAACCAGTGCCATCTACAAAGCACCAAATCACACTCAAGAAAACCAACCTAAACCACTCTATACTTCATGAGGAAAGAAAGCTGAATTATCATAGGAGTGTTAAATGTGGGTGATATGTTGGACATCTCATGCCAGTGGGATTAAAATACCCTCAGAATTTCTGAAAATTATATATATAAATTTCCTAACTCAAAAAGTTTTGCACCCCAGGCAGGGGAAATCTACTATCTAGATGTCATCATAGCTTAAAAGAGGAACTGCTTTCAGAACTAAAAATCAAAAGCAGTGATGACATGTAGGGGGTGCAGAGAGTGCTGGTCCACCCCTCATAGTCAATGTTCCTGGGCGGGGGGGGCAGGTGAAAGCTGGTGCCCCCCCACCCCAAGAGCACTGGCTGCGGAGTGGGGGCTCACCTGGAAGTGCCAGTGCTCACCCAGAAGTTTCAGTGGGTCGGCGGGATCGGCTTGGTGGGGATCACTTCCCTGGTTGACAGGATCAGCCGTGATGCCTTGCCCTCAGTCGCTGATTGGCCACTGGGGGAGCAAGTGCCCCCCCTGACTCAGGAGGCACCAGTCGCCCATGATCAGAAGTTGCTTAGGTGCATATGACCATGATCTGATAAATTTATGTGCAAATAAAATAAAGTAAACCCATTAATTCACGTTTCTGGTGATTAAAAAGGGACAGTTTTACAAAACTGACAATAATTACAAGCCAAATAATTTAGGGAAAAGAATTTAAACAGAAAAAAATATGAATGGTACTTTAAAGCTTTACTAGATTAACAAACAGAAAGGATACAATCCCACAGAATAATAATAAAAATAGCTATGCAGATTTAAAACCACCCTGTTTAGAGAAGGGGTGAAAGCTATTAAAATTATATAATAGTATATTTATACACTTACATTTGTAAGGCATGAATAGTATGGTATAGCAAATGAAAAACATGCTAGCAATGAATATAAATTAGAAGCTAGAAAATATATGAAGTTGATAAGAGAAGCAAAAGACACAAGGAAAGAAACTCTGATCCTCAAAATTAAATTTGGTCTTCAATTTAGAAATGTTATAAAGAAGCCATTCATTAGCCAGAGTGTTTGAGAGGAAGCATTAGAGTATGAGACCTCACTTTTAAAAAGGGATCACTTTAGACTGCTTCAAATTCCTAAAGCTCTGAACAGATTTATTTCTATATCTTGAACTGCTGACGCCTTCTTCAGTACAATGCCTTTTATTTGTTAGGCACTTCACAAATTCTTTCCAAGCATCTGATGAGGTGCTGTGTTTGTTGCAAGACAGGATGTCAGTGCCTGCTGCTTTTGAAGGCAGAAATTTTTGTGGAAAGAAGATATAAGGAAGAATGCTTTAACATAGCATTTTAGGCATAAATATTCATTCCCTTGAAAAAGGTGTTTCCATACCCTCTGACTGTTAAATACTTTTTTGGAATGTTTGCAGCATTTCATTTGTGTTTCTAAAAATCTCATGATCCCATGAATTGTAAAATTATTCCCTCCACCACAAATGTCTTCGGATTTGTGCAGGGAAATTAGGAGAGTTAAACTGGCTGGAATAGTGTCCAACTAATTCCTGTAAGAGAATATTACTGTAAGAACTGTAATGAGTATGACACTTTAATGCTCTTCTGCCTACCAAAATGATTATATATGATTAAAACCTTTCTGTACCCCTGCAGTTTGCAAGTGCAAGAAACTGATCAGATAAGGACTAGTTCCTTTGAGTGCTATCAGTGCAAGCATGAAGGGGAGGCAGGGTGGTCTGATTGGCCAACAGCCAAATGTTCCACATGATATATCACATGGCTGCAAATCGTTACAGAGTGCATGGCAGGGGTCAATGAGGATGTTGTATTTAAGGGAAACTATGAACAGAGGCTCTGTAAGGGCTGACATAAGGTGAAGTTCTAAGCACAGTCCTTAGTATCAAGTGAGAGTATATCTCAAATTCCCTGGGCACACCTATACACACAATTAATGCTATTTGGCTTTACTGTGCAGTAAATTTACTGCTTTACTACTTGCTTATGCAGGTAGTAAATTTACTGTTCAGTAGACTAATTTACTGTGCAGTAAGAGCCTGCATGTGTAGACAGTGACACTTTACTATGCAGTAGATTAGTCTTCTGCACAATAAAGCATCCAGTGTAGACATGGCCCCTGCTCAGTAGAGCAGGTCAGGAAATGGTATTTCCTGTGAGAACATTTTGTACCTCTTCTGAAATTTGAAGTAGAAAAATTTAATTATTAATAAAAAAGAAACGAACACAACTTTTTTTGGTGTTTGAAATACAAAAAAAAATATAGCTTCTCCTAGAAAAGTTGGAAAACTATATTAAAAAATTCATCTAAAATATCATTTAAGGAAAAAAGATTTTTTAATGCACCTGTGTGTGTGCTGCTCGGTAGGTTCCATATTCACAGCTGCACATTACAGTGGAAAATGACCGGGTTTTCTAATCATTAGCTTCTGTATGGTCCTCAGCATGTAAATAAACCACTCGGTTTTATATTGCTCTCTTGATCCAAGAGTAACTTGGTAATGCTGAAGCCTGGCCTCTCTCCACAAAGGATGGAATTCTCATATATCCCCAGTCCTGCTTTAGTCTGTGCCTAATCCTGCAAGAATTCATGATGTTGGCATGGGGGATTAAACCTAATCTGAATGCAAGACAAATATGTCTGAAGAAAAGATGACGGGGAGGAGCAAACTCTTAAAATAAAAACTAAAAAAGGAATATATATGTCATCTATGTTCATTTTAAAGAGGAGGCAATCAAGCAGCCCCCTCCCCCTTGGTAAATACATAACATTGTTAAACAGGGGGGTCTGAATAATTCCCAAACTGCAGCACATTTAACCTTTGCACAGACTGCTGTTAAATCTTCGGCAGGTTCAAATCAGTGCTTACAGTTTACAAATATGTGTCAACAAAAACAGGCATCTGTTAGCTGCTCTGGTGTATTTCAAATTGTTTGTTTGTGTGAATTTTAGTACTCTATTTAGCTCTATTCCAGTTTCATTTTGTAGAGAATTTAAGATGGGTTTTTGGCAGTGACACTTAATCTAACTGCACAAAGCAGAGTTCAGATTACCTCTAACACTTCTGTGTGTTGTTGTCAGCACTGCTTCTTTTGTCCCAGACAGCCTTTTTGTTAGTTTGTTTTACTGAAATCACAGTTAAGCCATAAAGCACAACATTTTCTCTATAGAGTAAAAGTATATGAAAGCAGTTGAAGGTCACATGCATAATAACTAAACAAAAGAATAAAATAATAGGGTATCTATGCTGAACTTCTGAGACCCCCAGCATATTAGACTTGGTGAATTCAGTGAGGATAAAAAGAGTTCAAAGGGGAGCAAGGTTTGTTGATCCGCCACTTTTTTCACTGAATACAAAAACAGGAATCCAGGATCTATTTCCCCTTTCTGCCATAGCCCTCATGTCACTTCAGAAGTGTAAGGGGGGCAGAATTGCCTGCAGAGATGGCTCCCTTATAACAATTTTCCCTGAATGTTATAGTTCCTAGGCGACTTGAACCTCACCAGGTGAACTTCTGAGGTCTTGGGGCCTTGCTTTCTTCTGGGGTGGAATTCTGCAAGTCATCCACTCTTGTCGCACAGGCCTCTTAGTATGTGTTTTAATTTAGATTCTAGTAAGCATTACCATGCCATAATAAAAAAACATTTCTTGAGTAGTCACACAATAATGTTTACTATGTTCTCAGCATGCTCTGGACACAGCTGGAGCTAGCTGTGCCCCTACCCCCTGACACTGACCCCAGCACAGGGCACCACAGCTTGCACATCTAACTATAAGGACATGCAACCCCTATGCTCCTCCAAGTGCCCAGTATTCCCTAGCCCAGGAGTGCATCCACCTGGCACCGAGGGGTGAGCTGGATCTCTGCAGCTGGTGGCAGGTGGAGTGAGGTGTAGGGAGCTAAAGCCCAGAAAAGGGTGCCACTCCTTCTGCTAGATCTGCACTTGCCCCTGTATCTGCGGGCAAGCCAGGTCTTTGCCACTGGTGGTTTTGAACCAGCTCTAGTTGTGTGCTGGGGCTGGGACTAAAGATCAGATGATTGTCAGTGCCAGCCCCTGCATGTATTATATTGTGGAACAGTGTGACGGTAGCTGAACATGCATTACTTACAGTCTGGAAATATTCCTCCCATGAAAATTCCTAACTTTACTACAATACCATTGCACTTAGTGATCACAGTTAGTTTTAATGCTTGAATGTGCAAGTGCTTGCATTTTAAATGCACTTTATACATCCTGAGTATAATGTGCAGCATGACCCTTAGTCCAAGTCTTGAGGTACAGTCACTTGAGTATTCTATACACCCTGTGACAGAAACTTAATAGAGCAACTCAGAACCAACACTTCTACATTGAACCATAATTTATTCTTCCAGTGCACATTAAAAAGGGTATAGGAATAGGCAAAAGACTAAAAGAGAAATCTACACACCCACATCACTATCCACAGCTCAGGGGCCAGTTTATTCCCTGTATTTAAGTTGGAAGGAAGAGCCCACATAGCTTGCAGCACAATCCCTCTGATCCTGTATGAGTCGTCCCAGCCTGTCATCCACTCCTGGCTCAAAGACACCCCTCTCCTTTTTTGTAGGATCTTTGAGGTTTTAAGTCTCCTTTAATGCAAGCTTTGCCTTGGGAAAGTACTCTATCCTAACCTGGATGGGAGCAGCCATTGTTATCTTAACTCCTTTGAAGCTGTGAGCCTGAGGCTGATTTATCTGTGTCATTGTTTACTTTCCTGCTCTGTTTAACACCTCTTTTGCAGCCTCCTTTGGCTTTATGCATGCTACAGTACAAAATGGAACAAGGAAACAAGCCACACAGAATATTCATAAAAGGTAATACAGACATTTTCCCAGTCTGTCATGGCAAATATCTACTGTTAATGCAACATAGAATACACTTCCGCATGGTCCCTTGCATAAAAATATTTTGGGGGAGTAGAAAGGTACAAAAGGGACACAAATGGAACATGCTGAGCTCCAGCAATCCATACTGGCTGACAATATAGGAGAAGCCATACATAGCTCTCCCATTTTTTCAAAGAAAGAGGTTGGTGTACCTCCAAAGCACATATATTCTGAGCAAGGAATGACGTAAAGCAGGGATGAATTAAGATTTACTGGGGCCCACCACCTAGCCCCCAGCCCCAACAGTCCAGGGTCCCCCCACAACTCATGCCCTGCCCCACAGCTGCAGGCTCCATCCCCAGCCTCCATCCCCAATTGGTGCAGCAGAAGCAGTGACTGGAGCAGGATTCACTGCCCTTTAGGCCTGGGGCAGGAGGCACGGCCACCCCAGCTGCAAGTCTGCACTGGAGCCTAAAAGCACCAACAGAAAATGAGAAGGGTAGGGAGGCAGGTGTGGGGGACTTGATCTCATGCTAATACTCAGAGTTTAGGGCCAGAACTTTATTTCACTGCTAAGGCACATAAGTGATACGCACTGTTTAAGCATCTACGTAACTCTGCAACGTTCTACGTTTGCGTTGCATAGCAGCTTGAACATCCTTTCATCCCTATATAACTTATACAACTGTGCTTTCATCCCACAAGACTAATTTGTTCCTATTGCACTTACTCAGAAGAGATTCAATACTGTCCTAGAGTCTTCTAAATTCATTTACATTCTTTTGCAATTCATTTTTACCCTGGATGCCCAGAAGTACCATCTGAGCCCAGAAAACCAATGACAGCCAACTGAACTGACACCAGCATGATGGTGGTGCTCACCTTTTGCCCAAAAAGCCTATTCATTAAAGTACCCTCCTAGGATGGCTACCAGCTTCTGCTGGGAAACTGACTCTCTTGGAAGAGAGTTGTAGCCTGACTTCCCCATCACAGGACAGTGTTGCAATTGCCATGCTGCAGGCCAGGCAGAACTGAGAGCAATTTTCTGTTGAAGCTAGGACTCTGGGCAGCTAAAATAGGAAAGTATCAGGATCACAGAAGGAGAAAAAACAAGAAGGACCCTGTTATTGTGACTCAGGATGGTAGTACTGCCCTGGGGACAAGGGGAAGTTCAAAGAGTGAGCACCTGTTTCCAATGCTGTCTGCATATTTTACATGACACCATTGCACTAAACAAGTTAAAGAGGGGTATCAGGACATTTTTACTGTTGACCTCATTTATGTCTATCTTCTCAGGACACAACCTCTGTTAAGACATATATAGTTTATGCAGTTAGAAGGAATTAGAATTCTAAGCAAATATAGGTTAAAATTTCCTGTTAGAATCAGGGGCTTATTAGCTAATTTTCTACCTCAGCCCTGGGATCGCACCAGGACTGGTTCAAAACAGTGGTGCAATACTATGACATTTAGATCACAGTAAGCATTAATACAAGTCGAGAAGTTTCCTGAGCAGATTTAGATCATAGTAAGCATTAACATGCACTGCTCAGAAGACTTGCCAAGCTGTATTAGTGCTTACTATGTTATAAAAATAACAGCTAAGTACAGACAGTCAAAAACCCTGAGGCTTTATGAATTCAATCTTTGCAAGTTAGTCTAAGCTGAGTAGATGGAACCAATAAGCAAGTGAACAGACATTCACTTCGGATTCCAGAAATGCAGTGACATGCCTGCAGTGGCCCAGGCCAGAACCAGTGCTAAAACATGCCTCCCTGCTGAGCTGGAGCAGACAGCTTGGGCCAAGGCTAGCCCATCCACCCCAAAAGGGGGTGTTACAGATTTGAACCGGTTTCTGATCACCAGGTATCTTGCTTTTCTCTGATAAAAAAATCCCCAGTTTTCAGATTTCAAAAAGTAATGCAAAATCCATATTTTTCTGTGATTAAAATGAAATGCCACTAATTAGATGTGCACTGATACATCAGTCCAATATCAGATCGGCACTGATATAAAGAAAATTGAGTGTATTGGAAATCGGCCTGATGTGATCAATAATTTGGCCGATAAATGCCCATGCATATGCACAGCCTCAGTGCAGCACATAGGTGGCAAGGAGCACAGCCCAGTAGCTTGCATAGCTAGGTGCAGCTGGTAAGTCTGTTGTGGTGGAAGGGGAGAGGGGAGGGAAGGTCATGGGGGAGCAGATGGAGTCCCCTGCAGTGAGGGAGGGAGTGGTGCTGGGGCTGGGGCTGGGGCAGGCTCTGCCCAGCCAGGGCAGGGCGGGTTGCAGGATGGAGCCGCATCTCATCCAGGGAGTGTGGGGGGGGGGGCAGCTCCTGCTGTTGCACACACCCCAGGAGGGCATGGGGGGGAGGCACATGCCCCCAGATCTGCATGAGGCATGGGCAGGGTGAGCTGCTGCTGCTGCAGACTGGCGTTTGGGTTGTGCCAGGCTCTTCCCACCACATGTGTGGGGTGGGGTTGGGCTGGGGCTGTGTTCAGGGTGGGTGGTGGCAGCCCTGGGAGGAGGGCCTATGGAGGGACTGTGGTGAATTTTGGGGTGGCTTCAGGCCCCCTCCCAGCACATGCTCCCCCCACCATGCCCTGCCAGGGTGCACACAGCAGTAGGAGTCATCACCCGCGCCCTTCCTCACACCCCCTGGATGAAACATGGCTCTGTCCTGCACCCCAGCCTGCCTCAGCTGGGTAGCACCTACCCCAGCCCTAGCCCCAGCCCCACTCCCTCCCTCATCACAAGGGCCATGATCAGTCCTCCCATGCCCCTTCCATCTCCCCTCCCCTTCCACCACAACAGACACAATAGAGTTGGACACTGCTCTTCAAACTGCTGGACTGTGTATCGGAAATCAGATTGGTATCAGCCGATATGCCTCCTTAAAAATCGGCTATCAGTATCAGCCCCCAAAATCTCTATTGGTATACCCCTACCATAATCAGATATATATATATATAGCGGTGTTTCATTTTAATCACGGAAAAATGTGGATTTTGGGTTACTTTTCTTAAACCGAAAATTGGAGACTTTTTTTTTTTTTTAATCAAAGAAAACCAGAATCCCCGTTGATCACTTATACAGGTTTCTGTGTAATTTCTCTTCCTAGCCAACATGTGCTAAGTGTCTCATGCAACACTATTAAAACTTTTCCATCTATCAGATCTCTTTTCCTTATGGAAGTACTTGTAATCAGTGACCAAGTCATTTCCTAACTTTTCCTTTGATAAGCTCAACTCCTTAAACCTTATATTATAAGGCTTGATATTTGTCACCTAAATGATTTTTCTGGACATCTTCTGAAATGTTGCTGAAAGCCTGAGCCTGAAATATGGACATCAGAACTTAAATGTGGACATCAGAACTGGACATAATATTCTAGCAGTTTTCTTGATAACACAGTTGTACAGAGGCAAAAATATTTCCCTACCTGTACTTGATATTCTGTTCTTCGGTCCCCAAGAATCATATTAGCCTTTTCTTGCCACTGCACTGCACAGAGAGTTCATGTTGAGGTGATTATCTATAATTCCTTAACGCCTTTGCTGAGTCACTGCTTCATAAGAAAGAGTCTCCCATCAAGTATGAAATGCTTGCATTATTAAAGACAATAGTCTACATTCAGATATGGAGGAAGCAGGGATAAATGCTTTGAGGACTGACTTATACTATCTGGGTAAAAGGATTCTGTTACTTTACTGGCACTGCAGAGAAATAAGAGTATAAACTTGCCGAGTACAATTTTGGAATTGAGAGAGATTTCTCAGTTCAACATAGCTTGCATTCCTTTCTCCTGGTTAGCAGTAGCTTCACATTTTGCTTGTGAGTTAAAAAATGATATTCCTAAATAATTATAATGCTGGGACCTTTTATTAAGACAAAATTTCCTGAAAAAGTTGATCTATGCCTTTAGAATTTGATGCTAAAAACAAGACTTACAGATGCTTTTAAAATTCACAAATCTTATCCTTATTACTGGCAATTCAACATAATTGTAATGGTAGCCATCATGTTTTCTACCCAAGAAAATGGTAAGGAAGATTACAGTAGTAAATAATCATATAAATCAGAATTTACAATTTCAAGGAAATGTGAGCTATTGCAGTGTAATTTTTCATAAAAGAAACTATAAAAAACAACAGTTGTACTGTATCTAACAGCATGACTTATCTCAATTAGCTGAACTGAGTAAAGTATATTAAACTATATGACAAATTGGCAGGAAAAAGTACTCACAGGTGTCATCTACCGCATAGAGCGTGTGGAACCAAACTGTGGAGTGCTGAGAGATATTATATTCAAGGTACAATACATGGCGAGCCAGAATAGAACAAGATGACAGCAACTAGACAGCAAACCAAAAAAAAAATGACATGCTGTCTTTGATCCTGTTTACAAGAGGAAAGCAACCGAAAGGTAAAACTTTCATGATATCACAGAATCTGCAGTGTTTCTACATACTGTTGAATAGACTACACTATTTTTTTGGTGAGAGGGCTTGAACTTGGATGAGTTTGCATGCAGTTTTTCCATTAACTTCAACATGAGTTCTATGTGCCAACCATGGAAAATATTGGGCTCGGGAACAGTAATCGTAACTCAGAAAGTAGCACAGTGACAAGATAAGTGTATGCTAGAAAAAAGGTCAGTCAATTTTGTACACTGCCTTCTCTACAAATATTTTAACTATCTTATTTCACAGGTTTTAGAAAGAATATTTTTAATTAAACCTGCTGAATGCATACAAGGCTTTGTTAACTTCTAAGAGGAGCCCTCTCTGGTCTAATGAACCTTTGAAACGGGTTTTGAAGGTATTTAAGGTCAAAGGCGGTTCTGTCAACCAAGCCTCTGTAAGAACTCCCCTTCTTCCCCCACCCTACCTTCCTTCCCCACTGCTTGCCATCAGTGCTAGTAAACCTTTGACGCACTGGCTTTTCATATGCTTCCAGCAGAACTAATGGTGCTTGTTGGGGACTGATGTTGCGTATGCTTTACAGGGTACAAAAGTGGAATTCTCTTTTGAGATTTCAATATCTTTATGCCCAATTTGGATGTCAAATCATTTTACAAAACACAGATCCAGCTATACCGTTAGGTCTCTGCAAGCTCTTGATATGCCTGAGAAAGGGTGTTTGTGCCTGAAAGTTTGCAAAGTACAATTTTTCCAACTATTTAGTTGGTCTAATAAAGGATATCACATTTACCCAAAGAACCTTGTCTGCCTATGTCCTTAGACCAACCTAGCTACAACCAATAACCCTACAGCAATTTAGCTAATCATTTAGGAATCATTCCATGCGCTCCTTGAGTGTTGTCACTGGAGTGGAATATATCTTTACTATCATACAGCAATGATTTAGGAAAAAGTGAGGGTTGAACCTTGATAATTAAAATTGTAGGAGGTGTAGGGGACATTATAGGCAAAATGTACCTAACACTGATATTTGGCCAGGAAGCCAGTCATTGCTCTTATGTAAAAAACCACAGCCACCAGTGGTCAATAGCATGGGTTTATCTCCAGTTTATCTCCCAGTCCCACCTTGACATAGTTTTCGGACATTAGTTCACTGCTGATTCACGGAGAAGAGCACCACCTATTGATTCACAAGACACAGCAGTTTTGTCTGCTGTATTATTTGCTTAGATTTGAAAGATATCCCCATTAGGGGAAAAAATCACTATAATTTTTTTTCTATTTTGGAGGGTTGTAGTGTTCCAAATTGCTTGCAGCTTTTCTTTCCATATAATGGTTATAGAGTTAAACATTAGTGAGGCTATATCAGTAGAATAATGACAATAACTAGAGCAGGAAATGAAAATGTTAAACTAACAAATAAAGAGGTCAATTACTGAAACAGATGAGAAGACAGAGGGCAAATACTAATAGCAAGATATAGCTGGTACAATTATTAGAGCAAAGCAAAAGCTTACAATGCTCAGAATCAGAATGCTAGAGCAACAGTGAAAAATAGAGAAGGACACAGAAGGCAACAAGGAGCCAGAAAGAGATCAGAAAAAAATGGCAGGATATAAGGAAAGGAAGAAACACAATGCAATTGGGAAATCATTTGTAAAGGGAGATAAAAGCCCAGAGTGTACAGGTTTGAGGACTGACAAAGAATTAAAGAGAACAGCTACCACTATGCATTACTATCGAATATGTCAGAAATACGCATCCCTGACATCCCCCAGACAAGCAGATATGGCCCCCATTGACTTCAGTCTGATTTGGATATGCTTAACTAAGGTGCACAGTGAAAGCAGGGAAAGGAAAGACACAGGCAGTAAAAGGTGAATGCGTAAAACTCAGGGCTTATACTTGTAGGCTTAGTCTCAATTGGGAGTAGGTGAATGCCATGAATAGGCATATAACAAGCTGGGTAAATTAACATTTTGTAATACTAAGAGAGAAAAAGGCACAAATTATTGGGTTAAGGACATGTCAAGCCCTTGGTCTTATCAGGGCAGAGCACACACTAAAGGGGCAGGTGACAGAAACAACTGAGGAAAAAGCTGAAGATCTTGTCCAGGTCATAAGGAAGCTCCCAATGGAGTATGTAATAGAGCTGAAAAAGACCAACTGTCCCCAGTTCATACTACTTCACTGCAACAAGACAGAGGGTAAAAAGGAGCTGGATAGGTGATAAGGTTACTGCTTTGGCTAATGACTCACTGGTTACTGCTTTGGCTAATGACTCACTGGTCATTGTATAAAATGAAGAAACCTTTTCGTTATGTGCAGACTGTAAAACATTAAATTACTATTTCTTTCTACACGGGAAGAAATGTTGGTAGAAATGTCTGATGCCAAATATTTTGCTACACTTCGTCGATAGTGAGGTTCTGGAAGCTGCCCAAAGGAAAAACAGAGCAAATATTTATGCACATGCAACACTTCCCACCTTTAGGAGACATTGTTACCTCAAATTGCCATTTGGATTGTGTTCAACACCCTAGTGTTATATAGGAATATTCCAGCAATTTTTGACAGTATGAAGAGTAATAATTCTCTCCATCTCCCTCCATTTATGCATAGGTATAAAATGGAAGTCCTCAAGTCTACTGGACACAGTAGCATAGCAACTAGAGTTGGCACCCTGGGCAAATCTGAGGGAGAGTGGGAAGAAGCGCGGGCAAAGCACAGGTTCTGAGAGCACGAGGAAGAATGTAAAGTTTTAAAAGCAACAGAATAATTGCTCTACTATTCTTATATAATAAAAAACAAGCAAAAACCAAGAACTAGCATTTTCTGAGGGATGCCTTGAATCTAACAAGGGGTGCCTTGAGTCTGAAAAAGTTGAAAACCACAGTTCTAAATGTTATGGTCGACCAAATTAGAAAGCTGTTATTATATTTGCTTTTACAAAGCAGCCAAATATAAAACTAAATGTTGGCATTGTACAACACAATTTTCATTTCTAAAAATTATAATGATAAAAACAGAATGATAGAAATAAAAAGGTTAATTTATCACTTCACCCTTTGTGCCTCAGCTAAGTATAGATATCTTTCTGTAAGGTGCTGAAGGTGTACCAGGTCCCACACAGTGTCATGAACTGAGACATCAGGCTTCTTGTATTTCTCTTTGAATAGCAAATGGTTTGTAGTGCTTATGGTGTTTCAGATGCATGTGGTGATTCTTCTAAAATCTGCAGGTCAAACCCTCACCTGATGCCAATTGTCTTAGTATTGTTGAAATCAGTACTTTTCCTGTAACTGAGGAGCTGTATTTTCCCAGGAACTGCTAATGAGACAAATCCAATTTTAGGTTTTCCTGAAAAGATCAATATGTTTATTGATCTTCTTTGGGTACATAACAGGCATGCAACAAAAATCAGTTGATTTATTTTTTAATTCTTACAGATAGCTTTAACTTGGCTTTAGGCACTGCATGGTAGATCTTTTTTCATAGAATGGTACTAATAGGAAGCGTGAAAATGAGCCAATGCTCCATTCAATTTTTTGTTGCAAAGATTCCAATTCATCCTCACTGATTGTGTTATTTGGCTGTATCTGCAATGTGCTAAACACATTCTTGTGAAATAGTAAGCAAGCTGAAGTCTGCTGATGTCATAGATCACAGCAGTTTCACCCCTTGTAGGACTGGGCCATAACTCAAGGAAGGTTTCTAAAAATACTTTTATTTGTTTTCAAGAAAGAGCACAAAACAAACCAAAAGTTGGCCACAATGATTGAAAATGTCATAATGAACAAAATGCTAATAAAAAAAATTAATAACTATTTATAACTTCATTTCAACAAAACCAATTTCCTGGGTAAGTCAGTCTACAAAGAAATAGAAAAGGAAAAGAGAAAAAGCCCTTTCCTAAAGGCCCAATACCAAATATGATATGTATAATGACAGTTGTATTATTAAAATCAAACTCCCTTTCCAGTAATGCTGCACCTGTTACCTCCAACTCAGATAGCTTATATCAGCATACCTCCACCAACTTTAATGATAAAAGCATAGTTTATAGCTCTTAAAAGTTTGTCCCATGGTTTTTAATTACAAAGGAAAGAACCAGAAGCCGGGGGAGGTGGCGGGGGGGCACATGTTAGATAGAGAGGTGATCTCCAAGAATCCCTCCAAGAAACAACACACAAGCAGAAGCAGGTCAGCTCACAGACCTATTAATGCATCAATGTGATACCAAGCTCAGAAATCCACTGTGACTTTGCTACAGTCCCTATGCCAATGCTGCCCCAGAAGGAGCCCAAGAAATTGATTATGATTCAGCATCACAATCTGCCTCTGTTTGCAGCTACCTGAGGGGGGGACATATTCATAGATTCATAGATGCTAGGGTTAGAAGGGACCTCAACAGATCAGCGAGTCCAACCCCTGCCCTGGGCAGGAAAGAGTGCTGGGGTCATTGGACCCCAGCCAGATGCCTATCCAGCCTTCTCTTAAAGACCCCCGGGGTAGGGGAGACCACCACCTCCCTTGGAAGTCCATTGCAGATTCTGGCTACCCTTACCATGAAGAAGTTCTTCCTGATATCCAGCCTAAACCTGCTCTCTGACAGTTTGTAACCACTGTTCCTAGTTACCCCAAGAGGTGCCCTGGTGAACACAGCAGCTCTGATTCCTTGTGAATTCATAGGCAGCCACAAGACCACCTCTCAGCTTTCTCTTGTGGAGACTGAACAGATTCAGTTCCCTTAGTCTCTCCTCATAGGGCTTAGCCTGCAAACCCTTAACCATACGAGTGGCCCTCCTCTGAACCCTCTCAAGGTCATCCACCCCACAGGCAGGGTGGGGGGAGGGGGGTTCCAGCCTGTCTCTCACCCATTGACTCCTCAATCTACATTTTCACTGACTACCTGTCTTGTATGCATACCAGCCCAGCTGCTGGCTTCTTTACTTTTCATTCCATCCAGGAAGAGCACACACCAACTGCTGAAACTTCCTTAGCCTGACAAAGGGTTTTTGAACCTGAAAGCTTGCTTAATAATTGTTTTCCAACTATTTTAAGTTGGTCTCATAAAAGATATCAGATTCACCCAAAGAACCTTGTCTGCCTATGTCATGGTTAGGTGGTTCAGGAGCTGCTTGCTTCCTAAGGGCTCTTTTCTCTTCAAGCTGTTGGAGCCAATTTCTGTCATGGCCTTTGACACTGTGGTGGAAACAATGACGCCACTTGTTATGATCACTTGCCAAGGTTTCCCATTAGTCAGGATTGATTCCAAATGCCTTCACATCATGCTTGCATGCGTCTTTGTAGCAAAGCTTGCAACGTCCTAACAACACTGCTAACAACATAGACATCAATACCCATTTCTAGGTGTTTGATTCATCTATCAATTCCAGTAATGATTTTTTTTTGAAAGGGGACAGATCTCTATACTCACAACTATGGAAAGATTTTTCCACCTCTTGCTCCATTACTTTTTGTATTTTGTGGCAAGAAAAGAAGTGAACAGATTAGCGGCTGGTTGGCAGCTCCTTCAGCATCTGTGGTTAGCTAAACCAGCTTTACCTACATGCCCTCATGTCCAGAAAAAATTGGTTTAAGACTTTGCTCAGTAAAATAATTGTAAACATAATGAGTTGGATCTATTCCTGATGTTCTGCTGTATGACTTCAATTTACTTGTTCAATTTTAAAGAGGAAAGTGGGGGGGGGCCATGGAAAATGCTTCAAACACTCCTGTTGTCCTATTTACAACAACTTTTTAAAAGCCTGGGATATGCCAGCATCTAAGTCTTAGACTTAGAGAAAAACTTTCAGAAGGAACCATTTAAATAGAATGAACCAAAGGAGAGGAAAGGGAGAAGAGGACAGATAGAAAGAAGTCCCCAAAGCAGCATTGTTTATCAGATAAAAGGCTATTACATAAGAAGTACCTACATTCCTAGCTCAATTCTGATACCAATTCACTATGTCATTTTAAGCTTGTTTACCTTTCTGTACTCCATTTTCCCCAACTGTAAAATGGGGTTAATGCCACTATCATGATTAGTTATTATTGTTTATATAGTATTATTGTTTGAAGGAAGCGAACAGTGTGCTAGGTGCTGTCTTAACATTTACGAGAGGAATTAATTACTGATTGGGGAGGATTGAAAACAAAGTAAAAATAGTACCAAAATACTTGGTATTATTATTTATTATCTAATAATTATGAAATGTTATAACAGTCCAGAAATTTTCATGACAGCCCTAATTGCTAACCAGCTTAAAGTTCCTAACACGCGCACACACTGCGTGAAAACTATTATTCCCACCAAACCATCATTTCACCCCGCATAATCACATTTTCATGGCTCATGTCATTTCCACCTGTGGCTCCTTAGTAATTCACTATGTTACAATGTGGAACAGACGCCTGGTTCTAATCAAGCTTTGTATGTATTTTTCTGTTTCCTTATGGGATCCATTTTAATTTCCCATGGCTTTTATGTAGCAGGTGCATGTCCTTCTGATAATTTCCCTAGCTGATGACTGGTCAAAGTGTTTGGGCCAAAAAACAGATCAGGTGTAAGCAGACAGAGCTCTACTGGCTTGTTTAATTTGTCCTAGTATCCTATGCTGTATGACACACAGGATTATTAAGAGCAAGACAATATGTGAGCCAACTAATCATACAAGCAATGAAATGACTGGTGAGAGAAAGATAGAGGGGGACTGGAATATACTAGGCAACCAAAGCAGTTTATTTCAGTGAGGTGTTGACAGGATACAGGCAACCCTAGAACATTTGAAATGAAGAGTACATGTATATTGAAAGTATTTATAAGTGTTGGTGAGGCCTAACACTCATGCTAAAAAATGTCAACTATTTTTATACATGGCCCCTCCCATACTTACTGAGCTTATTAAGGAACCAGTTGGGAGCTAGGTGGAAGTATTTAAGTATGCAAACTAAAAATGTTTCAGAAAGGCTTTTGATATGCAATAGATGTTTCCTTGTTGTTATAAATCTCAGCATTATTATGAAAAAAAATTTTAAATGGGCTTATAATTGGAATACAGGCATAAGAGTGAGAAAATTTAATCTGTAATCTCGGATCTGTTATGGATTTACCTCAAGTCAAAAGAATCTTTCTAGTGCTTGGCTTCCTCTTCTGTAAAATGGGAATAATAATTCATAACCACATAGCAGCCTGCTGTAAGGCTTACCTCTTTTAAGCTTGTACTGTGATGGAAGGCACTACAGAAGTGCAAAGCATTACCTTTTTATTTTACATATACTTACTTGACTATTCCAAGATTTATCTCCATTACTGATTAGTGGCTTGCTACATGTTTTTCATTTCACTTGAAGCTGTATTTCAATTAGCAGAGAAATATTGAGATAAAAGCCAAAAAACTCCCTTTGGCCCTTCTGACAATTCTAGTAGTCACTTTAACTTGATGTCACATTATTTGGTTCATCTCAGTGACTAAAAAAAAGTTACAATACGTTAAGTTTCAGCTCAAAGGAAAGACTCTATTATATGAGCTCTTGAAAGAAACTATTATGGTAGACATCTCTTCCACCTGTCTTTCTATACGTATTCTGAGATATTTTGCATTCCAAGACATGCCAGAGCAGAGAAGTCCTTATATTTGGGGGTCCTCTAGGCACCATGACTTTGTGAGTGCTTATGCAAAATATTGTCCAAATAGCCTTAAATGAGAGAATGAACAAAAATTCTGATATTTGAGTTTCAAGTAGCATGATTCTGCAGTATTCTATCACATGGGAAATTCTATTGACTCCAAAGGAACTGCCTATTTACACAGAGGGCTGCAGGATTGCACACACAAAATGTTTGCTGCAGCTCACTCCCCTTCTGTTTGTAAATGCTGCTCCCTCCCATCCCCAACCACATCTCAGTTGGAGTTGTGGTGACAGTTTTTTTGTCCACAATGGAACAAGTTGCTACATTCAAACTACATTGGGAAGTTGTCTAGTTTGCCACGATGTGAGATAATTCGACAAACACAAACCTTGTGCACATATATATGGTGTTGCCATTATGCTAGACAAACAGCAATTTTGTCATGTGTACATGGCAAAATCATCACATGTACAAGCACCCCAGTTGGAGGCTCAGAGAGTCCTTCTCAACATGAAAATGAAGGTTCAGAGTTACACTCACTTAATCTTCGCAGAATTTGATGTGAAACACCTAAACTCAAGACAGTGCAAAGCACAGAGACTTCTGCCTTGTCTTTCTGGGAGGTTTCCTTTATCTGTCCATCTCCAAAATGTGACAATTAGGATCAAGTTAGAGGCTGAGCAGTCACATCCAGTAGCATAATTGGGTCCTTGCAGCATAAATATGATGTTAACTAAACTAAATCAGGAGGCTGTATACCTTGTTCTTCCCCTAGGCTGTGACCACACTGAACATGTCGTTTTCCCATACCATTCTGTCTCACAAAACTAGTGCAACCCCCATCCTATTTCTTCCTTCAACCAGTGGCTCTGTTGTGTTTTGCTTCTTTCAGTATGCCAGTACGTCTGTGCATCCACCTTTCCTAAATATCCTCATTCTTCACCATGTTCCCTTTCCTTTGTACCATTGCCTGTCCCCCATTTTCAGCTCCATTTTGGGAGCTGTATTTACCCCCTCTCTCATCCCTTTCCTAACATGTCACCAGACCTCCCACTGCATCATGATAGGAACTCAGTGACCCTCCCTCCCCCTTTTTGCCACATGTCAGGAATCTATGAGTTCCCACATTTCCTTCCCCCAGAAAATATTCAAAAGCCATTATGCAGTGGCATAACAAGCAGAACTGACACCAGGGGCAAACCCTATGCGAGAGCTGGGAGTAGGTGCATGGTTACCAGAGTGGGGGTGGAGAGCATGTGGGTTCCAAGAACAGGGCCAAGGGGCACAGCACTTACCCACACCAGGAACTCCTAAATAGCCCTGGTTGAACTACTGCTGTCACTGTGTTCAGCCCACTCCAGCTGTTGCTCTTAAAGCAGCAGCAGCAGCAGCAGCCAAGATTGATTTAGAGTTACCAGTATGGGTATGCTGCTGGTGCATGGACTCCACAGAACAATTCCAGTGCTCCTCCTAACTTAGTGCCCCAGGTAGGTGTCTCATGTACCTAATGCCTAGTTATGCTATTGCCATCATGTTACAGCCAGGTGCTGCCAACTTGAGTATACAGTCTTGCAAGCTCAGGTAGCTGTCCTGGTTTTATAAACTTGAAAGTCTAATCACACTGTTCTATATGCAGACAATGACTCTGAGTATCGTGCAGCTTGATAACTAGAACTTGAAAAGAATTTTGTATGTAGCTAAGGTCTCAGTAGCAATATTAATGAACAATGACCTTGCTCTTAAAATATACCGTATCTCTTCAGTGCTTCTTGATTATCTTTCCTGCTTTGCATACTGTGTTTAGCACTCTTTGGAAACACTTCTGTTTTACAAGTAAAGTTGGTGGGCCAGAATTAAAAAATAATGAACTCCCCAGCTTCCTCTTCCCCCCACTAAATCAGCTCTTAAAATAAATCCCACTACCATCGCACACACCCCATAATCATCTTTTCAACTATTCTCTAACAGACCTCGTTAGGCATAGACGATTACCCATGCTTATGACTACTGCTTACATTGAATAAAAATTACTACAAAATGTCATGAAAGATAGTTAAGGTTGTAAATCAAAAGTGTGGACTTAAGTAAGTTACTTAATACTGTGCCTCAGTTTACCCAATTGTAAATCAAGGATAATAATAAAACCCATAGCCAATGGACCATAAATACCAATGCATAGTATGCTGGTTATCAATCAGTCAAGTAATGATTAGTTATCGTAGGTATTTTCTAAATTTGAATTTTTGACAAATTTTCCCTCAAAATGCGGTTTTTATTTTTTTTAAATTGAATACAATTTGAAGAAAATATCTCACTCACAATTGCATTTTAATTGGCTTAGGGCTGGTTCAATTTTTTTAACAAAATGGCTTAGTGAAAAAAATCAAGTTTTGCTGAACATTTTCATAGAATCATAGAACCATAGAGAAGTAGGACTGGAAGGGACCTACAGAAGTCGTCTAGTCCAACCGCCCTCCTGAGGCAGGACCATCCCTATCCAAACCATCTTATACAATCTATAATTCAAACAATCCTATAAAATTGAAACTCTTCATAAGACTACTGTCAACCCTGAAACACAAGGCACCACACCATAACCTGCCACAGGTAAAGCAGAGGGACCACAGCAGCCATTGTCCTGCTTCTGTTCAAAAGGTTGTCAATATCCACTCAAGAGATCCCAGGTAGAGGTTCACACCCTCCGCTACAAAGGAAGGGAACTCCTGCTCACACGCACACACACACACACACACACACACAGAGTCCATAACAATCTGACCATGTGGTAAAATTCCTTCTGTACCCCAAATATGGGGATCGGTCTGACCCTGAGCAGAGGACCAAGATCCTCTAGCCAGGGACCCTCTGGCTGCAGTCCCAGCAGGAACACTGGTACACCCCAGTCAAAATCCCTAGCCCTGGCTTCAGCCAACACCCAATGCCTCTAAGCAAGGTTTAAAAGCACTCTAACACATATAGCAGAAAAGGGAGAGGGATGCTTGTGATCTCTGGGTTGAGAAGAAGGGAACTCTGAGAAAGGGCCTGAGAAAGGGAACTCTGATGCCCAAAAGCTTGTCTGTATCTATCCCAACCATGAAGTTGGTCCAATAAAAAATATTACCCACAAGAATTCTTAGTTCTCACATATTTCCTGGACCGTAATGGCAACTAGAGGTGTGCAAAACAGGCTGTATTAGATTCGGATTCAGCTCAAATCAGGGACAGTGATTCGATTTGTTGATTTGGATCACTGTCCCCAATTCAATTCAGCCAATTCCCAATGTGAAGATTCAATGCTGATTCGGAGAATCAGTGATTTGGCCATAGACATAGCTTTAAATGTTTATTCTACATACCTCAAGGTACCAGGCATGGCTCGTGAATGCTGCGATGCTGGGGCAGATGGAGCATTCCACAGGAGCGGGGGGGGGGGGGCAGGGGGGGCCCTGTATGCTTGGCAGTGAACCCGTGAAGTACTTCTGGTCCACTTCCAGGTCTTCCATGGAGCATGTGGAGGGCCCTCCCCCACAATCCCCTGGCTCAGCAATCAGCCATGGGGGGAGTCCAGGTGCACCCCCAGACCCAGGAGGCACCAGTCGCCAATCTGGGGGGTGTGGGGGGGGTCCCCTGTGTGCTCCCTGGCAGACCCAAAAGTAGACCAGAAGTGCTTCTGGTCCACTCCTGGGTCTGCTGTTGAGTGTGCTAGGGACCCCCTCACACACACTCTGTGGGATTCATAGATGTTAGGGCCGGAAGAGACCTCAATAAATCATCGAGTCCAACCACCTGCATAGGCAGGAAAGAGTGCTGGGTCTAGATGACCCCAGCTAGATACTCATCTAACCTCCTCTTGAAGATCCCCAGGGTAGGGGAGAGCACCACCTCCCTTGGGAGCCCGTTCCAGACTTTGGCCACTCGAACTGTGAAGAAGTTCTTCCTAATGTCCAATCTAAATCTGCTCTCTGCTAGCTTGTGGCCATTATTTCTTGTAACCCCCAGGGGCGCCTTGGTGAATAAAACCTCACCAATTCCCTTCTGTGCCCCCGTGATGAACTTATAGGCAGCCACAAGGTCGCCTCTCAACCTTCTCTTGCGGAGGCTGAAGAGGTCCAGTTTCTCTAGTCTCTCCTCGTAGGGCTTGGTCTGTAGGCCCTTAACTATACGAGTGGCCCTTCTCTGGACCCTCTCCAGGTTATCCGCATCCCTCTTGAAGTGTGGCGCCCAGAATTGCACGCAGTACTCCAACTGCGGTCTGACCAGTGCCCGATAGAGGGGAAGTATCACCTCCTTGGACCTATTCGTCATGCATCTGCTGATGCACGATAAAGTGCCATTGGCTTTTCTGATGGCTTCGTCACACTGCCGACTCATGTTCATCTTGGAGTCCACTAGGACTCCAAGGTCCCTTTCCACTTCTGTGCCACCCAGCAGGTCATTTCCTAGGCTGTAGGTGTGCTGGACATTTTTCCTCCCTAGGTGCAGCACTTTGCATTTCTCCTTGTTGAACTGCATTCTGTTGTTTTCTGCCCACTTGCCCAACCTGTCCAGGTCTGCTTGCAGCTGTTTCCTGCCCTCCGGCGTCTCCACTTCTCCCCATAGCTTTGTGTCATCTGCAAACTTGGACAGAGTACATTTCACTCCCTCGTCCAAGTCACTGATGAAGACATTAAAGAGTATCGGTCCAAGGACCAAGCCCTGCGGGACCCCACTGCCCACACCCTTCCAGGTCAAAACCGACCCATCTACCACGACTCTCTGGGTGTGACCCTCCAGCCAATTCGCCACCCACCGGACTGTGTAGTCATCCAAGTCACAGCCTCTTAACTTGTTCACCAGTATGAGGTGGGATACCGTATCGAAGGCCTTCCTGAAGTCTAAGTATACGACATCCACCCCTCCTCCTGTGTCCAGGCGTTTCGTAACCTGGTCATAAAAAGAGAGTAGATTGGTCAGGCACGATCTGCCTGCCACGAACCCGTGCTGGTTTCCCCTCAGTATAATTTGTCCTGCCAGGCTCTCACAAATGTGAGCCTTGATAATTTTTTCAAAGACTTTGCCAAGGATGGAGGTGAGACTGACTGGCCTATAGTTGCCCGGGTCCTCCTTCCTCCCCTTCTTGAAAATGGGGACCACATTAGCCCTTTTCCAGTCCTCCGGGACTTGGCCCGTGCGCCACGAGCGTTCAAATATTCCCGCCAGTGGCTCTGCAATGATGTTGGCCAGTGCCTTCAGTACCCTCGGATGGAGCTCATCCGGGCCTGTCGACTTAAAGGCATCCAGTTCTTCCAAGTGACTCTGCACTATCTCAGGGTCTCAGGGATGCTCCATCCGCCCCACCATCACACCATTCACGAGCCGTCTGCTACCTTACAGTATGTAGAAAAAACATTTAAAGCTGTGTCTGTTTTCAAATCACTGAACCTTTACGAATCTCTCCAAATTGATTTGAAGGGTTCTGATGCCATTCAGAGAGATTAAAGGGTCTCCTGATTCGATTCGGATTCAGAGATTTGGCCACCAAATCAGGCCAAATCTCCTCCAAATCAAATCAGGGACCAAAGCTTCACACAGCCCTAATGGCAACATTGCTTCAACATTTTCATTCATGTCTCAGGACAGCATAGTGCTAAATTAGGTGATCACTTTAGATATGTCTACACTGCAGTCACTATAAGTCTGCCCAAGATGCCTTTAAAATAGCTACCTGTATACTGGTGGTTCTTGAACTCTAACAACACAGTGCTTACTTCAGGCTGCTCCTCTGAGTGATTATCTAATTTTCTGGACAGCTTTTGCATCCTGTGCAAGTTTTGTGGTGCTGTGGGTTGTTACATGAGATAGCATGGAGGCTAGCTAGTTTAAAGCTAACTCAGGTATGTCTACGTAAGCTGTAGTCACTGCAGTATAGACATGCCCTTTGAGGCACATACACTCTATAATGATAGTTTTCTAAGATGACAAGTTCTGTATTATATGAGTCATCCCATCCCTGCACATTAATACTTTCTATTACAGAAGCATTTGTGGACATTCACTGATCTGCACATCCCTATTTATAGCAGAAGCACAAAAGAAGAAGAGAACACACAATAGCTCTGTAAACCTGTATAAGTAGCAAAGGGGCAAAAGGAGATTCTACAAATTGCAAAGCAAGACTGCTCTGGAGTTTGACAAGCTACAACAAAGTTTTTAAAAAAATGAAAACCATAAGTAGCATTTGTATAACTATTGTCAAAGATGGCATTTTGAGCTTTATGTTACTTTAGTCAATGATGTGTTTTAGTAGAGAAACAACAGAATTCAAGTTCAGTTCATCTCAAACACACATAAAATATTTTACTATCTTTTGTTTTATCTTTCCTTTCAGAGACAGTGTAAGAGAAATATGTTCCAAATGACAGCTTCTTTGACAACCTGTACTTTTTGTTTTTCCTTTTGTTCCTCTTCCTCTGAAAAGCCACATAGCAAAGGCTGCTGAAGCACATTGTTCCTTTCCTTCCCACAACAAAATATTTAAGTAGTTACATGTGATACACCTGCCCGGAGACCATACTGAACTGTTAAATTTGGCCCTAAATAATAGTCTTTCTATCCCTGGAGCACCCTGGAGAAAAGACTGTAATTGTGAATCACCGTCCTTCTACTGCATCCCTCTTGCACCAGGGTAGATGTCCAAAAGAAGTGGTTTTTAACCTGTAGTCCACAGACCCCTGGGGGTCCATACCTACATTCAAAATTTCCAAAGGGGCCCGCTCCTCCATTCAACATTTTTTAGGGGTCCGCAAATGAAAAAAAGTTTGCAAACCTCTTCCCTAAAGCCACAGTAGGACATAAACATGGCCACACTCAACATCACCACACCTTATTTTTAGGAACCCACTTATATTGGACATTTAAGGTCCCATAGAGTGAACAGGGAGAGTTAGGCTATAACAGATGTTGTCCTCAGAGAAGAAATAGCAGTGCTGGAATGTGTCCAGGCACAATTAACCCACATCATTGGGAAACACAGATGTTGATAGACAGCCAGATTACTCTGCCTAGGATCCAAGCCAGGTAATTTTCCTCTCACACATGTATTTTCCTGTCAAAACCCATGTAAGGGAGGATTTACTGTCAACTGTATGAAGATAAAAGTTTGTTTGCTGGTTTGAGCATGTCTATACCACCTCAGTACAGTACTTAGAGCACTATGCTGAGACAAGCTATGTCTGCTCTGGACATGCTAACTCCTTAACCAGAAATAGATTAGCCGGCTTATCGGTACATGCTCAGTGTCACACTTAGTTTTTCAAGATGCAGAGGCACAAGCAAACCCAACACTACATTAAGTTGGCTATAGTACTATTAGTTTGAGATGTGGTGCTTTCAGAGCAGGGGTGGTGCATCTCAATATGGTCCTCCCCACCCCTAATGCTATGCTGCAAGATATAAACAAGCTCTTTGTGTCACCATTGCAGGGCTTTCTCCTCCTCTAATTTGTTTTGTTTTTCTCAGTGCATTAGCTTAGGTGTCACACCTTGTGCACTTACCTCTCCCTCAGTATCTGGGTGTAATCCTACAGTTCTTGCACAATTAGGTGGTAACATGGTGGCAGCAGCCGTATATCAACCTGTATAACACACAAGTGGTTCTTCCCATCAGGAGTGTGTGACCAGAAGTGACTATAGTAACCAGGCAACTTTCTTATATCAAGTTTAATCTAAGGAGCAAAGGATAACACGAGAAAAAGGATTTGAGAACTACAAAAGACCTATATGCACATTGGTGTTAGAGTCCTGTCACAATGGTTACTTGGACTCCTGCCATCCTTTGGTAGAGACACTAAGCAGGCCTCATGTTTCAGCCCTAACCTCTGCAGTCTGTGTTTCTGTCTGTTCCCTTTAAATATCTCCTTGACAACTACTACCTCCAAGAAAAAGAAATTCAAGTTTAATCCAACCAAAAATCCTTTAGCATTTTAGTTCCCTGCGTTGGAGCAACCCCAAATGTTTGTTGAGGGGTGTTTTATTTGAGGTCATTCTTTTGCCTTTATGTTGGTCTCCCAAACTCCTTGTTGATTCAAGTGAATTGTATTTTCATTAAGTTAATTTTATACATATACAGTAAATGGCCCAATAACTGGGCCCAATATAGTAGTCATAAATTATTACAGAGCCCCCCCCCCCCACCAGATTTCCACCACAGTTTGGTTTTTTGCACTGAAATCATTTGGGGGGGTTTTATCTTAGGAACAGAAGAGGGGAGGAGGCCTCCTGGGCCACTGAGTCAATTTCTCTCTATTCTCAAACAGCCATTTTTCCAAAGGATCCTCAAGATATGTTAAAAGTTATCTGTTCCACTTCCAAAAGCACATTGAAAAGCTATTTGCATCTTTCCATCTTTAGTAAATTCATACAGTACAGCCTCATTACAACCCTATAAAATTGGGAGAAATGTTCATTGAAATAAATTGTTTGCTATAATGGGGTTAACCAATTTGCTGCATCATAATAAGGAAAACAACAGTTCCTGCTGTTAGGATTATTAAAAACAAAGGTTGGTTAGGAAAGGGTTTGTTGTAATGAGGTGGTATTATCTATTCTAAGCAACCCCCCACCCCAACCAAAAAAAAATGACTATAGGCATTTTGTAATACTCCAGACTCCATATATTCACCCAGTATTGTAAACTATCTGGCAGGCAAGGAAGGAGTTAATGCAATATTTTCAAACGTGAAAGCTCATAGCTTAACAGATACCTAACATGTGGCAATATTATCACTGGGAGAAAAGGTAAGATATGAGGGTAGAAATTTTGGGCTTATTGAAGTCAGCAGGAGTTCTGATGTTGACTACAGGGAGGCCAGGATTTGTCTGGAAATCCTGTTTCACTGGAAATCTATGCTATAATGTTTTAGGCACATGTTCCTTTTTAAACATGTCAGGCCCTTGAGATATTCTCAGAGTAAAAGCATAAACTCCTGAAGAATCCTAGCTTCCTTTCCTTTTGCTACCCCAATGAAAAGCTTCAAGCACCATAAGGGTGTTATCATTCTGATGTGGCATAAGAGATCAATTTAAAAGAATCCCAATTCCAAAGAGCTAACGATCTAGCATCAGAGCATCTTGACTTAATACTTGAACCTGACCTCTGGTTATTAGAAACAAAGATTTTGTGCAGTGGTGCCTTTTGCTATATTATACTTCCTTTATCCTACTGACTTCATGATGGAGTGTCCTAATGCCACACTAGGTGCTAAGAATCCCACTGAAAGATTCATTGGTGGGCGAGTGTGTTTGCAGCGTGTGGACATATAAGCTGCATGTGATGTAATGCAAGGTAAAGGAGGGTGAGAATTTACTGCATATCACCAGTTTTGGGTTCTAAGCTTCAAGAAATATGTGGACAAATCAGAAAGAGTCCAGTGGAGAGCAATAAAAAATAATCAGAGACCTAGGAAACATGATTTATAAGGAAAGGTTGAAAGAAGTAGGACTATTTAGTGTGGAGAAGAGAAGACTAAGGGGAAGGGATTTGATGACAGTCTTCAAATATCTAAAGGGCTATTATTAGGCCTGTGCAAAGCAGCAAGTATTCACTTCAGATTTGGATTCAACCAACTCAGAGGGACAGTGATTCAATTCAGTGATTCGAATCACTGTCTCGATCTGATTCGAACGATTTGGATTCGGAGATTCAGCCATAGACTATAATGGGGAATCACTAAAATACCTATAACTTTATCACTGTTTTGCAGATTTGGATGAAAACAGCAGGGATGGTAGCCCCTTCTGAGGGCATGAAGCCTCAAGGACATAGCTACAGAGGTTTCTGTGAACCTGCACCTCAAACTGTTGTTTCTACATCCCTCCCCCCAGAGCACTGTGATTGGAAGAGGAGTCAGAGAAAGATCACAGTCACTGGCCAGCTACAGATGTCAATATCAGAGCAGTCTTTCCCCCTTCTCAGACTTCTCCATATATGGACAATCACCCCATCCCCCTCCCTTTTTTCGCTTTCTGTTTGCTGCAGGCTTTCCAAATCTCCGAGTCTCTCCAAATTGATTCAGAGGCTTCTGATTTGATTTGGACCTTTTAATGGGTCTCCTGATTTGATTCGGATTTGGAGATTCGGCCACTGAATCAGGCCAAATCTCCTACGAATGGAATTGGTGACCGAAGCTTTGCACAGCCCTAGCAGTTATGGAGAGAATGGAGATGTACTCTTCTCTGTGGCCATAGGGGACTAGACTAGGAGCAATGGCCTCAAGCTGCAGCAGAGGAAATTTAGGTAGGAAAAGTTTCTGAATAGTAAGAAAGGGAAGATCAAGCACTTGGAACAGACTACCTAAAGAAACTGAGGAATCTCCATCCTTGGAAGTTTTCAAGGGCAGATTAGACAAACACTTAGCTAGGATGGTTTACTCAGGGATGGTTCTGCCCTGAGCAGGGGACTGGACTAGATGACCTCTTGAGATTCCTTTCAGCCCTACTTCTCTATGATGCTATGAAATGTTGTGCTTTTTGATGTGCAACTGGTTTCTGAGCTTTTAAGATTCACTCAGGTCATGTTTTCAAAGTTTCTTTTTTTCAGTCTTGTGAACTAGCAGGCTCCTTTTTTTTCAAGGAAATCTGAGATTCTCTCTTAATCATGCCTCCAGGAACTTGGGATTGTTGAAAAACAAGAAATATTAAGAGACTCAATAAAATTGCAGGAGTTGACAATACTGTGACCCAGAAGTGACGCGGAAGAGTCAGCACTACTACTAGATACTAGGACCCACATCATTAACTTCTGAAATGCCTGCCAGCATGATTTGGGGGCATATTAATTGCTGACATAAGCAAGGAAATCAAAGCAGCTTCATCTGCTTACACCATGAGTAAATTTGGCTGTGGTAGATTTTTCTCTGTCCATTTGAGTGAAAGTGCATGCAATTTCCATATCAGCAGGGTATCTTTTCTACAAAAGAATAGGAAGCAGATTTTGGAAACAAAATTATTGTTTGCAACTGTGACAGGTACCATGGTGTTGCTTACATGGATGTTTTTCTATTAAGATTTAGCAAGTGCAAGTGCCACAGTAAATAACCTTTCATATGTGGAGGCTTTGCAGAGAGCAAATAAGGAATAATGCAAGCAATTCTGGAAGAAGTTTAAAGAAGGATTATATCACTTCAAACTTAAACTAATAGAATAGAAATAAAGTAGCTGAACTATATAGAATTACTTGCTAGGGTATCCTCATCCCTAATCTATAATTTATATGCACATTTATTTTACATTTCTGTAAGAATAATTAGATGTACTCAGATTCAAAATGAAAAATATAAGATTATATCTAAAGCAGCAGAGAAGCATCTGAGTTTAAATAATGGTCCCAGTGAGACTCCTATGAATCCTTTGATACCCAATAGTCAACAGGGGATTTTTCTCTCAATTTCCTATTCTTATGAGTTTTCTCCCCAAGAGAGATTTAACTTCTTATAGAGATGAACAAAGAGTTTTAGAATTTTTTTCAAAGTTGCCCTAAGTGGTTTCTGCCTAGATGAATTTGGTGCATGCAACCAAATTTACAGAAGGATTTCATAATATTGAGACCTACAGAGATCAAAAATAATAATCATGAGGTGCATGGAGCTGGTGATGGTGGGAATCATGCATTGTGAAGAAGCTTTACATTCTGTTTGTTTACATCTTGTGGATTGAACTATACCGGAGGGAAATGAATCAATGGAAGAGTGCTGCTGCAGTATTTTAGTCCATTATTAGTGTGCAGCCCAGTATATTTTATAAGGATAAAGAAAATAATTTAACTTGTAATCTCTACAGGGCTAATAGCATTTTCATATATATGTATGTATAGTTCCTAGTTCAGTGGGAACCTCATCTCAGTCAGACCCACTAGGCTGCATGACAGTACAAATAATAAAAAAGAATTATGTCGGTTATGATCTCACAGGCATAGCCATAGTTTGATGGGATGGTTACTATAACTAGGATGTCACTGTCTATGACTTGCTGTCTTAGTCTGCTGTGAGGAACTCTATCTGAAAAATATCTAAGCAGGTGAGACAGGAAATGTCTATGCTACTTCCCTGGAACTTCCAGAGGTGCCACATCTGAGCAGGCCTTGCTCACTCTTTCCAGCACAGCATGCACCAAACCTAGAAATTAGGTGGTGAAACTACTGTGAAGACATACTTTGCTTCTGCTCTGAAGCCCACTGGATGCAGAAATCCATGGGCGACTGGTGCCTCTTGAGTCTTTGGGGGCACCCGTGGAGCAAGAGACGGGGCTGGCGAGCGCCAACAGAAGCCACCGGCAGCAGCAGTGACGGGGCTGGCAAGCACCCACAGAAGCATCGGTGGGTGGCATCGGCAGCAGGGATGGCCTTGTCAGGGGGGCACGTTCCCCGCCATGCTCCCCCTACCAGTTGCCTATGTAGAGATCTCAAGAGCAGCAGTGGGGGACACTGCTGCCATCCTCCCTATGAGAAGCATCACTGCCCATTTGCAGGCATGGTGTATGTGATGTGGGATCTGGTGAGGAGTCCATGCCCCCAAGTGTGCCAGGGAGGCAATGTAAATATACCTATAGAAATGGCAGAAAGGGCAGAGGGATGGTGTTATGCAAGAGAAAATAATGTACTACCCAATAAGGTATGATTCAATTGGCAAAACTGGTGGCAAAAAATCATAGGTAGAAATACAAAGGAAAACGACAGAGACAAAATGACGAGAAAGGTCTGTTCCAGAGCTAGGGAAAAGAAAGAGTGTTATATTCCTAGGCCCCCATTCTTAGGAAAATATTGTCACAGGACATTTAACTGTACAGATACTTGTTCAGAGGCTGATACAGAGAAGAGTACAAAGGGAAGGGAATTCTTGAGCTTCAGCCACACGTACTTTGCAGTGGCACGAGGCAGTATCACACTCCTTCAAACACAGTTCTGACCAAACAGGAAGCAGGTTGCTGCCTTAGTATGGTGCTGCAGACAAGTTAATTAGCTCAGGGGCTAATTAACTTGTATAGTATAACACTTTAACAGTATAACATGTTAATTGAGTTATACTGCTTCTCATTTTGGAAGTATCTGGGAGGTAGCAAATGCTGAACTAGGTCAGGTAGATGCAGAGTGCTGCCTTACATGAGTATAAAGTACCACAGTAAGGCAGATTTAGCCTTTCTTAGCCCTGGGTCAGAGGAGATGGGCAGGTGGGCATTTGCACTGTGCCTCCACCACCCCTTGTCTCTCTGATGGCTCAAGGAAAGCACCCACAGCTGGCTCTTCTCCCCATGGTGGCATTGGGAGAGCATCAGCAGCCAGCACCCCTTGCTGCTGAATACTGTCAAAACTCCACATTCACAAGTCAGACCCAAGGGTCTATGGGCCAGTTCTGGTCCATGGTCTGTAGGTTGCTAACTTCTACACTAAGGTGATTCCACTTCTACTTCTAGTTCCAACTAAACTACCTCTACTCATGTGGATCACATTGTAATTGTTAAGATGGGCCATGGGATCAAACATATTTAAAATCATTGATCTGGAAGACAATCTTGGAATCTAGGAGGCAGATAATACAGGCATAAGAGACTCCATCTTGAATTTATGGTACTACTTACTGAAGAGGTGATACTGAGAAACTTAGAGGCAGTGACTACAGACCACTTGAATCCAGCAGAGTAAAGAATGAGTCCCTGTAATGCAATAGTGCAAAGGTTTTAGATTTCAGAAAAACGCATCTTAGCAAATTAGGAAAACAAGAGCTCAGTTCTGGGAGTAAAACACCTGTGAAAGCCAAGAGGGATCATGAATGAAGATGGTTTACAGAAACAGGCTGCTACAGGAAAAAGCCCAGAGTAAGGCTAGAAATTCCCCAAATCCACTATAATTAAGGCCCAGTAGACTTCCAGTGGAAAGAAGGAATAAAAGGAACTAGCAATCGAAGGAAACAATCAATGATCTGCAGTTCAAAAATACATTATAGTGGAAAAGCAACCAAACATTAATACAGAGTCAGTAAGTCAAATAATTGGGTGAGACAGTGAGACACAGGTAAAGGCTGACCAAAGACGTTCAGAGAAAGAGAGAGAGCTTATATAAGTATATTAGGTAAGACATGCAACGGACATGGGAGGTATGTTAATAAATAAGGAAGGCAGAGTATACATTGATTCAAAAGCAGCCAAGATACCAGACTTCTTTTATAAAAAATGCTTAATCAATTTGGTGCAGGCAGCTTTGGACCTACCTGAAACATCACACTATTCAAGGGGACCTTGCATACAACTACAGCTTAAGAAGGTCACAAGGAGGATCTAAGTAATTTCCAAAGGACCAGTATGTTGAGAAGAGGGTGAAATATTCATTTTCCTGGGCACAACTGGGTCAAACTAGGCATTGAGAGTTGAACATTATACTGGTTACATCTCCAAGTAAAACAGTGTAGTTTCATAAAAGTCAGTAAGGCTATGCCAATTTAAAATAACTGAGGATCTGTCCATATGTAATTGTACTCTAGAAAGGTTCTCTTACATAGAAGAAAAATATACTTGTTTCTAATAGTAAGCTGAAGAAACATTTCCAGGATACTTCAGTCTTCTAAATAGTACTTCCTGGAAAGTGGAGATATGTCAAAATTGAAGAAAGTGATTCTATTTTAGTGGCATAACTTGGTAGTAAGTTTCAATTCATTTCCTTTTCCTGCTTTTTGCCCATTTTTAGTTGATGTTCAATGATACACTGGAAAAGCTTCTATAGTTCAGTATATAATAATTTTGTGGAACTTGTTTAAAAGCGGCATATTTGAAAGTTCTGCTTAACAAATTACAGACACATATATACAACAAATTTAAAAGAAATAAAATGCTTACAGGGAAATAACTCACTGAGCAAAAGTATCCCAAAATCAAATCTAATAAAGTTGAATAGAAATGCGAGCCTGGAATGCAAAGTGTCATAAAACTTAGGAAATGTTCAAGCAACATTAAACAAGACAAGCAAAATGTAGTCCCAAGCACTTGTAACAAAAGCAGAGAATGAGGAATGAGAGAATAAAAGTGTGAAAGCAGCCTAATGCTTCCACAATTAATAGATCCACTTGAAAAAAAAATCAATTCAGTTAGTGCAAAGTTAGAAAGATGTCAGGAAGGAGCAATTATTCATGGCTAATTACTTTTTAGAGGATGATGACAATGGGTTAGTTTTCTCTAGTATTGATGAAGAGAAAGCTCTAGGGAAATCATTTGCAAAGGTTACCAAGGATATGAATTATTCTCTGGTATGTATAAAGTACAAGAATATGAAAGAATGAGTAAAATACTAGTGTAGTGAAGGTCATCAAGACAACTCAGCTAATAGCATAAATTACCATTTTTAGAAATTCAAACATGCCATCAATATGTCTTATAATGAATGATCTCCCGGAAGGGATGATTTGTTATGAACTATTCAGATACCCACCAGAAGAATGACTTTAAAGTAATTTCTTCACAAGAATATAATGAATGGCAAAACCAGTCTGTTATCCCTGTGTGTGAATTAGGAAGAAAACCTCTTTACATGGGACTCTATTAGGGTCACTTCTCTTCCTGATAGTAGAGAATTATTTATACAACACCTGCAAGTCTTTTTCCTCTTCATTCCTTTCTAACATAGCCTTATCCAATCTATCATTACTCTTATCCATATCTATGGCTTCATTACTGGAAATTTCCCCTTTCCATATATCCATTCATGATCTTACATATGCCAGCCTCCAGGTAAACTAATTTTTTAAGAGATAAAGCTGTTTAGAGTGCTTACATGCTGTCTCACAGGTCCCCCAAGCATTTCAGCACAGTAGATTTATTAACTTGCTCTTGAGTACTTATTGGTCAGTTGGTGGCCTAGGCCCCTCTGTGACTCCTCTCCAGTAACCCAGCACATAGCAAGCAGTGTGTGACTGTAAGGGGGCACAAGAATGGCAACTGCTGTCACTGCCACCTAGCTACCCCAATCATCACAACTGACTCAATGCCTGCTGCCACCTGCTGCTGCCCCTGACACCCAGCAAACAGGTCCTGGCTGTTATGTCTCTGTGGAAGCATGAGATCATTTGACAATCTGATTGGATATGTGACAAGGGTGCCTACTGTGCTGACCCTAGTACTTTCTTTTCCTCTTACCTCAGTTCTGCCAGTAAATCTTCTATGCAATATAGCTTATATATCCCCTTGTTGTGTCTTCACCTCTGCTGAAGACATCCTGCATTGCTCCCACCTCATTCCATCTTACCTTTGCCACGTGAGATATCAGCCATCCCATTTAGTTACAACCTGAATAGGTAGCAGAGTGCTTAGTTCTCAGCTATAAATCCTATAAGGTACTAGCTGTATTAAAAGGTTAGGCATATAATCATTATTTTCTGGCTAATGAGTTTATTTGAAAGCTGCACAAATTTATAGATTTTATGTTACCGAATTGCCCATTATTTTTACATTTAAAACGTGTATTCTGTATCCAAATGTTTTAGCTAAAAACCACCAAGTTTATCATCAGCTACTCAGATTTTTGATGCAAGTGAAAGAGTAGGTAAAAATACCCTCCCTGTATTTATAAATATGAAGAAAGCATACAATACAGTTCCAAATGAAGGCATTAATATTCAAATTATAAGGTACTAAAATAAACAAAGGCCTAGCCTGCCATCTTCATTCATTTTGATGTTCAGTACTATTTATCTTACAATGAGCAATTCATCCACAGGCATGACTTGAATATGCTGTCTATTCTTTTCAGAACTGCTTTGCTACAAGAGATACCTTGTACTTCCTACTGCAATGAAAAGGAGGAGTCCATGCCCAAGGGACAGGTGAAAAAGAAATCCCAAAGGCCTGTAGTGCCTAGTTTCTGCCATTAAAGGAGCATCTGAGAATGAGCTAGGCCATGGGTGTCAAAGATACAGCCTGATCTGGCCTGCAGAGCCCTTTTGTCCATTCCTTGGTACTGCCCCACGGTCAAGAGTTGACCCACATACTGGACTGGCTCCGAGCGCAGGGTCCCACTGCCCACTCTAGCCAGCCTGAGACCTGTGCTGTACATGGTACCCACTCCAACCGAATATGACCCCTAGGGTGATAATCCAGTTAATTGAAGATACCTAAGCTATAAATATCAGACAAAAACACTACAAAATATTAGCACAAAGATCAATCCTAACAAGAGGCAATAAGTAGATTAGCAATCAGCTTTTCTGCAGTTACATAGTTAAAATCATCATGTTTGTATCAATTCCTTTTTATCAATTCCTCTTGTTCTTCCTGAGACTGTTACACTCTAAGGATATCATACAGTATTGTATGATTGATATACAGTCATGTTTAAGGAAGGGAAAAAGGAGAGAAAGAGAATTTGCAGGGGCATTTAAGCTTCATTAGCTAAGCTACAGGTGAAAGTCTGATGCTCGTAAAATGGAAAAAATAGATCGCAACATATCTAGACCATCTATTAAAATGGTATCAAAAGTTATAAATTCCTAAGCATAATGTTTGACAGTAAACTGTCATAGAAGCAATGGATTCATTATAAAAATGCTAGGAGTGCATACATCTCATTGACTGTTTATCATTAACTGCATGGGATGCTGATAAGAAATGTCTAGCTATAATTTATATTTCTGATGGCTCTCAAATCTATTACTCACCTTTCTCCAGTTTTATAGCTCCTCTGGACAGAATGGAAATTGAACAGTCAGAGTTGGTTCTGGAGGGGATTTTTTTTTTCTGTTGTTCTCTATTATCTCATCCTCCCAGACTGAGCAGGCCCTCACCTGTAATCAAAACTTCACTGCCAAAGTGTTTCTCAGGAAATAAACCTTAACATTAAAACAGTCACATCTTCTTATATTTTAAAATTAAACCTTAAAGGAATGCTAATCCAATAAGGAAATAAAATCAGAGGTCAAATCTCAAGCCTTTGTTTGATTCTAGCAAAATGCTCATGAAAGTCAGTGGGAGTTCTGAACAAGTAAGGACTTGAAAATTAGACCTCTGGAAAATATTGAGAAAAAAATATATGCAAAAAAATCAAGTAAAACAAAGATTTTAGGATTCAGTTCTACTATCAAGAGGTGCCCCCAGGTAAAATTGTTCATGCAATCCTTTTCATGTGAACAGACCCTTATGCCCACAGAATGTTGATTGCAGGATCAGGTTCAAATTTGCACACAGAGCTAGCATAACTAAATAGGATGGGGTGCAGGGATGACCACAGCAGCAGCACCCATTTAAAGTGGGGAGGCACAAAAATAGCAACCGCCACAGCTGCTGGTCTGCCATGCCACTACAGATACCAGAAGCTACCTCTGCCCAGGGCACAGAGCTGCCCTGTAACATCTCTGCACATAGATAGAATCGTCAGACTGAAATCTCTGTCTGTACCCTGAATTCACTCCAAAGAAGAGCACTACCCATCAATTATTTTTACAAAGGTCTAGTGAAGATATTGGGCCATCTCTGCTGTCATTGCAGTGACTTTGCTGAAATTAGTGGGGGAGAATTTTTATCACTCTTAGTCTAACATAATGCAGATGAGTTGTAAAAGTTACTAAATGTAAAAATAACATAGGGCAAAGTGGGAGAGCATTTCTCCATCAGGTACAATCTCAGGCTGCATACACACATTCAAATAATGAATTCTCCTAGTTTTGTTCTACCTAAAGTTGTGTGCACTGACATTCAAAAGCTGAAGCCCTGAAAAGTAGAGACATGCAATTCTGACACTGTGCAGCCAAGGGGTGGGGGCCTTGTGCACATCTCTCAGTGTACTCTGCAGGCTTCCTGAGTCTGCCTGGTGACAGATGGCAGCAGTGCAAGCAGCCCTGACTGGCTGACCCAGACTGCCCATGGTCAACCTGTGTTTCCCTGCAGCATAATGTGGGGATTGTGAAAGAGATCAAGTTTTGCTCCCTTGTGGAGCAGCAGAGTCAGTGAGCAATATACTGTCTCACTGACAAAGGAATAGGAGGATGCTGAAAGACTACATTCTCTTCTGGGAAAAGCCTCGGCATGTACAGGCATTCACTCTCCCAAAAGAAATTCTCCTGGGAGTGATTTATTCCTGGTTGTTCCCAAGTTATTTTTATCCTGAAGTGGCATTTTCACTCTGGGTGAAAAAGCCTGAATGGCTTCTCCTAGGACAGCAGCAACTCTCCCAGGGGAAACTGTGTATCTGCAGGAGTCTTAAGTTTGAGTTATGGACTTAAAGGGATCCAATTTCAGTGGAATTTCTCAATGCTGACTTTATTTGCTCTTTTTGAATATGATTATTGCATTGGGTCTTCTTAAACCATGCTAATGGTTGTTGTTCAGGGACTGAGCTGTGGGTGAAAAGCATAGAGAGAGTTGATTTCTGATAGACTCTGTGCAATGGTGTGATATAATTTAGTAGGAGAAAAACTATATTCTTACATTTTCAGTAGAAGGAATAAGTGAATTATACATTTCTTTCATATATGCATTTGTGAAAACAGAGGAAAGGAGTCAATTACAATAAGAGAAAATGCACAAAGAAATCTCATCCAGACTCCTCTCCATTTTTTGGCGGCAAGGACTAACTGAACCTGGAAAATGATTTGAACCAAACTTTTATTTTCATCTAAGACTAACTTTCTCAGACAGGATGTTGCAGAAGATGGTATATACTGTGACCTAATTTATATAAATTGATCTTATTTTATATAAATTGGTTAGGTCAGCAGGTCTTTGCAGCGGTACAAGGATCCAACCATATAGTTCCAATTTAGAAAGTAGGGTTCTTATCCTTTAATAATTTATTAAAAGATGACAGATTGGGAACATATCACTTAGCTGGGCCAAAACTATTTTTTAAGACATTCCAAACCATCCAGAACTGAATTTTGCACTGAATTTTGTAATGCCAGAGTAGGATGGACAAAGCTCCAGCAGCAAGAAAAATATGTAAGGAAAAGATTCTTTTCTCCCTGTACTAATTTGATTAAATGAAAACAAACAGAAGAGCTGATATAGTTGTAGAATTTTTTGTTATCAGGTCTCTAAGGTCAATCATTTTCTTTGTACAAATCTATTGCTATCATAAAAATAGATTTTCTGTAAGAGACAGCAGATAATCTGGAAAATCATGTATTTTTCTATAACTAAAATACTAAGAGGAACCTTCATTTAAATTGATAGCTTTACTTTGATTTGCAGGGTGGAAGGGTAGTAGATGAAGTGCCATGGCACATTATACATCTGAACTGCCCTCAGTAATGAAAAAGCAAATGTGAAATTATTGTATAACTGTCTAAATCAAAGTTATTTTCTTTACACTATAAGAAAGACTTAAGTGAATGTCAAATGTGAAAATGACTAGGCAGGAAAATTATCATTCAAAAATTGTATGATGGTGGATTAAACCACATACAATAGCTAAGAAGGAAATCACCCACAAAAGTCCGTGTCTACATCACTATCATTAACATCTCATATCTGAAACTATATTACATCTGGAAGTAAGAAACTCAGAGCTAGCATAAGTATTTTATTATCCTTAACAATTTGTGGGTACTTGAAATAAAGTCCTATTATTTGTATTTGTAACACATCTCTATTATAGCACAGTTATTGTTCCACAATGCCCTAATGTCTAACGGCTATGGCTCGGTCCTAAAAGAACCCTTATGATCGGAGGGTGTTCTTCCAAATTCTTCAGTGGAATTTGGATCAAGCCCAAATGCAGCACGAGTGGGATGAACAAAGACCTGGGAGGGCAAAGCAACAAAAAAAAGTTCATGATATGGAAGAGGACATTGGGCACATGGGAATATTGTGGCCAACTCAGTTTAGAGAACAGTATAAAACAACATGGAATCAAGAGCAGAAAAAAAAGTGACAAGTGGGTTGAACTTCATCCAGACACATGAAGCCAATGAAAAGATCCAAGTCAGGGAACAACATGGTTGTAATGGGGAATAGGAAAATTATCTTGTTACATTAAGTCTGAGAAAACCTGGTGAAGATTTTGCCATATTCACAGTGACAAATAAAAACCCCAAAGGGTAGGATAACCAGCAGAGAGAACTCAAGATAAGAATCAAGTTGTGAATAATGTGGGTCAGAATTTGTCAACAAAACATTTTCTTTAACAGAAAATGCCAATTGTGTGAAACAATTTCTTAGCCACAAGATGGAATTTCTGGTTAGCCAAAGACCACAGAATAGCCAATAACCTAGAGTCTAGAGTTCTCATATAGGATGCTAGAAACCTGAATTATTCTTGGGTTACACCTTCTCTGTATGCTCCTTTTACTTGAAAAAATGTCAAAAACTCTTGATTACATTCTGATGTGGAATAACAATAGGTTTGGGAATCTTGACATTTTCTGTGAAAAAGAATTCCCTTTTTTTCAGGCAGCCTGAAGCCTATGTGCTGGGAGAACAATATTCTTACCAATGGGATGATGTAGGAGGAAAAAGAAGGCCCAAATGAGATTGTTCTTGGATAAATATAGTATTTTAGCGAGGTCCTGGGAACTTGTTAATAAAACAGATCATATCACATGGTAGTAGAAAGGATCACTTGGGTCAATCAGTCTAAATATGTTTTGCAAACTAATCAATACATTATCCCTACATCCTGTACATTATCTAATCTGTCTCTGACTATCTACTACGTAACCCAATGCAATGTCATTGTGAATTCAGCTTCTCTGCAAATAAAGCTTTCCTGTCTAACCTGCAGGGAAACAACAAAATGGCCAGGCAATCAAAATACAAGTTTTTGAAAAGGTCAAAGGATTCCAGCAAAATACTATATTTCATGTAGTGTATAAAGCATGAAATCTTTGATATTTCATGACTGGGGAAAATACTATAACAGCAACAGGATCTGACTTTTTTTTCATACTAGGGACAAAGACTGTATCAAAAACTGGAACAGGCAGCAGCCTGGCATAGTCTGATTATTGCTTTTGCTTTTTAATCTTTTGGTCTTCTTTAGAAGCCTTTAACAACCCTGAATCTTTTGTTCTCTTACATGTTATTCCAAAGCAAAGCAATCATTTGCAAAGAACGTGGGGAACAAATGCAACTTGCTGCTCCAGGTCCCATTTAAGCACAAGCAAGCAAAAATAAATATGTTTTTCATATTGATGTGTCACAAAAGCTACACAGCTTGTTTACATCCACATACTTCTTTGCCACAGAAGTAACGCATCCCACAAGACTTTGAGCCTGTTAATCAGAACAGCTCTCAGAGCCTTCTTGGTTCTAATAGTTCCACTGCAGGCAAGCAAAGAGCAGAAACTGCATAAGCACAGGGGTTATAGGAACACATATAGCAATCTGGAACCAGGGAAAATTGAATATACAATTCTGTTTTGACAATGTGACTTCTCTCTTGATGGGGGAGTGGGGTCATTTTTCAGGCATCAAAATATGTCAGAATAGTATATTAATTAGGAGTTTGTCACATGTCTAATTGTAGCATTCAGTTATTTCAGATGGCTTGAAATGATATCTAAAACTAAAATTATAAAGTGAATAGTGGACAAAGCAATCAAAACACAGTCACATGTACTATACTTGATTGCTTATTCAGTCAGCTTGTCAGTCATAATAAAGACCAAGAATAACAATTAATCAACTTCATTACCTTCCAAAAGGGAGGTATATTATTTGAGCATATCTATTCCTATTAGCAACATGCATTATGAAAATAACATGGCAGGTCTGCTTTTGATTAAACAGGTGTACAAGACCTAACCTTAACCTTATCTTTAATTATACCTGAAGATTTTTATTCCCATATTTTATATAGTTTGATGATTTAATCTATTCTTAAATGCATTACTTCATCTTTTATAAATCTGTTTCAGTAATTTCTAAACCAAGTGGCAAGGCAAGAGAGAAGGAGCTAGGGCATGTGGAGATATGAGCATAGCGCAGCATCATAGGTGGCCACGGTTTATTCTTTAAAAAGGCTGGTGTGTATAAATAATAGGTCACATGTCTCTAGCAATGTGATTCCTTGCATTGGCTTAGCTGAGCTTCAGATATTGATCTGGTCATTCAGATGCATATCAGAACCCCATCACCTGGCTTGGAAAAGCCCAACTTTTCATGTCACCCACAGTATGCTGCACATATATGTGCATATACCAGGGGTCAGCAACATTTTTGGCAAGAGTACCAAAAACACCCACCACCTCATCTTATAAGATGTTCGTGTGCCAGCAACAGCCAGTGAGGGAACCACGAGGGGCCCAATCCTTGTTGTGGAAATGCTGCCCCGGCCCCTTCCCTGCCATCCATCCCAAGGCATGCATGCCAAGCAAAATGCCTTCGCATGCCACGCTCTGGCACCCATGCCAGTGGTTACCTACATTGTCATACACAATTTTCACTGTGCAACACATGCAAATGGAATGTAACATTTTTTAATGCTTTTACCGTATGACAGATTCATCTTTTGCTGGCTGATTTTTTTTTTAACTGCATAATTGTTAGTGTGTGTAGCAACTGACATTCCAAGCCCTACTGTTCTATTCCATTCTACTGTTACAAGCAATGTCAGAGAGAGTTCATATGTACCTTTTCCTGTTCTCACTGCATTATTTATCAAATGAATATGAAATCAAAATGTTGATGCACAGAACAATATGTTAACCACTACAATACTCTGTGCCATCTTAACCTCTTCAGTATTCTGGAATAAGCCAAAGTTCAAATTTCCCACTGTTTTAACCACTTTGATTTGTTTTTCCTTACTCTGCTCTTTTCCCTTTTTAAAACATTCTCCTCATTGTCCTTCCCCCCCTCCTCTCCCCACTTTGCACTGTATTCAGACAAAAAACTTACCCACATGATACCTTGGTCATATATTTTATTTTACAGCCAGTGACAACTGTGCCCAAGAGGCTTCAGCATATAGGTCCTTATTCTCAACGAAACTAAAAGCAAGTGTAATTTATAATTTACTTCTAACCTTGTCTGCATGCTATGGTTTTAATGAAGTGCTTGCTCTCACTTCCTTCTATTTATCTCCCTCTTTCTTGACACCTGGCTTTTACTACTGGCACAACTTCACACTTGGTTTACTTGTCTGAACAGGTTAGCACCAATTACCCAGAGGCATTTAGACACCAACATTCCTGGAATTGTATTAATACCGAAAATAGATTACATGCACATCATGCTCTTCATGTTCAAGTTTGGGCTTCCAAATTCCATAGATTTGCAGTGTAATCCCAAATTATTTGAAAAACTGAGCCTACACCATTAAACAGTGAGCTCACTAAACCAAATTCCTCGCTCTTTCCTCAGTTGTCCTTATCCAGTTATTATTTATTTACTATTTTAATTCCCTTATCATGTAGGAGCCCTAGGCACGCATAAGGACAACCTCCTTCCCCCTGTGCTAGCACAGTATTAACATGGATCAAAAATATGTCCTCTCCCCCACAGAGTTTACAAACAAAGACTAGAAACAAGAGACAGAGAGATCAGCAGGAAATAAAACGATACAATGAAGCAAATTTATAGGCAGTGGTCTCAGCATATTAGAAGCCAAACCATTGTCCAGTTTTTTGTAGGCAGCACAGCCAAGCATAGTTTTAAGGATGGATTTGAAAGAAAAACTTTGCTTTATTCACCACACATCTCTGTATGTAACATAGTCAATTCTCTACTGCTCACACCAATTTTAATCCTTTGAAATCATCAATCTTACATTTGATTTGCACAGAGCAACTAATAAGAGAATTCTTGATGCAAGCTATGAACAGAGGTAGTTATCCATGTTAGTCTGAAGTCTGATGAAGCGAGCTCAAGTTCATGGAAACTTATGCTCATATATATCTTATGTAGTTAGTCTATAAGGTGCAATCTACCCTGCTTTCTACTAGACTTCTCTATGCCACAAGCCTTATCTTCTCCATCCACAGGGGTATTTCTCATCACTCCATAAAATCAGTATTAAACTATGCTCAACTCCATATCTCCATAGATGCTCGGTGGGTCTACACATTCATTAATACACCGTAGTTACTGCACATTCATTTAGTACTTGTATAAGCGAATATTAAATGAATGCACAGTAACTGGCACCACTGTGCAGTAGCACCGGTGCATGGGTTTTTTCAGATGCTAACTACTGCAGTACTACTGCACAGTACTGTATTGACACAGGTTTTTCCTGGCCCGCTACTGCGCAGTGTTATTAGGCTACTGCACAGTTAGCTTCTCAAGTAGATGTGCCCACTGCTGCTTAAACTTTCCTACTTATTTCACATTTCATTAGACCCTCCAGACCTTTACTGCTGCTCGATGTTGCACAATGCCATCCTGAAAAACAAAATTCCAACTGAGCATGACTCCCAACAAAAGACTGCCAGCTATGTTATATGTTATATTAGTGCCCAGGTGCAGATTTTAATAGTCGTGATTGGTTTATATCTGCTAAGCAAACCTGGCTTTCTGTATGTTCTAGCTTCTGCAGGCCTTACAGATTGATGTCAATAAAAATGTTGCCTGTGAGAAACAGAGGTAGATGTTGTTTCAAATCACTAATCCCACAAAAAGGCACCTGCAGGAAGAAAGCCAATTAAGAATGTTATAATATAAACTATATTGTGGGAAAGAACAAAAGAAATATTTGATCATACATAACTTTGATACAGACATTAAAGGCTGGAACCAGAGCGCATAGAAATCAGTATAGCTCCATTACATTAATTTACATGGGGTGAGGTTCTGGTACCAGGTATTTCGGAACACAGACTTTAGGCACGTTTGCAGATTTAGAGGCTTTTAAAAGTGATGCTGCATATGCAAAAGGCAGTTCTTTCACCACCTTGCCACAGATAAAGGCAAACAAATAAGAAAAAAAAATAGCTGCCTATAAATGACCATAGAAAACATGGATGGAGAAATCTGAAGTGAATTTATTGAACTATTCAGGTTTCAAAATAATTCATTAAACAACCGCCACTTGTGCTGTCAATGAATATCTTGCTATGAAATGGATGTTCTAAATGTATCTGCTTTTGTAGCGTATTCTTCTGCTATCACAATCGCTAATATTTGCTATGCACAGAAATCACTGGCTGTCTCTTGCAGCTGTCCTACTAATAACACCAGAAATCCAAGGAAATAGAAAAAGTCTGAGCAGTATAAAGAGTCTAAAACATAATGCTTCTGTCAGCCAAACAAAAATACTTGCCCAGAATCCCACATGACTCCTGGGAAGGAGAACTTTAATAATCAGGTTGACGCTTTCTATTTAAGTTTACAGCAGAAAGTCTGTTACATCGTTGTTAACATGCTGAATAATACTTAAAAACAGTAATCTGTTTATCATTTATCTTCTAATATAGCATTATTATTTCTGGAAAGCATGCAACAAAACCGAAATGGCCTTCGTCCAACAACAACAAAAAATCAATCCTTTTGTACAAATTTGATATAGGCAGGCTGTGTACCATTTGAAAAAGTTCACTGAACTGTGAAGACTGGCATTTGCACCATAAAATTCAGACTTTATTTGATGAAGTTATTGAACATTGCATTTACCTCATCTAAGGCTTAAAGCAATCATACATATTTTGACTGTCCTCTCAGGAAGGAAGCTTTGAATATGAGGCAAATCAGATTGCTACTTCTGAGGATTTCAAAGGGGTTTGGATAGGGACATAGAAGATCTAGACAGTGGTTAATGAAAAATATGTGTTCAGTTTGATTGTGATACTGGAGGCTTGGTCCAATGAAAAAAAGGTGAATGCAAGAAAAGTAAAAATGCAAAGATAAAAAAAGACTTAATGTAATAATAATGCAAAAGAATTTTGTTCATTGGCTTACTGATTAAAAGTGCATTTTCATGTCAACTTTAGGACAGATTATGCACAATGCCTGTTTATAATAGAGTGTTTTTTAATTTGTCACAGGCTTATATTGTATAAGTCAGTCACATTAATTGCAAAGATTTCTACTATGTTTCATTGCACTCCTGAAAGACAAACAGTGGGAATCAAACCATTCTAGCATCACAAAATATGACAAGTCATTTATTTTAGATTAAATATCAGCCACCATCATTTTGTGGGTAACTAAGACTATGTGACTTTCTTACTCGTATTCCTATGATAGTTAACTTGGGAACTAACTCAGGATATGATGTAAACATATACTGAGCTCTGACATAACTTAAGGTATCTCCCTGAATCAAGACCTTGGAGACCATCAGCATGCCCATTTCACACCAGTGACCGGGTCTCAGTCCCTGTGTTAAGCAAGGTGGAGATGCTGTCCCTCTGCAGCAGGCTGCTTTAAGTTGAATGTTAATAAGCTTGCATTAATTAAATTACACAAGCTGTTAAATCCACTGCAGTATATAGGTCCAACCCAGAATCAATGCAACTTTCATGCTGTCTGTTCGAGGCTGAATTTTCCTGTTACCCTAAGGTAGTATTATTACCCCATTCTATGGACAGATAAAATAAGCCACAGGGGTTTTTTGGTTTGTGTTTTTGTTTTTTGGGGTTTTGTCGGGGGGGGGGAGGTTAATATTAAGCACATTTGTCCTGGTCATACAGAAAGTCAGAGGCTAAAATATGAATAGAACTGGTACCCAAATCCATGCTCTAACCCTAAAAAAAACCTGGCTTTTTATGAAAACATAAAACCATTTTGACATTTTTCATGACCACTAAAAATTCTCTTTAAAAGGAATGGACTATAAAAGTATAGGAAGAAGGCAGGGCAGAGTGGCACATTATAGACTAATACTTCAGATGAATACAACTAACTCCCTCTCTATAAAAGTTTAGTAGACTGCTAGTGCCTTTATCATCTGTCCTTCCCATGTTTTGCTTACAAGAGTAAAGGTGCTGTATGAGTTACAGTTCTTTCAGAATAAGTTGTTCCCTATTGAGTAAAATTTTCAAAAGCATTTCACTGACTTAGGAGCCTAAGTTTTATGTGACTTTGAAATAAGTGCTTTGAAAGCTTTACCTATTATTTATAAACATATGACTGTAATTCAGTGAGGCAATGTTACCTAATTAATTATAAATTCACTATGTACAGGTACTGGGTGTTCTTATGCTTTTAACTGTAAGTGATCTATGATGCCTTCCCCTAAAACTAGAGGTAGTTTTCTGAGCTCTGTCCTCTGTTTTTAAATGACCTAGGACAAGATATTAAATTTCACTGTGCCTTCCTTTCTTCATTGAAACCCACCATAATCTCATTGAAATCAATGGTAAAAATCCCATTCACCTTAATGTTGTGAATCAGGCCATAGGAAAATAAAAGCAAACAATAATTCCCATGTACCTCACAGGTGTCTTACAAAACTAAATTCATAAAACTATTGGATGGAAAGCACAGCATTAGTCCTGTTATTTTACAGTGTTATCAAGCATTACTGCTCATCCAGGCCATTTGAAAATAAATTTGGCGGGGTGAGAGAATGTGTAAGGTATAATGCTGTGCTTTGTGGATTAGATGGGTAAGGGTTTATTCAATTGTAATGCATAGTAAGACTTTTTCTTAAATTCTGGATTTAAAAAATGTTAAATGGGCCAATATTTAAAATTGACTGTAGCAGGTTCACCTTTCAGAGCTTGAGTTGAGTCCCAGGCTTGAGATCCTGCTGTTTTGATTGATGGAGCCCATACCACATACCTCACAGGTGTCTTTAGCTTGTCACCTTTCCCCCATTTCATGCTGCCTTCACTCAAGCTGTTGATTGGGGGACTTGGCACAAGTTACCATAAAATTTCATAAATGCATTTAAAATGAGAGCTGTTATTAGTTAACAAGTGTTAAAACTCCCATAAGCAACCTTTAAATGTTTTAAAGACAAGCTACTCAAAATTAGGTTTATCTTGAAAATATTTGATCCATGCCATTTCTAGTTATTGTTTGAATGGGCAGGGGAGGTAAAACGCTTTACTTTCCTTCCCCCAACACCCCAAGGTACACATTTCCCATCTGCTCTACTCATTCTTATCCTCCAAACCTCTAGTGGTCCTTCTCCAACTGCTCTGAACTTAATTGCAGGAAGACCATAGAGCCAGGGAAGCCTGCTTTCCCTGGCCACATAGTCTGGCTATGAGAAGTTTAGTTTCAGCCCAAGCCCAGAGAAGGCTGCTTTTCTGGGCTCTGTTCTCTGGCTGAGTCCCTGCCACTCTGCTCTAACTGAAGAGCAGCCTCATTTCAGCCTGAGTACATAGCCCTGGAGAAGCAGGCTTCCTGAACATATTTTTTCCTGTTGCCCCTCTTCCTGAAGTCCTTTTCTTGAATCCATCCCCCTTGCTCCCAGCCTATCCTTCTGGCAGTCTCTGATCAAAATCTACTTACCCAGGAGACTTAATTGTATTCAGACATTATAAAAAACAGAACTGATATACCCTCATAAAAAACATGAACGGACCTTCCAAATGATCACGCAATCTTATTATCTTTGTTCTCTTCCCCATGCTGCCATCTACTCCTGTTGGGCTCATTACAATAGTCTTTAATTATGATCAGATGACAAGACACAGAGCATTCTTTATTCTGATCTGTACTGACTGCTAATTGATGCTGAGCTACACTGCTAACAATTGTACTATCAACAACCATGGTCAAATTATTAACCAGCCCTACAAGTCCAGTAGTGTAAGAGCCAAATATTTCAGAAGCTCAGCTCCTTCATTTGTAATTTGTCTTTATACTTTTGTGCAATGCCACGCTAGGGCACGATCTTACTCAGAGTAACATAATGATAATACCTTCCATTGACTACAAAGATTCTTCTTTCGCACGTTTGAAAGAGCCACCCAGATACCACGTGAAGAACTGCTGCAGTACAGAAGAAAAACCCCCACAAATCACACACCGCTGGTTATGACATAGCACCCCTCCCTCAAACCCATACAGAAAATCCTCAAACAATTGCAACCCATACTAGAAAGAGACCCTATTCTTAAAGAGATCTTCCCAGAGCCACCCATCCTAGCCTTCAGACAAGCACCGAACCTCACCAACCTCATCACCAGAAGCAAACTTCCTCAAGCCCAGAACACACCAAAAGGATCCAGACCGTGCCATGACAAGAAATGCAAAACCTGCCAACACATCTCCGCCACCCCCACTATTACTACACCCCAAAACAGAGCCATCAGCATCCCTGGATCTTACAGCTGCACCTCCAGAAATGTAATATATCTCATCCAATGCACCAAATGCCCTGATGGAAAATATGTAGGAGAGACCAAACAAGAACTGTGCACCAGAATGAACGCACACCAGAAATCTATCAAAGACGGGAATACTCAATTACCTGTGGGGGCACATTTCTCACAACACAACCACTCTCTCTCCAATCTCTCAGTCCTGATCCTCAAACAGAATTTACAAAACACTTCCCAGAGACAAGCCTATGAACTCCACTTCATCAACCTCCTGAATACTAAAAATCATGGACTAAATATAGACATTGGATTTATGACACATTATAACCTGCCTGACAGCTGACTTCCCAGGTACCTCTCCACTATTCATCCCCCTTCTCTCCAGCACCACCACCACCCCGCCCCCCCCCCGCCCCCGCCTTTCTCTCACCCACTGACTCCTCAATCTACACCTTCACTGACTGCCTGTCTTGTATGCATACCAGCCCAGCCTCTGGCTTCTTTACTTTTCATTCCATCCAGGAAGCACACACACCAACTGCTGAAACTTTCTCAGCCTGACGAAGGGTTTTTGAACCCGAAAGCTTGCTTAAAATTTTTTTTTCCAACTATTTAGGTTGGTCTAATAAAAGATATCAGATTCATCCAAAGAACATTGTCTGCCTATGTCCTTAGACCAACACAGCTACAATTTACACCCCTGACCATCAGATAGAAATTTGGACTATTATGCCCATCTTTACTGCCAGAATGTGGCGGTGGTCCTGAGAAATAAATGTTTATTTGCTGACTATAGCCAGTTTAAGAAATAATGTTTTGATATGACTGTCCCCCAATTAATTCAAAAGATATAGGTAATTTAAAACTTTGATTACCATCTCTGAGATGCAATAGCTCATCCTCTTCACATCCCATCCTTTATTATTGAATGTGCTTATGTATTCATGAACTTATGATGGTAATCTTGTTAACATGATGAAAAGCAATGACTTCTTCAATATGAACTGCTTGAAAATATTTGTGATTCTTTCACCAAAATAAGCTTGATACAATTTGAAGCAAAGTATATTACCAAAACTCACAGGTTTGCAACAGGTGAGGTAATAAAAATGTAATTTGGGGAGATGTGATGACATTCGTTTTTTCCAGATGGTATAAGTTCATCCCACAATGCACTGTTGCAGCCATGAGACATAGAAAAGGTAATACCTTATTTACTTGAATAGAAGATGATCCTGATTATAAAATGACCCCCCAATAATTAGATTGCAAATATGGAAAATGTATAAATTTATTATAATTTTACAGGTATAGAACCTAATTATTGGAGATTTGGTTTGAATTTATCCCCCTCCCATTGCTACAAGGGGGAGAATAAATTGTGGGGGGGGGAGGAGGGGAGGAAGGTTAAAAGCTTTGGTGGATTTTTTGTTCACTTTAACTTCAAACTTTTGATCTGTGCATTTCTAGACACTGAAGAAGAGTAGAGGTTGAGTATATGTGTATGTATAATAATCTTCCAGTTCTGGCTGGAGAAATATCCACAGCTTCTGTATATTTAATACAAGACAACATTAAATGGGGGTGACCTTTAAAAAAATGCCTGAGAAGGCACATCCAGACCCATAGATATATGCCATGCCAGGGAGGGAATGCATTTTAAGAAACTGAACTCAGACGAGTTGTGAATTTGACATTTTGTGATGCAAGTGAGGCTTTGAGGTTTGAATTCCATTTATCATGCTGGCCTTTCAGGAGCTGATAGGGGAAAAAAGAATTTGAGTAACAGTTCACCATATCCACTTAGCTAGCTAATCAAACCACCATTAAGTGGGGTAAGTGGCAATGAAAGAAGAAAAGGCAAGGAGAAAGTGTCACACTCAGCCTGGGGAAGTCATATTTACCGCTAAATTAAATTTCTTCACTGCCCTAATGTTAAAAGGGGCTGTTAGTAGAGTGTTTCACTTACCTTAGTTTTCTGTGTAATAACTTCTCCAGAAAAACTGAGTGAGACAGAGACAGGTAACTAATCCAGATCCTTTGAAAACTGGGCTTAATTCACTGCTGCCATGGAACTCTGTATAATCAATTATACCTAGGCCAAGAGGACAATTGGAAAAAGCTAAGGAAAGAGGAGACAGTTTTTGACCTGCTTTGTCCTTAATCTGTACAGGTGTAGAGGTGGAAGATGATAGAAAAACAGGCCCAGACTTCCTATTAAACAAAGCATGAAACAGAACCTCAGCCAGGATGCCATTGACAGTGTATATAGCCAAAGCTGAGAGTGTCATTCATCCCCAAACTGTTTGAGAATATGAGACAAATGCTGACAACATCCAGGATGTTGGAAACGCAAGTTCAGTCCTTTCTTTCTCCTGAGCCCAGCCCCCAGTAGAGTGTCTTAGCCATCAGGTTATAAGACTCTGTTAGGGGTATTGCTCATAGTTTTGCCTGATGATGCTATTCCAGTTTGTATAAAATACTTAAATATGCTTTGGACTAGAAATAAGGTGTCAACCAGCCTTTATCTGCAGTCAAGACATGCCTGTGCCATGCTGAACAATTTTAGGAGAACATCAGCATGCATCACCCACTTGTTCTCAAGGCTGGCATAACTGTACAGGTAACACAGGAGGCCATATTGTACAGCAACAATTGTAGGGGGTGGCAAAAATGGTATTCTGGGTGGGCAGGCAGTCCACCAGTCCTCTAAGCAGACAGGCTGTCTGGGCCAGTGGGCAGGCAGCTCTGGGAAGCAACATTTTGTTTGCCTAGGGTGGGAAAAATCCTTATACCAGGTCTCCTTCCTCCCATTCTGCACATGCCACAAACAGATGGAACATCATCTAGCTGCTATCAAAGTGGCTCTGGTCATGCCCTGGGGTGCACCTCAAAGTGGCTAACATGACATTTTCTTCAGCGTGCTGTGCACATGGAAGAGGGAGATGGGCAGAGAATGTTTTCATGCAAGTGATCCCTAGCACTATCCAACTTGTGTAGACCCATGTGCCTATATTCTCTCTTGCTGTCTATGTGACATTTCTGTGGGGCAGAGCTGTACTGCTACCCAATGCGTCTACAGGAGGCAGATAGTAGAATGATCTTCAGGGAAAGTTAGCTGTGAAATAAGCAAGTGTAACTGCAACAAATAAGCAGTTGCCAACCAAGCAGCCACAGCACCACCAGGATGTGGGGAGGACAGCAGATGGCAATAGTTTCCTTCCTGAAAAGCCACATATATCCTTAGATAGTGTTGTGACATGGTGAGTACAGGTCATGACTATAATAAGCCTGCCAAGCCCCCAGGCATGCATCTACAAGTCCTCTGGCCAAGCAGGCAGAAGATGATGTTAGGAAGATATCAGGACCCTCATGGACAACCCTAATAGTGAACTCCCAGAGCACCAGACTGCAACCATGACCCAAGAACCCAGGCAACACAATACCGATGTAGCTGCACTGAGTGAGACCCAGTGAGTGAGAGATGGGCAACTCAAAGAACATGGAGGCATCTATACCTTCTTCTGGAAGGGTAAACGAGAAAGAGAATACCGACCTTGTGGAGTTGGTTCTGCCATTAAGAATGAACTCATAAACCAACTCAGTGAGGTCTCTATTGGGATTAATGAGTGCCTCATGACCTTCCATCTTAAACTGGCAGGGAGCCAATATGCCACTATTATCAGCACACACATCCCAATTCTTGATGTCACCAATGAAACCAAGGAGGAATTCTACACCAAGAACATAAGCCTCTCTACTTGGCCTTCCTTGACCTCACAAAAACTTTTGACTCTGTCAGCTGAGAAGTGTTGTAGAGGAGCCTTGCGAAGTACATATGCCCACCAAAATTTGTCACCATTCTCTGCCTGCTCCATTACAGTATCCAAGTGGTGGTTCTCAGTAATGCATCTATCACAGATCTTTTTACAGTTAAAGCAGTAGTTAAGCAAGGATGCATCATTGCTCCAACAGTCTTCTCAATATTCCTTGCCATGGTGCTACATCTGACCACCACCAAGCTTCCAGCTGGAGCGCAGCTAGACTACCAAATAGATGGCAAGCTGTTTAACTTCAGCCAACTCTGTGCCAAAACCAAGACCACCCTGACCTCAATCATTGAGCTCCAGTATGTTGATAATGCTGTAGTGTGTGCTCACTCAGAAGCAGACTTTCGGGCAATCATCTACATTTTTACTGAGGCATACAAGAAAATGGGACTGACGCTTAACATTCAGAAGACTAAGGTCCTCCACCAACAAGCTCCTAATGAACAGTCCCCAGCTTTATTAATTCAGATCCACGGTGAGACTCTGGAAGACACTGAGTATTTTCTGTGCCTTGAAAGCCATGAATGTCAGCCATCACAGAAGGCTGACATCAATGAAGAAATCCAGCATTGCCTCAGATGTGCAATTGCAGTCTTTGTACACCTGAAGAAAAGGGTGTTTGAAGATTATGACATTATATCTGAAACCAAGCTCATTGCTTATCAAACAGTCATGATCTCCACCTTGATGTATGAACCTGAGACTTGGACAATGTACAGGAGACATCTAAAGTTGTCAGAGAAGTATCATCAATGCTGCCTGCAGAAGATCCTCCAAATCCAGCAGGAAGACAGATGCACCAACATTAGTGTTCTCCTGTAAGCAAACACCATGAGTATTGAGGCGATGATCTTCTGACACTGAATTTGTCGGGCCAGCCACGTCATCCAGATGTCTGACTCCAGACTCCTGAAGCAAGTTTTATTCTCCAGGCTCAGCCAAGCACACGCTCAAGAGGAGGGCAGAGAAGGCACTTCAAGAACTTTCTCAAGGCCAAATTTAAAAAATGCAACATTGATGTCAACTGTAGGAAACTACTGCCCAGGACCACCGCAAATGGAGGAAGAGTCTGCTGCAGGGATCTCAGTACTTTGAAACCTCATGACAACAACAGGAGATGGAAAATCAGGAGCAGCAGAAACAGCATGTTGCGGACCAAGTCAAGAATCGAGCACCACCCACCCCACCCAGATACATTTTTAAGCTGCAGTACAGTTTTTCAGTCCCAGATAGGCATCATCAGCCATCTTCAGACACACAGATAAGACAATCATCCCTGACTGCGAGGGATTGCCAAAGAGAAGAGAGAGATTTCCAGGAGGTCTAAGGCAAAGCTGTATTTCAAATAAAAATATAAAATATGAACTGTTTCAATGTGTCACTGTCTCAGTTCCTGAACTCTTTTGTGTGTAGCAGTGTTAAGCCCAGTTTTATGGCTCATTTCCAAATTGGATAATCAGATTCTATCTCCCTAAGCTCCCTGTGCATTATGTTGTTCATTCTTTATCATAGATTCTGACCCCAGACCAAGATCTGCTAGCACTGAGCCCTGTGAGGCCTTGTTGAATTGAGAGGAAATAAACAAAGCACAGCCTTCTTTGTTAGAGTCCAGTGCAGTACCAAGCTATCAAGCAGACATGTAATGATACTGTGTACTGTAAAAGCCTGTTGCATTCTACTGCAGATGTGGCTGCATTTCAGTGGTCACTGATACGATTTATGTGCATTAAGATTCTTCTGGATAAGGTGTAATATTGTTACAAGTTTATATGGCATTGTTCTTTTGTAAAATCAACAAAATATCTCAACTCTGCAAAGGAAACATCTACCAAGGGACTGCAAGGAAATTTTATTTTTAAAACCTTTTTATGATTTTGGGTGTTAACAAAGCATTTTTTGTTTGTTGATGTTTTCAAAATTTATGACTTAATTCTAGGTGAATTTAGACTCTATAAGAATGTTTACTGCAAATATACTAGCATCATCTTGACCTGTGAAATATATGGCTTTCCTTCTCTACCCTGTTCTCTTTGACCCATCCAGGACATAAGCCTGAGCAGTCCTGAGCATCCTCAACCCATATTTGTGTTCAGGGGTCACAGAGCCTCCCAGGAAGCACTTAATATCAGGAAGAAATGCTATGTAATCACCACTGAGTCTTATGGCTGCAAGTTCTGTTCCAGCAGCTGCATAACATCTCAGGATTAGTCAGGTTGCATAGAATGATTCATCTCCTGTAGCACTACAAAAACTATACTGTGACTTTTGTCTCTTCCCCTTTAACTCAAGTATATTTCTCTGTGTGTGCTAGCAGTTGAGGGCAAGATGCATATTTGATGCGATGAAGCCAGCGGGGGCTCACGCTCGAGAAGTTTCTCAGGTGAAGAAACCAAATCTGCTTATAAAAAAATCTTATCCTCCAGTGTCAGAGTAATGTATTCATCAAGTGCTGACCATTATGCATTCCACTTATACCACTTCTTTAATCAAAGCAGAACTTGGTGAATTGCAAATAAGAAAGAAAACATTAAATGTGAAAGGGCAACTCGCTCATCTATATTTTTTGTCAAAATGACAGTTTTAAAATTACAAAGGTAAAATACTCTGCTAAATAGGGTTATAAATGTGTAATTTATCATTGCAGAACATTTTTATGTATTTTAAAACTACTCTTATTTTAAGAGGTGAGGACGCAAAATGGTAGGATCATTCTTCATCTTTTCATTTTGCAATTTATTTTTGACATAGAAAAGATGCAATATGCCAAGGAAAAGGCCTAGAATGATATTTGCACCCCTCTTGTTGAGTTATTGGCATGCCACATAGTATATTTCAAATATGAAGGCATATTAATGAACTGACTAGTGAACATGCATACCCCTACCCTCTTCTGGGTAAAATCCTGGTTAACTGTCATAGGTCATTTAGGGCTTATCGACATCCCATACACCTCAGCCTATCCAATCTATCAGTACTTACAAGACTCTCAAGGTTTTGAGCTGGAGCTGGTGAGGACCCACGGGGGTATGCTTCTGAGGCTGTCTAGAATGACCCCTGAGCACCCCTACCAGTGTACTTCTGGCTTTGGAAAATGCCTGTAGGTATAGGTGGGTGAAACATACTCGGCCCTGCTGTGGCTAGGACTACCCCCCACAAGATATACTCAAGCCCATAGTACCCCAAATGATGAAGACCCTCCTCAGAGCAAATAATAGGAGACTATCACTGCCACTGTGAACTGCTATGAGTGGCCATTATACAGCATAATGACAAATATAAAAGTGGCCATGCACCTGTAACCCTACTTAACTACTGGTCACTGGGGAATGTTAGAGAGGAAGGAAAAGACTGCAGCTGAAAGATCAGGCAAATAAGTGTCTAGACTCTCCCTCTGCTTGACTGTGGTTTGCCTAATATACCTGCTCTTCACTGCAAGTGGGAATTCACAGACTGAGACTGCAACAAAGAGTAAGATAAAGCTCCTGATACTGAGTCAGGGAAGGAGTAACATCTTTGCAAGGTCACATAAAGAACAAGATCACTGTATCCTGGTAGTCCATTGTACATGATATTTTTGAGAGGTTTGCAAGAAGAGAGCTTGAGGCAGAGCTTGTATCTGTCACAGAAAGAGAGAGATAGAAGAAAGGAAAATGTGATCTGAGCCCTGTTACATCCTGGGGATATCCTCTCTAAATTCCAGACCAGGGCATTGGATCAACAAAGAAGAGACTGGCCTAAAAGCAAGATTCTGTTTCCACCTACAAGGTTTGTAAGTGGACCTAGGCACCTAAATGTGATCTTATTTGACCCTGCTCAAGTTTTGAGCTTTTAGTCAGTACAAAGTGAATACTTATATAGAACTTGACACTACCCCCAACGAAGTCATTGAATTCGTCCCATTCATTCCAATGGGTGGAAGATTGGGTACCCAGTGCAGACATGAACAATAGATCTCCTAGGGTCAGATCCAATCACACCTGCTGAGTTTGTAAGTGGATGCCGAAGTACCTGTAATTCTATCTTCTCTTGCTCAAGTCCCTAAAAATCCATTAATGCATCTACTTTTGTAACACACTGTCATTTTACCCTTAAGACTGTGTCACAAAAAAGCAGCAATGTGGAGTAGGAATACTCACCCACCTTTTGTATTACAGTTTCCCAGGTACTTGAGTAGGGTGGAACAGGATCACAAATAGGCACTAAGTCCACTTACATCCTTAATCAGTGAACTAAAAGCTGGTGTTTAGTTACCAAGTCATTATCAAATTGCTGCACTGTATTCAATAACATAAGTCCCAAACCAATTCCAGTTGTTAGGATTTGCAAAAGAAGGTGGGAAATTCACCCCTGATGACAGCAATGTGGGTGAAGTAGTGTCAGCATTTTCATTGTGAAGCCTTTCTAGGGAAGTGGTGTTGACTAGCAGATAGTGCAAAGGGCTGGGACTCAGGAGACCTTCCTAATTCTGCCACTTGTCTGTTGGGTGACTGTGGACAAATCACTTTGGTGCTCTGTGCCTCAGTTTTCCCATCTGTAAAAGGGGATAATGGTATGTCCCTCTTTGGTTAAACAGTTAACTCTCCTAATGATAATTTCTGTACACAAGCAATAAGTGGTCTCTAACAACCTGTAAAATATCCTGGCTTTGGACAGGTTTCTTGGTGGAGATAATCATACTCCAACGAATGTAAGTTTTCTATGCAAATGGATTGACACTGTATGTTTTATTATTAAAGGAAAACAAAAATAATTATTAGTTTTTTCTGATGCTTTTTTGCTTATCGCTGCTAAAAAAGCAAAACAAGCAGCAACGTGTGAGTTGTATAAACCTATAATTTGGCAGCCAATTAGTCTTTGATTTAGACAGTTGCTTTTTGATTTTCTAAAAATGTGATTCCTTGCAGCAGAGAAATTTACATTTAAAAAGTGGTTAATGTCAAGTCAGTAGAGGGATCCCAACTTGTCAGAGAGCTAAACTGAGACTAAAACTGGTTCATGTTAGCATCTCAAATTGGAATTATTGCAACAATCTATGAGAAGTAAAGACGTTGATAGCAGCTTATGGAAGGAAGTCAAAGGACCTATTCCATTCTTGTCCAAAGCACTAGCTAGTCTGGCAGTGGTGACACATAGGGGATGCACAGGGGTGCACGTGCACCCCCTGACAGTGCCGGTGCACCCCCTGACAGCCAGTGTTCCTGAGCAGGAGGGGCAGGCGAGAGCGTCAGGTGAGGAGTGCGCCAGGAGAAGCAGTCCCCCCGCAGCCAATCCCGCTGATCCAGAAGTGCCAGAGGTGTGCCTGGAAGTACCAATGGCGTGCCACTGCCAGTTGCGGGTCTCCAGGATCGTCCATGAGGATCGGCCACTGCCCCCCGCCCCAGCCTGCAGGATCGACTGTGGGGGGGGACCCCCACTGGCTGCTGACTTTCCAGTCTCAGAAGGCACCAGTTGCCCATGTAGCCTGGTATAGAGGACACATGGCTCTGGGGATAGCTGGTACAGAGAACATATAGGAATAGACATGGCTATCCCCAGCATAGCTTATTCCAATTGCATCCACCAGCAAACTGAGGTACCTCATCAAAAGACCAGGTGCAGGGCATGGGATTTAGGGACTTGAGAGTAAGCCATTGGAGAGAGGAAGTGGACTGAGATCAGGAGGAAGCATAACTGGGACTTTTCCCCAGTGTTTCCTATTGATCAAAAAGGGCCACTTGAGCCATCTTAAACATCATGGGGAGATCCTCACAAGCTCCCTAAACACAAAAGTCAGTGCTTGCTCCAGTGTTGAGATGGATATAGTCTAGCTGTAGTCAGGTCTCTGGCCTGGCCTGCTTGATTATCAAGAGCCAAGAGCAGGCCACAGTTTGGTTCATAAGTCTACAGAGTTTTCATCATTACACAAACTGACTGATGCCCAAAACACTAAGAAAAACATAATAATGTCAAATTGTTGTGTACATAGTAGAAATGGAAAGAAATAGCACTCGGCTTTCCTCTAGCAGCTCCAGGTGTCTTGACTGCATGGCCTGACTGAAGGGAGCGTTCTTAATTTTGAAGGAATGTTTGAGAAATACTTTGCACGTGAAATTCATGCACTTTTCTAGCAACCCTGTCTAAGTCAATGTGGTGGCCTCATATGTCCTCGTGTAAATTTTGATTAACTACAAGAACAGTAATTCCAGTCCTACAATTCCAGCCCTATCTATGAAATCTATTAAATTAACCACGCTGAAGTCAATGGGAGTTTGGCACCTACACACCTTCAAAAATCCCACTGAAAATCTACATCTTTAGGCTCCTAGATACCTTAACAAATTGTCCCCAGATATACGCCAGCACTTTGATCCTGCAGAATGAGCACATCATGATTCCTCTCTGGTGAGAAAGTTTGGTTCATGGGGCTGTACAGAAAAAAGTAGGGATACTGTTTTCTACCCCTGAGAATATACAATACATACCTGAACACTGCTGGTTTCTCAACTACTGCTCTCCTGGCTTCTCTTCCTTATTGGCATCATAGCCCTTCACAAGTCATATTTTGCTGAGTCCTTGAAAGTCCAGGAAGAGGATTAACTCCAAACTGTGTGTGAGAGAGGAAATGCAAAGAAAGCATGCCTGTGAAAAACAGCCGCCCTCTGCTCCACCAACCTTCTCTTGCCTCGTGATGCAGTTCCAGTAGAGAAAGAATGAACAGGGCCACGGGGTTGGCAATTGCCATCAGGACAAACCTTTCAGGTTTGGGTTCTCCCCAGTTACAGGTACAGAAAAGCTAATTTATCTGTACAGTGAGTATTCATCATCTACAGCTGCAGCTGCTGGCTAATTGCAGACATTCAATTGATCTGGTTAATGAATTGACTTTGGCTGAAACTGTGGTTGCTCAGACTGCTCAGAAATAAGGTCCCAGTCTGCTGAAAGTTTGAAATGGCAGCATGCAGAAGGGCAGCTAAGACCTATCAATATTCTTCACCATGGCAATAGCATACAGCACTATTCAAAGGCTAGACCTTCAGGATTGGAGATTGGAACATTCAAGTGACAAGTCCAGGAAAATACACAGAATGTCATTTCAGTGATTTGGCTTGGTTGTGATGGGACTCATGGGATTATCAAAGTAGATATAACTAACTCCATTTATCTTACATAAGAAGCAAGCCCCAGCTGGTTTGGGCTTGTATTGTGCATGGTATGTGACCTTCCATTCTCCTATTCTTTCCCACTTGAACTCACATCCTTATGGAGGGTCTGTCTAAGCATGTGATACTCTGCTCTCAGCTATCCTGCTGCAAGTCCACGGAAGGCAAAACACTGCTGAAGTCATCATTGGCTTGTTCTGGATTAACGGAGAGTAGAGCTTGGCCGTTGAGTTCTATTCTGGTTTCTTCCATAAATTTCTTTTAGAATTGAAACCAGAAGAGACATAGGGATCCAAGGTGCCTAAATTCTACCTCAGTCTCACTTAAGTCCAAAGTTGTGGTCCTGAAAACACTGCTCAGCTGGTAGCTAACAGTGGAGGCACCTAAACTGCATACCGCATGTATCTTCCTGTCCCTGCACACAGCTCCTCCAGTGCCTGAAAGCTCCACCTCTACATATATGCAGAGGCAGTCCAGTTTTACCTGGCTGAGCAGAGCAGGACATAGCACCTAAACATGGTTAGGATACTGAGAAAGGTTTCCATCATTTGCATGAAGGGCTCAAACTACTGAGTATTTCCAAAGTATGCCTCTCACTTGTTGTCAAGGACAGACACTGCTTCTTTTAAAATGCAGCTGGAGGAGGAGGTGGCCTTCTTCCTATTACAGCTTAATGATCAGAGCACTGACCTAGAAAGTGAGAAACCAAGATAAAAGCCTCTTCTCTTCCCAAAGGAAAGTCAAACCCATATCTCCCACTTCCTAAAGAGTGCCTAAGCATTAAGCTATAGCAGGGTAGGGAAATTACTCTCCCCATACTTCCTGCTAAAGCTATGCTACTGTAGAGAAGAAAATATAACCATCACTGGTGGAAAGTACCTAACAGATAAGGTGTTCACCTGAGAGGAGTGATTCCCAAGCTTCAGTCCCCACATCCAGATATTTTCTATAACCCAAAAATCATTTAATATAAGATACACTAGGAGCAGGGACTCCAGGACCCGCCTTGCATGAAAGCCCTAAGTACTATGGGACAGTCATGTAACCTCTTGTGTTGGGGTTTTTTTTCTGTCCCAATTAATCTTAAATTCTTTCTTTCATAGTGGCACAGCTTCCACCATCCCAAGCTCCTTCAGTCCAGTAGTTGGGAATGCTCCTAGGGGTTTGGAAATGTAGCTTGAATCCTCTCAGACAGAGAAAAGCATTAACAAGGTCCCCCTTTTTCTGTGATCGCTCTACCTACTAGGCTGTTATGAAAAGCGATACCACCATCATACATTTAAAGCTAAGAAAAGACAACCATTTTAATCCATGGCTAAAGTAATTAGTCCAAGATTTGACTTGCATCAAAACAGGCGTGGGACAGTTTACACATGAGGCTTCAATGACAATTAACTCCTATTAGCCCCTGTTGTTCAGAGGCAAAGGGTTAATTCAGATACTTCACAGGTACTTTAAATATAGGACAATGGTTTTGTCCTCCTGTAAAGCCTGGGATTTGCTGGCAAACAAAACATTCAAATCTAAATCAAACCAGTCCCCTGGTTTTAGCCTATAAGAGCTCTGCTTAGCTCTTTGAAAAAAAAGGGTATAGTCACACTGCTGTAGGAGAGAGTTCTAGGCCCTGCCTAAGTGATGAGAAAAACCTTCCTGCAGCCCTGAGCAAAGCAGATGCAGGGTGGTACTTTAACCAAGTGGCTAGCTCAGAGTGGCTGCATGCTAACCTGAGATAACTCCCTGCTCAACATACTGGCTGTTTGAATCCTGTTCTATGGTGCTTAACCCTCCTCATGCTTTCTCTATAGAAAGACAAGGTACTGCCTTAAGGATACTTCTTTTTTTACTCCATTCTTGGGTCGAGGCACCTAAAAGTTAGTAAGTTCTTTACCGGAACTGGAAATTATGCCCAAGGAGTTGGTTTCCTCAAGTCTAAGCTTGGAATCCTTACTCCGTTGAAATCAGTGGCAAAGTTTCCCTTGATTTTTGCAAAGCCACACCTACTCTCAAATTTTCAAAGCTACTGAGCACCCCAAAACTGAATGTGAGACCAATGCCAAGAAGCTGTAATCTCTTTGTGAGTCTCTTTCCCCAACTGTGAAATGAAGGTAATACATTAATACAACACTGCAACAGGACCTTATGAGACTTATATGTATTAATGTTTGCAAAGAACTATCACAGTGAAAAGTATTCCTATTAGTTAGCTGGTGGACCAAGATACTGCTATTATTTTATTACTTTTTTAATAGCCCTATATATTAAAATTGTTTAGCTAAGCATTGAAATGCTGACTAAAAATTATCCTTAGAATTGTGATCTTAATTATTTATGTTTTGATTCCCTTTTATTAATGGATTTAATAGGCTTTCAGTTTCTAGTATACTGCTGATTATAGTTTTAAAATATTAAACAAATATTTTAAATAACAATCCTTTTATATGCAGCTTACAGTTTTATTTTTAAAAATACATATAACGCTCTGGAAATGAAAATGAAAAAGCTTTGTAAGAAGCAACAACAAAGCTTAAGAGTTTGGTTTTTCATAAATAGCCCAAATCTGCCATCTTCTGGTTCCAAACGAGTTTTTATGGATCCACTTATCCAGATTTTCCTTTAGGAGAACTTGCTTATTATCCAGCCACGTGAAGCCACTGCCATCTACTGGTCATTTCCTAGACTATCTCTGAAATAAAAATTCACATTTATTTAAAAATATCGCTTGCTTCTGAGTGCATGGTGAGATAATTTGTCCATTTTTGAATGGATTCAGGAGGCCTAGACACTTGTGGTTATTCATGCAGGCTATGGTCTTAGGTAGAGCATAAATCTTTTCAGATTTCTTTAGCCACGACAACAAAATAAGACTAAATTGGATTTTTGTTAAATCCTTTCTCCATTTTCACTTCTCCTGAACTATTGTTTGCTTACCTATTCCTTCTCTTAATTTCTGCAAGACTAAAAAAGAAAAATTATTCATTAAGTGACTGCTTTAAAAAAAGGAACTAAAATCTTTTGCTATATTCTGTGTCAGAATCATTTATGAAGTCAAATACCTTTGAAATAACCTGAGTGTTATTGTGTTTCATAGCAGTGAAAATAATATTATGAAATTTCTCTCTAATTTTACAGAATGTAATCCAGAGGCATAACTAGGCAGTACTTTGTAGTGACAACACGCCCAGCTGTGTTCAGGGATTTGCTGCTACTGAGGAAGATGTCCCCTCCTTTCTCTGCTGCCAATATGTACATTAAGCAATCTGTACCTATCTGACCATGGGATAAAATTCTTTCATGACCCAAATATGACAGTCAGTCTGACCTGTACCCAGCAAAGCCCAGGACTATGGGAAATGCCAATCACAGAACATAAGCATGTCTGTACACAGATCATCCCTGACCAATGCCTGTCCAGCCTCCTCTTGAACACTTCCAATAATAGGGATTCAATAACTTCCCTAGGTAATCTATTCCACTGCCTCACTGTTCTGACAGTGAAGATGTTTTTTCCTGATAGCCAACTTACTTTGCTGCAACTTTAAGGCATTTAAGCACTACTTTGACTTCAGTACCTGGACTCTTGTTCGACAACTACCTCCAGACCCTGCCTGGGACGTGCCTTGACTCCTGCTCTGGACTCAAGTTTGTGGCCCTGGGTCTATCCTCTCTGTTGGACTGCTTATGTCCTGATTGTGAGATTCACCCCCTACTTCTGCTGTTACACAGGAACCTCTTGTCCAGACTTGATTTCCACCATTTCAAAGTTATTCTCTCTTCCTCCCATTCTCCCATTTTCTCCCATTTTCTTAGCTAAACACCTGTAATTCTCTGACCAGAATCCCTTGTCAGCAACACCTGCTGCCTTTTTACCACTTTTTGATTCACTCCTCAAATCATCCCTTCCTCCTACCCCCCCCCCTTGTCTCTCCAACCAGGATCTTGCTAATTTTGTCCAAGAAAAAAGTAACAAAAATCCGACAAAACCTCCCCGTGGCTCTCCCTCCCTCCTTCTTTTCCCATCTTCCTGCAATTCATTTGTTCTCCTCCTGTAACTCTCCACTTGGCTCAGTGATTCTATTCAATCCCACCAGAGCTTCTCATCGTTTTCACATTTATTCTCATGTCCTCTCTCACTTCTATCCTGTCTTGCAGCTCTTTATCCACATTTCAAGCAGCCTTTAGTTTCTTGCAAAAAAACTGTCACCCTTGGCTCATTGCCCTTCTCTCTCATTCCTGAGCTCATTGAATCTACAGTTTACAGCTGCTGCCCAGAACTCCTTATGTTCCACCCTAGGCCCTTTTCCATCCAGCTTCTTCCCCTTGCATTCAAATAAAACCACTCTAGCCAAATACCAGGACCAGTCTTCCATTCTCTTGCTCCTTGATTTGTCAGCTGTCTTTGACACAGCCAACAATGACCTCTTAAAATCATAAGATCATAGGAAAGTGATCTGAAAGGGACCTTATGAGGTCATTGAGTCCAGCACCCTCTTCAAGGTAGAGTCATCCCTGACTAAACCATTCCAGCCAAATGTCCATGTAACCTGCTTTTAAAAATGGCTAGGAACAGAGGTTCCACACGATTCTTCAAATCTTGTTCTTCTTCACCTTCCAGGGCTCTCTCCTTCCCTTGTTCTCCTCCGACATCTCTATTCAGTTCTTCAGCTTGTCCGTTGAAGGTTCTTCGTCATCATCCCTCCAACTTTTTGTGGGAATTTGACAGACTGCGTCTTTCTCCTTGCATCTGTCTCCTCTACAGTGTGTCATCACATCTGCAAACAAAAATGCATCTATCATCTTTGTGTGGATAACACAGTAAACATCAATTTCACCTCATACACTAATGAAAAAATATTTCCATCGTTAATAATTGAAATTTATAGAAACAGGATGTAAGAAAAATGATGGCTGATGGTGTGTGTGATCCTGCACAATCCTGAAAATTTAAACTGCTAAAAATTGAAATAAATGCTTTAAAATAAACATCCATATTATCCATCAAAATTATTAAAAAATAAAAATTGAATTCTTCCAAGTCTACCCATATGGCATCCTTAGTGGGTTACCTTGAACTTTTATAAGCTTCTACAGGGATCTAAGTTATTCAGGGGGCGATTTTTACCCTGGGAGGATGCCAGGGACATGAAGACACAAAAATCTACTTCTCCCTTTGTTTGAGTGCTGGGCTGTGTGTCATATAGAAGCACAACCTCCTGCACTGCAGTGTTATGGAAATACTTAATGATCTCATGACTAAATTTGGACTGAAATTTGGACATAACCCAAGGATTAAATCTTTTGTATATATATGAATAATATACATTAAAGTGTATCCTAAATTAGCAGCAGACAGTCTTAGAGTACAGAAAGACAAATTTGAGAATTTGGAAGCTAATCTAATAATTAAGAAGCATTTAAAATGCAGTAATCAAGACATGAGAGAGGAAAGTCTGAGTTGCATGGAGGGGTATGATGTTCAGGAAGGAGCTGGAAAACTTAGATGTAGTTTGGACAAGAGGGCCTAAAGTGACAGCTGAAGATGCTGTCCAGGTTTTTGGTCATGTTGGGTCACATTGTCAAGTAAGCAAGAAAGAAGAGTGAAGAAGAGATTAAGACACCTATTTTAGCCATGATATGCCTAAGCTGACACCTAGATATGGTCAAGGAGGTGATACAGAGATAGGGCAAGAGTTTAATTTAGATTGAGAGAAACTGGTGTGAACTAGAAAGGAAGATCTGTGAGTTCTCCACACAGAGATAATAGATGCATTTTTGTCAAATTGAATCCTGCCAAGCCTACATATGGGCCACTGTGTTGCTTAATGCAGTATTGTATACCATGGGTCCTGGCACAGGTACTCAATTATGAGTAGTGCTTTACTCCACAAGTGGTCCCACTAACATCAGTGAGTCTGCTCATGTAAGAAAGTACTTAATGTGAGTGAGAATGGCAGAAGTGAATCCAAAAGAAGTATGGACCATTTGGAACTGACTCTGTGTTTCAGTCCATGTATATAATATATATATGACCTACTCCAAATCAGGCAGAAGAGGAACTTGAACAGGAATCTTCTCTATCATGCATGAATGCTCTAGTAACTCCCATATTGGTTAACAGGGAGCTCCTCCTATAGCATTGTGTGGCGTTAGGCATATTCAAAGCATCTCAGCTGGCTCAAACCCTCACAGGAATTGGGGAATACCTAGTTTGCAGATCCAGCTATGGCTTAGTTATGAAACATGCTATTAAAGTTTAATACTGTAAAACTTTGGAAAGTTCAGAAATATATGATCCTCAAGAGTTAGGCAGGTGTTTCAAGTATTTCAATTTTAGATTTAGATCTCTACATCTCCTTTTTATGAATTTAGCCTCCTGCCCTTATATTACAAGTACTATCATTTTTTCTGTTGTGATCTGTAATTATATTAAATCCTATCGTAACTCATTCATGAAAGCACATCTTAGCACATCCAAATAGAATGACCTCTCAGGTGACAGTAACAATAAGAACATAGAACATTTGTGTTTTCACAGAGCCACTATAGTGACTGAGACTTCTTTTGTAACTTTTAGCTAGCAAGGTCAGCTCTATCGGTTTTGTTCAGCTGGAACTCTTTAGCACTAGAAAATTAGATTGTGTAATCTATATACTCTGCCACCTGATCTCCAACCTAAGTATGCAACATAGCTCCAGTGATTTTCTTTAATGAGGTGGAAATGTATATAATAGTTTTAAATATGCAGGCTAACATTTTCTTACTCTGTAATTATGCAAATCGTTATATAGTTGTCTCTGCATGACAGAAGTAATAGTATTTTATAGAGACCCAGTTCATACTCACTGTAATCATCTATACAGATGGGTATGGTTTTAAAGAATGTATAAAGCTGATACATTAATTAGTTATGAACTATCACTATGGTCACCTCACAAGTTATGGCAGTGATATAGTTGTGGTTTCATTATACAATTGGTATGACGTCAAATAATTCTGTGCCATCAGACATAAAAGAGTAAGTAAATGATTTAAAATTACTTTTCAGGCTAGAGAGAAAATACTACATATATGTGCATTTATATTCTAACTGCTTCCTTGGGATTCTTTTTACTTGTATGTTTATGACAGAAACACACTTAGTTAGCAGTTGTAGCTTCCTGGAATGATAGTAACCTAAGTGTGGATATATTTTAATATTCTCCATCCCTAAACATATATGTTTTTAAAACACACAAGAACATAACATTTTTTATTCTATGTATAGACACATGTAACAATTGTATCAATTTCAAATTATATCAATATAAACTGTTATGAATGCAGGTTCTATATGGATAAGTATAACAGAGTCATGCAGATGTAACAGTTAGATCATAACATCTAATGCATACTCCCAAGTAGCAGTTCCCCTGGCTCTTTTAAAACATTTTAAAAGTTAAAAGGTTCATTTGTCCATGCCCTCTCTCTCACTCTCTCATACACAGTTTCATCCATCAAAAGTCATTCTTCCACTCAAAGCATTTCAACCCCAGTTTGACCTGTATAGCTTGAGAAACTAGAAATGCAGCTAAGTGTTCAAAAGTTTCAACCTCAATTACATTCAGTTCCCTAACTTGCTATGTTACCTTTAATTTTGGTGGCTGCTCTTTTGAGTATACAGTCATCATGCCTGGAAGAAAGAAAATCCAATGGCTTAATATAAGGAAGTAGAGACTGGGAAACAACTTCTTGAGATTTTTTTCTTCTACAATTCTGTGGCGTAGTATGCTGGTCATTGATCAATGGTTTATGCATCTTAGAAAGAGATCATTTCTTGTATTGAAACAGATCTGTGGTCACCTAAGAACTTGACAGCTGTCACTGCATTGCACACCATAATGATGAAACTTTCTGGGGTGACAGCAAGAATGGAGCCCAGTTCCAAAACCATACACTACTCCTTTTTGTTCTATACCCATATCTGTCAGAAGAGGTAAATAGCTTAATTGTATTATCTTAAGATCTTGATTGTTTTAGGGTGGGAGGAAGGTAGAATTTGGTAGAAGAGATTAGGACATTTAAAAGTTTTTCCATTACTTAATTTGCTAGGAAACTATTATGTATTTGGGAAACTGTTATATATTGTCTTGAATTTCAGGGATTTAATAATTCTAGCAACTGAGGTAAGTACTATTTATGCTTATGGAACTGACCCGAGCTATAGGAAAGGCAACATATCAGCCTAGTTTGCCAAACTTGAAAGGTCCATATTCATACTATTATTAGGGCATTCACTCTGGAAGGAACAAAGCTATGTTTTCCTGCAAATATGACAGCTTTGACATTGCTCTCAGAGTCCTGTAATTTTATGTATAGGCCTAAACCCTGAAAAAAATACTATTTTTATGCATCCTATAGGTGTTATGTTTATGTACTGTTGTGTTTATATTTATATTAGGCAGAATCATATTTCACATAGTAGAAAGTCAAAGAGCATCTTATGAACAATTCTGAGTTACCCAAGTATTGTGTAATCATGATTCTATTCCCTTCCCCCCTCTTCCCCCCCCCCCCCCCAGTTATGTACATGCCCTCTTTACAGGAATAGGGAGAACATCTGTCACAGAGATGATCCTACTCCTCTAATGAGCAGCTTGTACCCAAAGTGGGCAATAGAATTGTTCCTACCCAATTACTGGGTAAATCAGAGCTAGTCTAAAAAAATACTGTACTTTGGTTGTTTGCTAGATAAAACAGGATTCTGCCCATTGCTGTCATTTGGCTTTGAAGCCTAATCCAACTCGCTGCACAAATGTATGTGTGTGTGTGTGTGTGTGTGTGTGTGTGTGTGTGTGTGTAAATACTAACAGTCAGATTCTATTCCTAGTATTAGGTGCATAAGTGGACTTGTTTGCATTTTTTCATAAGGTAATTTATAATCCTTAGTTTGCATATGAAAACTTAGGCCTACTATAAAGCTCCCTGATGACATCATAAAGAAAAGGAGTGGAGATCATCAGCAGGGAAGTTGTGTAATCTTCATTGGAGGTTTTCAAGAAAAGGCTGCAAGGGCACTTGTCTGGGATGGTTTAGGATTAGTGCATCTTGCATTTGTGCAAGGGATTGGACTAGATGAGCCTTGTGGTTCCTTCCAGCCTGAGCATTCTGTGATGTTCACTGGAATTAAAATAATAACATGTTCAGAGGAGGTTGCAAAAGTAAGAGAATAAACTCTAGGAAAACGATGGCTCAGAAAAATTCCATCTCCTTTGCAGAAAGTTTTCTTCTCCAAGCCGCCTTCTCCTTGTAGGTCTCTTCTCATTCCCCAAGCTATGCGAAAAGTAGCTGTTCCAGGTTATCAGGAAGAGGAGCATCTAGTCCTATGGCTGAGACCTGCTGGGTTCTCCCCTGACTTAAGTGCCTTCTTTCTAAATGGAAGCCATGCTAAGAAGGAAAAGCCAGCAGGCAAGCTCACAGAGCTGTGATCCCCCTATTTTCAATGGCATCAAAACTCATCCTCCTTTCAGGGATCTTTCAGAGTTCTTATTCTTTATGAATTGGACCTACACAACTTACAGGATTCATCCTAGACTTCCTCCCTGACTTTTCCCATCCATTTCTACTCCATTCTCTCCATTTCTGAAATGTCTTTTCCTCTTCCTTCATACTCCCATTGATGAAATTCTAAGCAGGACATTACACTTTCCACTCAGACAAGATCCATTTAATCATTAAACAAATTTTGGCTACATATCCATGCAACCAACATTTACCCCAAAGAACTTTATACATGGAAATGCTCACGGATACACCGGAATTCTAACTTGCCTCCACTTGACAGAAACAGTCTCCCTGTTTTTCATCCTGTCTGCTTGTTGCTTGGATAAAGAATATACATACTGGGAAGGAGAAAGGTGCTTTTCTTAAATGTCTTTGTCAATGAAAAAGTGACAGTGGACAGTTCACACCAAGTTGTCAACCAAGCTGGAAAGGTTTCCAGAGGGGAATGCATATCAGGTGGCTCATTGTGCTCTCCACAGAGATAGTAATTGGACAAAGGACTCGATCCCAATTCCTCCCTATCGCAAGTAAAAACTCTAAAGCTGGCATACTGAAAATTTAATGACTGATTCAAAGTCAAGCAGCTTCAACAAAACAGAGGGGAGAGAAAAAGAGAGAGAATATGCACTCAGCTCTCCAGATTAGCCTGATTGTTAAGCCATTTTCTAGGATGTGGAAGAGTCCCACACACACCTTTGAAAAGCCTCTGTAGAATGGGCAGCTGTTTAAAATCTCATAATTTGGTAGGGCAGGAAAACTGTTTTCCACCTAACTTTAATGAAGATGCTGGATGGACAGAAGAAAAGAACATAGCTAGGTCAGGGTAGTGCATAATACGGGCTGAAATCCCAAGGAAAAATAATGCTTTTATGGAAATGTGTTCCAAGAGATAGGAGTCTTTTTCAGAGGGGTAATGAATGTAAAGAAGGAGCAGTTTTCATGAGAAATTTCTGCTCATTCTCTGCCCCTGACATGTTATCTCCCTTCAATCTCCAGCTTATTCAAACTAATTCCATTGTGCTGCTGTTACAGAGTTTAGCTTTAACATTATTATGATTTGGACATCACTAAAAGGATTATGACTGGAGGCATCAATAAGGCACTGATCAGCTTATTAATGATAACAATCCATAAACAAATAATGTTCACTGATCTTGAAACCCAACTACTCCTGTCTTTAAAATTGTGGCTGAGCATCATTTATCTAGTATAATTTCTATTTAAAGTTTCAGATTGTGTGGAGCCCCATTAAGTTGCCAGGAAATGTAACTGTAAATTGTTTGCAGTGGCCATTCAGTAGTTAATGAGTCCCCCACTGTGTATGAGAAACCTCTATTTAAGTACCCTTCTTGCTGTAAAACTGCCATAGCTACAAAGCTACTGATGCAGCCAGCTGGAGTAACAGCCTCCTGAGAAGTGACAGATTTAAAGGAAGAAATACTGTGCAGTTGCTGGAGGCAAGTTATTTTAATATAATGCGGCAATGACAGCTCTCTACGTTTAATCGTCAGACTCCTGATTTTCTCCTTTTCTCCTCAGTATTTGAATTTCTTGTGATTTAGAGATTTGGGGAAATGCTATTTTATGTCCGCTCTCATGGCTGCTGGGACTACCCACCAATTTCATTTTGTTAGCCCTGTTTATAAGTTTCCCAGTTGTTTTTTTAACAAAATCTAAACAAGTGTGTGTATGAAAGTCAATTCTCTAAAAGCAGCTGATACACGCTTTATGTGAAAATGCTTTGGCATTTTCGTAGCAGTTAAGACACACCACTTACAAATTTTCCCTTCTCCTAATTTTATTTTATTTTTTATTTACTTCTGTAGTCTCTCTCAAATACAGACACATCTATTTCTCTAGTTATTTGCTGCTAAGGGAGATGGGAGCCCAGGGGACCTAGATTCTATTCCTTGGGTGCATCTACACATGACGCTATGTCGCTGTAGCAATGCGCTACAGCAATGTAGCATCCAGGGGCAAAAACTGTGACACTGCAGCTATGTTGCCGTAGCAACACACCCCCTCGGTATAGCGCCCCACTATGGTGACATAGCAGCTAAAATCACCATGCGCCACATGCACGATGCAGTACAGGCTCTTACTGTGCTGTCATTTAGTACTTCCAAAAGGAAGTATTAAATGCCTTTGCAATAACAATGGCACCATAGGGGCACGAGTAGATGTGCCCCTTGTGGTATTAGTGATTCATGGTGCTAATTACCAGACCTTTTATGCTGAGTCTCCATTATGCATAAAACAAGAAATACCAATGCTTACTCACCTCTCTAAGTTTGCTTTGAGACCTGTGGCTGAAAAAGCACTTTGCAGGTATGGTCATTCTTTTGTAGGCTTACCACAAATATAAGAAAAACAATAACACCTAGAAGCACCCAGCAGGCTTCCTTTACATGGATAATGAGAGGGCAAACAAGCTTTTAAGAACTAAGAACTTCAATGTATGGCCCTCCAATAGCATTTAGGACTAATTTGTGCTGATTGAGTGTACTTTTCCTCACTGCATTTCATGTTCCAGGTAAGGCTTTAATAAATCTAAAGCCATTTATAGTCTTTAATTAAAGGAGGAAAATAAAGCCTAAAATATACAAACAGCATAAGTGAAAACATTGTACCTACTGTGCAGCTGGTTACATCTTGACTAGAGATTTGCAAACTAATTAGCAATCATTTAACCCAATCCAGCTATATAAAGCTATCCTGTTTGTAGGCAGCATGTCCCAATGATCCCACAAGTGAAATCTTGCTTTTGTCTTGGTTTCAGTTACTTGTGTCAGGTTGGGGGGGGGGGTCCCTCTCCTCTCCTCTCCTCTCCTCTCCTCTCCTCATGTGTCTGTTATGGGCTATAACTAATCAGTAATTTATTACCATCCTGATGTACTGACATCAATCACTTGTTGCAACTTCTGCCTATCCACCTTGACACCTTCAGTTTTCTGACAGTGAGTTGACATTGCCTTTTTGCAGGCAAGCTCAGCTCATGAAATGTTCTTAAACTAAAATAAGAGCTTTTTATCTTCTTGAAAGGATGCACCAAATGATGGAGAAAAGGGAGACTAGCTTTAATGAAGAATTGAAAAGAAGTACATACATATCAATTTACTGAAAAGATATTAAAGATGTGCAAGTAGTTCAGCCTAAAATTCACCACCACTGACAGGAAAACAAGATATAACCTCCCGTATCAAAACCTCCAGGCATCAAAAGACTATAGTGGCACAAAGTTATACCTTTCCTTTAACCAAATAATTTAAAAACAGACAAATGACTGCAAACTTACCCTCCTTTCTTGCTAGGACACTTGGGTCTATGGGTTGAATTAGATTAAGGGTGGCCAACCTGCAGTACATGGACTAAAAGTGACATAGGCAGCCTGTGTGTGTGGCACACAGCAGACTGGGGCAAAGGGATAGCAGTATAGCACAGGCAGAAGAGCAGCAGTTTAGGCAGGGAGCAGAGATCAGAATGGTGAATCAGGCAGGGGAAGGAGATTTCATGGGTTTTCATTTGTGGCATGCCTGTCAATAAAAGGGTTGACTCTCACTGGACTAGATGACTTCCTGGGCTCACTTCCAGCACTGCTTTCTTATGATTCTATCCTTGTGAAAAGCTTAAAGCTTAAAAACAAATGGATTGCACCTCAAAGTTTGAAGACTGATGTTTGAACCTACGTTTTTTTTCAGCCCATGCTAAGATCAAAATAATTACACACAGGGCCACAAACCATTTAGACCTGTATTAAAGATGATGGTGTTTTACCACATGCCAGCTGCTCCATCACAAGGGCTTGCATGTATTCTCCTGTTCCATGGTAAGAAGAAATTAAGCCATAGTAGATTATCTTGCAGTGGAAGAGAAGTAAACTTCCACTTAGCACATGGCAAAGTTGGGCATGTGTGCAGCTGATTCACCATAAATATCCTTCCCCTTTTATTCAGCATTAAAAACTGTTCATGCATCCATAACTATCATGATTCAGCTGATTTATCTGCCAGCCTCCTACAGCTTTAAGAGAGTTATTTCTTACTCTTGTATGCGATCAGAGCTCTCCTATATAGAGACTTATGCTGCTGCTTATATAAAGCAACCCAGGGAACCTCTCTTCCCTCTTCTCACCAGCCTCCTTGGCCAGCTGGCTCTTGGTTCCTTTCCTCTGGCTCCTTTTTCCTTGCAGCGCCAGACAAAGGAAGGTGAAAAAGCAGGAGAGCTGCTCTGAGATACACAATGAGCAGGCAAGTGCAGATCACCCAGAGGCAGATGTGGGGCTGGTGGGCAAAGTTGATGAGACCTAAAAGGGCAAATCCCTGTCTGGGTGATGCAAAGATGAAAGGGGCAGAATTGATGCAGAGGTCAGCAGGGGCAGATCCAGGACTGGACAAAGGAGGCTGCAAGGAGCAGCCACCCGCACTGGGGAGGTGATTGCACTCCCTCTCCCAGCCTTCTCCCTCCCCACACAGACAGAATATGCTGAAGGAGCCTCTGGGGCCTTTTTAAAGTTCCCAAAGCAGGTAAGCATTCTTGTCTTCCCCTCTGTGCTCAAAGGCACATCTCCACCCTTCACCTTGCGTTCCCTCCTCCTCCTGTTGCAGCTGATGGGAGAAGCTTCAGAGCTGCTCCTACCCACTCCAGCCAGACTATGCAGGAGGCTGAGCTCCGCTAGAACACCCACAGAGGCAGCAGCAATGGGGGGGGGGCTTCCTACGCTGCCCAGTCTCCCCAGGACCAGGTGTGGGGAGCCACTGTCACTATTTATTTATTTAGCAAATGCAAATCTACAAAGCCAAGCAATAGCCTCCTCATTAACTGAGTTGAAAGTTATTAATCCACCTCTTAGTTTGTAGAGGGGACACTCCTCGGTGATATGCAGCATTGTTTGTATCTCTCCACAAGTGCATGATGGGTTAGAGCTGAGGCCTCAGTGGTGAAGATTGGCTGTACAGGGGCCTTGGCCTGTCCTGAACCTGTTTAGCAGGGACCACTCTCACTGTGACAGTTCAATGCCAGCAGGTTGATGAGTGGGGTTTGTCACAAGGAACTTGTTTGTGACTTCCCATGATTCCCATTTCTTGATCCAGAAGGCTTCTGCAAAAAGATCCTGGTCAGGGAGGTTGCTTCATAAGGGGTGTCGCGAAGGAAGGCGGGCCTTGGGTGGATTAAACAGGTGGCTGTCACTGCTCTAGGTAAGCACAGCCCAGCTGGAGCAGGCAAGACCAGCCCTGAAGATTCCCACACCCCTGGAACAGCAGGAAAAACTGCCACACAATGTGAGGAATGGAAGAAAGTGAGGGGAGGGGAGAGGAGGGAACATGCCTCAGAGCATGGAAGAGAAGTAGGGATTCTCTTCTGCTTAGGAGACTTTTTTTTAAGTTCCCAGAGGCTCTAGCAGCAAGGCTTAAAAGGGCTCAGCTCTGCCGCTGCACCCCCTCTGGATCCACCCCTGGAGATTAGAGCACTTAATTGCGGGTCTGGGAACCAGAGCTCTTTCAAAGGAAGAAAAATTATCATACTCCATGAATTTGGAAGAGTTGACACCACAGGAATTGTCTCACATAGTGACAGTGGGCATGGGGATTCAAAAGCAAAAGGCAGACCAAAATAATTAGATGATTCTTTTTCTAAAAAAGGAATCCGTTTTGTTTGTGGTTTTGTTCGGTCAGTTGTTTTGTTGTTTGTTTGTTTGTTTTTTTTGGGGGGGTCTTAGTCATGAATTTTGAATTCTAGGAGGTGTTAATATTGACAACCCAAATAATATCTTCAGTATAGATTAAATAATATGTTGTTGGCAATTATTGCAAAATAGAGGAAAAGATACAAACAAAAGAATGATAAAAAAATTACACAGGCGTAGAGGAATAGGATACATAACATTACTTTACTGGCATTAAGCCCAAGTTGCAAAATATTGGCAGGAAAAGACCCAGACCTGCACTCTGCCAAGACTGTTTCATCACATGACAGAGAATGTTGTCCCTTTATTGTCATAACTGGGGACTTTGTATGTTTGACTCATGATCATTAACAGGGAAAATATTGGGTATCAATTAGGAATTGGGCTTATATCATCATGTGTTCAAGATCAAATTGGGTGTTTCTTTGGATTCTTTGGTCTCCTAATCAATAATATAAGAAAATTGTTTTATATTCAAATATTGCCTTCAATCATAATCATTTTGGACAAGTGCATGAATATTAGCCCTTATCTCTGGACAGTCCTCTAATCTAAGCTTGCAAGCCCTTGCAAGCTTTGCACACACAGGTGCAAATTCATTTCAAAGGACTATAGAGGGTGAAATGCCACTAGGTGACTTACTCAATTGTCTCTTATCTGCACCTGAATTTTCACTGTTTCAAATCCTGGCTTCAGAGAAAGAAACAGTCAGTTCATGCCTAATCCTCACATTCATCTAATTATCAAGTTAATACCAAATAAAACAAGGTTTCCTTATAAATTTTATAAATTGGAAAGCAGATCTAGTTTAGCTTCCAATCCTGAATTAAAGAGGCATTATCAATCTCAGTACCAATTGATAATGATTGACTGACTCATTTTCAAGAAAAAGAGCTGAGATATGGAGCACCAATTCGCTTTCTGCATTGAACTTAAATTTCAAGACTAAAGACAATTAATCACAACTCCCAACTGATATATACATGTGATCTTTTAGATAAGTCTTTTCCCCTTCAGCAATTTTAGGTATTTGAGAAACTATTCTATAGGCTCCATTCTCAGATAGATTCAGTAGGTTCTACCCACACCCATTTCTCTCTGCACATGCATGCACAAACCACCCCCCCCACACACACACCTTTTCTCAAACTGTAATTGCAAAATGAAAAAAAGAGGATGTTTGTCATGATTTGTGGTCTAATTCAGCTTCCAGTAGTTTAGTGGTTGGGAGGATTAGCTGGTGCCTATTTTTGTTGAGCTGTTTAACACTGGCTGGATAGTGACTACTTGGCCATAGATGTTGAATCCTGCATGGTCTGTGTTGCTGGAATCCCATACCTGAGGAGGATGGAAGAAGCACAGGCCTTCCTCTCAAGCATGGTAGTATCGTGTGGTTTTCACTTTCTTTCCGTTTACAGAGATGACAGCATAGCTGGTTCCCCCTCTTGGCTCTGGTGCTTCTTTTCTGAAATCAATGGTATTGCCCACCCAGATTTTATTGCATCACCTGTATAGAAATAACAATTCCCTCCCTGCCAGTGAACACTGACTCCAAAAGTCCCAAGTGTCAAGGAAACCAAAAATGTTTAGGCAGATGATCAGTTATCAGGTCAAAAATATTTTGACACATTTGAACCATGCAATCTGTACTTCTTGGGTGCAGCATAGCCCACATACAGTATTTTAACCATCCTACAAAAGTTCCAACTCAAAAAGACCACCACCATCACAACGTAAACAGAGCAAATTGTCCTCATCCTAAGATTAAGCAAATCTTCTGTTCAATGGAGCAATGTTTCTTTTTTTTAATTTTGGCACCCAGCAGCTGAAAGTAGTTCAGCTCTGAACACTAGGTTTAACACAGTGGGTGAAAGGTGAGATTTTAACTGTGTTAGATTAAAAGGCCTTTGAATACGCGTGGCTTTATATTCAGGCTTTATGGTCAGATGTGTCTTTCTCGTGTCCACATTGGTGTAATTAGTCACAAACCCACTGAAGCTCTACCCACCGCTTCAGCAAGTGTAGAATTTAACCCAAAGCCATTAATTAGTTTTTCTTCTATAGGGCTCAACACCAGTAAACAAAATGGTGTATCTTTAACATGTCAATAGGTAGCACCTGTACAAGCAGCCTAGCTCAAAGAGAAAGAAGCAATATTTTTAAGAAACAAATGTAGAAAGCCAATGACTACAGCCTTTCATATTTGTACTGCAGATAAAATTCACAGATGAGGTGGCCATGGCCTATTTTTGCCCCTGGCCCAGCTGATATTTATGGCTTCAGGTTGTTTCCCTGAGGAGAAACTAATGATGAAGTCTGGTATTTCTCTGGTATAATCATATTTGTTTTCACAGAATGTATACAAATCCCTCTTTCCCTGAATGCAGCAGGAACAGTAGCAGGCAATTTCCTTGCTTGCAACCTCTAAGCCTGCCTTTCCAGCAAGTCTTGTGCCCCAGGGATATCTACCTGTGCTCCCTTTCAGAACCTGCCTAAAACTGGTTTTGGCGGATTTTTTGTTTGTTTTCACTGGCTTTCTCCTCACTTTCTGCCTTCATTACCCACACAAACCCACCAATATGTGTTCTGTCACTTCCCTTTGCAATGAGTCCCTAGATCCCCCTCTTACTCTTTCCCTGTATTTGTTCTTGTTCCAGACTTCCTGTACGGCCTGGTGCCTTGGGTAGTCATTTCTATTGTTTCTATACCAATTTACTTCCTGTAGAAGCTTAGTTGCATCTCCCATTTAGCTTGATTGACCTTAGCATGTCTATCAACTTTATTGATATTCATGATCCTATGCAAAAGTATTTTGGGCTAAATACACTCTGGGTTTATCATCATCATTAAGACACTGTATAAATGTACCTTGTTAATGATACTCCACATCAAAAATCATATTTTCAAGGCTCTGGATCTTAAGAGTGAGAGGGCCTAAACATATAACACCTTTCTTTACCCTATGTAATCGTACAGTACTACCTAGGTGTTATTTATTCAAATCTAGTGTAGAATTTCCCCAGGCAAATCATGGATAAAACTACACCAGTATAAGTTACATCAGTGTGCATGTCTACAGATTAAGTTTGGATAGCCATTTCTTCAAGACCTGCTTCCTTGCTTAAGATCTGCACCCTCCCTGAGTGTGTCTACACGAGAAACTTTACTGTGCAGTAGCATAGTTTACTACACAGAGAGCATGTGCATCTATCTACATGTGCACTTGCTTACTGAATAGTAAACTTCACTAAGCACGAGTAAATTTCCTACCTGCAAATGCAAGCAGCAAATTTACTTACAATTAGTTACTGTCCAGTAGCACTCATGTAGATGCCTGACCAGGAACAAATCTGCTCCTGGTCAGTCAGCTGGCAAGGGACAGGAGATTGCTCCCTGCCCCCAGGAGCTGCCTGCTGGCAGGGCAGGCTCTGCCCCCAGAGCCCAGGTGGGGACTATGTCCCCCTGCACTGGCAGCAGGGAGCTCCAAGCCCCCTGATCCAAGATCATGATTGGAGAGCAGCAGCTGAGAGATCCTTATCTCCCAGGCCAAGCTCCACAGTTGGGGATTCAGGCTGGGAAGTAAGGATCTCCCATCGCTGGCCCTGTGACGCAGAGCTGGAGCTGGGAGATGAGGAACTCCCAGCACCAGCCCTGCAGATGAAAACCTGGCACTGGGAGCTTCTTGCTGGTGGAGGCTGTGGAGCCTGTTCCCTACCCAGCTCCACAATCATGGGAACAGGCTCTTCACATGCACACTGCAATCGCAGAGCAGGGGCTGGGAACTATTCCAATAAGGGGCAGGTCCCAGCCCTGTGCCCCAATCAGGCAATCAAGGTGCTGAGCATGGAAAGAGCTGCAGGGGTGCAGCAGGTCCCAGCCCCCTGCCCCATCTGCCAGTGGGGCAGCTAATAGTGAGCCCCTGGCTGGGCGGGGAATACCTGCCCAGACAGAGACTTGCTGCTAGCTGCCCCAATAGCAGATCAGGGCAGAGAGTTAAGACCTGCCCCTCCCCTGCAGCTCTTTCCAAGTCACCTGCTCCCCCTGGTAGCAGCAGGGGCCTGTTGCAGGGCCCCAGGAAGCAGGAGGAGTTTGCTTGCTCCTGCTTCTCTGCACATGTAGACACCTGCCTAGGAGCATTTACTTGTAAGTAGTTTACTCACAAGTAAACCATTCCCAGATCTAATACACACGTAGACACACCCACTGGGCATGTCTGCACATTCATTAATGTGCTTTTGCTAACGCACATTAAATCTAGTACTTCCATTGTGAGGCACATTAGCCCATCTTAATGCACACTAACTAAAGAGCACAGGGCATTTTTACGCATGCTCTGGGACGCGGTGCTGGGCACTTTAATTAGCAAGCTGCACTAATTAAAAGCTCCCACACTTCACATGTATCAGCGTCCCCATGCTGAAAAAACAGTGGTAGGGTAATTTGAACTAAAGCTCATCAAACATGTTTCGTTTCAAAGTGCCCACCACCATTTTCTCAGTGTGGGGACTGCAGAGATGCTGATACACATGACGTGGAAAGCTGCTGGAGCACATCAATTTCTATGCTCCAGCTGACTCAATTAATCAAATCTGCTTCGATGCACTGGATTTCCAAAGCATCTGAGCAGGCTCCCCACATGTCTATAGGAACCCACAGTTTTTTAAGTGATGCTTAATGTGCATTAAAATAAGCTAATGCACATTACAGTGCATGTGTAGATGTGCCCACTGATGATAAGGCCCTGGGATAGTCCCTTACTGCATGCAGTTATCCCTGAATGGATTCGCATCTGTCCACTCTGGATCCTGGTGTAATTTACATCAATGTACAAAATCGTAGAAGTTGTGATAATATAAATGTGCCATGTGTCCAGGCCTAGGTTCCTTAGTTCAAAGTTTACCTTGTGTCCTTGATACACTAGATAATGTATTTCCTTCCTGCCTTTTCATACCTTCTATGGACATATTTACAAATGTATCAGCTGATTATCTAGCTACTCTTTTTAAATGTTTTAAATATAAATACAGAAAATAGGCATGATGAAATAAGGACCCATCCTAAAGTTAGAGAGTGTGTGTGTGGGGGGGGGGGGTTGTGTGTGTGTGTGTGTACCCACACACACACACACACACACACCCCCACACACACACATAACCTCTTTTCAAGTCCTTGAATCAAAATGCTTGTGTTTATTCTTCTGAAGCTCAATATGCAACCTCTTGACTACTTTACCACATTATTAAAATGAATGATTGCAAGGACTAAGAAACACTTGAAGTTTCCACACTATACAAAGAAAAGGTTATTTAGCACAGTTGTCAGTGTAATTTTGATACATTAGGAAAATTCATTGTGCAATGGCCCTCAAACCCTCACTTGTACTTAACAGTGTGATGGCCTTCAGCCAAGTTTTGTCTACATCATGTTGAATGATACAAGAAAGCTAACTGGCGCATAACCTTTTACTTACATTACCTATTCTTCTTTATTTAGCCAAAGTTTTCTTTAATTATTCCATCTATTCCAAAATGAAGATTAAATGGAGAGCAACAGAGGTTCTAGAAGAATAACTTTGATGTTCTGAGTTTCTCTATAAGAAATTTCTAGGATGTGTTTTGAAATTTCTAGGATATGCCGTTAGATAAATTAACGCATTCTGCCTTATGTTTTCTACATAACTAGACACAGATTAATTCATAGTATACACCATGAGTTAATAGTGTATACTATAGTATAAATTACAATTAATACACTGTAGTATTCATACACTGTAGAGGTCCTCTGGAATTGCAAACAATTTTTAATGTGTATTGTTAACAAGATGAAACTTGTAACTTTTCAGAAAAAGCTGTAAAAAAATACATTAATTATACAGTATTTATCATGATTCAGATGTCTTTAGCTAATCAACTTACTCAGTTTCTCCTGTATTTTTATCAAGTAATACCCTCTGCAGGGGTACATTATACATGCATATAAAATAGTCTACTAGCCATATTATAAGTTGGCTTTACAACACTTCCTGTAATCAAGATTGTGCAACACTTCTCATTTTAGGACTCTGTGGGTGCGTCTACATGTGCTATTAATATGCTGTAAGCTTACTGAACAGTAAAATACTAGGCAGTAATCTTTCACTGGGAGTGTGTCTACACATGTGCCTGTCAGGAGCAAAATTGTTCCTAATGGGAGCAGTTCATTGCGGGGCTACTCCTGCCCTGCTCTGCCCTGCTACAGCAGCCAGGAGGAGCTCCAGGATCCCCCAGGTGCCAGTCCCAGTTTGGCAGGGAACACTAGGGTCAGGTCTGGGCTCCATGGCATGGGGGGAACTGTCCCACCTCCAAGGCAGCTGCCTTCCAGCCCCGCACCCTACTCAGCGAATTGTAGCCGAGGGCTGAGAAGCTGTCCCCTCCTCCAGCAGCTGTTTCCCAGCACTGTGCCCCATCTGCCAGTCATAGTGCCAGGCTGGGAAACAGTTGCTGGTGGAGAAAAGACAGTTTCCCAGCCCTGTGCCACAATCAGCCAGTCAGAGTGTGACTAGGAAACAGCTGCCTTGCGGAGGGGACAGTTTCCCTGCCCCCTACTACCTGGGCTGACCAGGAGCAATTTGCTCTCGATCAGCCAGCTACACTTGTACTATTGCACACTAGCTACTGTGTGGTTAACCTATTACCTGTATCTACAGATAGTAGCCAACCACGCAGCAGACTAATTTACTGCACAGTAAATGCTGCACATGTGTAGATGGTGATGACTTACTGTGCAGTAGATCAGTCTACTTCACAGTAAAGCATCTCATGTAGGTGTGCCCTGTTTTCAGTTTTTCATAGCTTTGCCAGACTTTATTTGTTTGGACTAAAGTTTTCCATGCCAGCTTTGTGTGAGATTTGAAGGAATCTGGAAAACTTCAGCTAAAACAGGACACATCTACATGAGATGCTTTATTGCACAGTAGCATAGTTTCCTGCACAGTAAGCATGTGTGTCTACATGTGTGCATGCTGCACATACTGCACATTAAATGATGCTACTTGCATCACTCGTGATTAGTTACTGCGCAGTAATGCATGTGTAAATGCCAACCAGGAGCAAATTTGCTCCCAGTAAGCTCCACCACTAGGGGGCTAACCTGAAGCTAGCCCCAAGGCACCAGACTGGGAGTCTCTACTGCCCCAGGGCTGGGCCACTTCCTATGGCAGCCCCAGGCTCAGGCCCTTAAAAACCTGCAGGCATTTTGGGTCCTGGGACACTCATGCAAAGAGCCTGAGGCTACTCCAGGCCCCTATGTCCCCCTGGGCAGCTGGCCTGCACCACAGCCACCGCACCCCGCTCTCCAAGGACACTGCTTGGAGCTGCACTCTGTCACCGCCAGCCATGACCAAGCACAGCCACCAGCCACGCCAGTCACATTGGTAAAGCCCACACTGTGGGGAGGGCCATCCCCTCCCTGGCCCCAGCCCCAGCCCCAGCCTGGGCCCTGGCCCCCAACTCCTGTCTCTTCAGCATGCAGGGACGTGGGTGACAGTGCAAAACTTTATTGAGCAGCCCCTGTCCCCATAGCTAGGGGGGCTTAGACTTCTCACATGCTGAGGAACGTGTTGATGCCAGTGGCAATGTCCCCTTGGCTGTGGGGGGCAGAGATATGTAGCACAGCCACAGGTAGTCCTCAAGGTGGTGGCAGAGGTTGTGGAGAAGCCCGGGCTTGCCCCCCACACCATTGAAGCTCAGGGTCCTGTGCTAGGTATGCAGGTGCACCCAGGGTACCATGGCAATCAGCAGCAGCAGCAGGGTGTAGTGGGTTGGGCACCCCTTGGTCCATTCAAACAACTCTTCATTCACTGCCCATAACACACACAGCAGGGGCACACTTGGGGTCCAGCATCAGCATGGGGGTGGAGGGGCTGGCCCTGAGGCACATCCCTGGAGAGGCCCCCTGAGGGGAGGGCAGGGGCATGGGCAGCTCCTCATCCTGGGTGTCTGGGATCCCCATGACCCTTGAGCCCGTGGTCCATGGGCTTAGTGGCAACACAAGAGAGTGGCAAGCCTGCAGAAAGAGAAGGGGAAGACAGCAAGGTCTGGAGCAAAGGCAGCAATTGCTGCCAGGATCCTGGCCTGTCCCAGCCTGGGAGTGGAATGGGGGAGGCAGGTTGCCTGCTTCCAGCACCTAGTGGCCTGCCTGCCACTGGGGAGTGAGCGGGGACAGGGGCTTGACCAGTGGACACCTGGGCCCAGCCTTGCCTGGCCAATTTACCATGGTCCCTGGGCACCCATGCACACCTGACCAATCTGAGGCTGGGCAGTGTACAGCCCCTAGTATAGAGCATCTTATCTAAGAAACATTGCAAATTCTCACAAACAGTTTCTTTCTCGTGGTTCTGCAGGTGCTGCAACGAACTGCACTCTAGGGATAGGCCACAGTTGGCAGCCAAGATGTGGCCTCAGGGTCGCCACCACCCACAGCCAGAGCCCTACAAATCCACCAGAGGTGGACCCAGGACCACACCGTCCTCCTGGACTGACTGGTGATGACATCGGAGGACCAGGTGGAGGATGTTGATTGCAAGGATGCACTGGACCAGCATGAGGAGGGGCAGGAATGGGTGGACCAGGAGTTCTGGGCATAGCTTCTGAAGTGCAAGTGGGTGGAGGCTCTGCAGAAGCAGACCACAGTCCTGGGCAAGGTAGCACAGGTCACAGATGAGGACCACAGGGTGCTGGAAACCATTCTGGCCCTGGCAGTTGCCTTTGTGCCACCTGCTGCCCAGCCCCTGACTGTAGCCCCGCCTGCCCACTGGAAGCTGCCTGCCCCCAAGCAGCATCCCCTCCTCCTCCTATGGGCCTGGGAGGAGGTCCTCCACTGCCTCCAGCAGCCTGAAGTCCCTTCCCCAACCCCTGCCCTGGGTCCCCCCAACACCCAGCCCCCCCACTTGGGCCCAGGCTCACTGCTCGCCCTGGCTTCATGCAGGCTCAGAACCAGAGCTGCCTGCACCCCAGTCCTGCTGGCCCTAGACAGTGGCTGCTGTAAGGGAAACTGCCAACACCAGGGGGACCAGTAGCTACCATGGCCCCGGGTAAGCCCCCTGTCCACCAGGCTTACCATAGTGTCTGCCTGGGGCCTCAGCGTGGTGGGGGGGTCTGCTGCTGTTGCTGCCTCTGCCTACCATGCCTCCTCCACCCAGACCTTGTGAAAGACCTGCCCGTTAGCCTTACAGATTTTATGCAGGACACAGTCTGCAACAATGAACCAGGGGAGGTTGTTCTTCGTGAACTCAAAGTGTTGAGCTCGGCAAACCCCAACTTGAGCCAGTGTTCCTTGAGGCAGCTGAAAGTGCACTCCACCAGGGCATGGGTCCAGCCCAGACACCAGTTAAAGTGGACCTGCAGGGGGTCCAGCTGGCTGGTGTAGAGCCACATGAGCTAGGGCAGAAGCGGGTAGGTGTGGTCCCCGATGAGGAGGGGTGGGACCACCACAGTGCCCAGCTGCAGGTCCTGCACCCCCAGCACAAAGTGGCTACTCTGCACCAGACCTGGGAGGGCAGAGTTATGGAACATGCAGGCGTTGTGGGCACTGCCCACCCAGCCAGCACTCATGTGCGTGAAGGCACCACAATGGTCCATTATAGCCTAGAGCACCATGAAGTGGAAGCCCCTCCGACTGTAGTAAGGCCGGTCACCATGAGGCAGGCAGATGATGGAGATGTGAGTCCCATCCAGGGCCCCAGTATACTATGGGAATCCCAGGGCATGGAACCCTGCCACTACTAGGGGATTCTGCACACGGGGTATCGTGTGCCCGAGCACATCCTGGAGGGCACTGCACCCCTCCAGGACAGCCTGTCTGGCAGCAGCCTTGCCCATCCCAAAGAGATGGCCTATGTAGCGAAGGTTGGTGGGTGTGACCAGCTTGAGCACGGCGAGGGGCAGCTGGTTGTGTATGGGGAGGAGCAGCTGAATGTTGGTGTCCTGCCGCTCCAGGTGTTCCAGAAAGCTGCCCCAGGAGGTCCAGGAAGGTGGACTGGTCATCCTGAATGCCTCCAACCACTGCTCATTGTCCCAGGACTGCTGGATGATGTGCAGTCACCAGTCCTGGCTGGCCCAGCAGGCTCAGAGGCAGCGAGGCTGGAGGCCCAGGAGGGTGACAGCGTCCCTGGCAGTGGCGTTCAGCAGCACATCATCAGCATCACTGCTGGGGTCTGGCCAGCCAGACAGGGTCTAGGTGGTAGTTGCACAGCAGTGGCAGCCCTAGGGTGGCACACTGTGGCCAAGCAGGCAATCACTGTGCATGGGGAAGCTAGGAGGGCCCAGCTGGCAGTTGGTACAGCATGCCAGCAGGGCCAACATAGTAACCAACAGGAGTCCAGAGCACTGGTTGTTGCTGCCAGGGGCAGGGGCAGGGGCTGGAGCAGCCATGGCGTGGGGAGGCAGAGGTGGGGAGGAGGGAGCTGCCATGTGTTGCCCCTCCACTGTGCATGCTGCTCTTCACCAGGTGGTGGCAGGGGCCCATAACAGGGTTGCAGAGAATGGCATCGATTTGGTGCTAAGAGCAGAAAATCTACTGCCAAGTCCCTGCATTTGTAGATGCCTGTCCGGGAGCATTTACACGCAAGTAGTTTACTTGCAAGAAAATGGATCTTGGATCAAATGCATGTGTAGATGTGCCCACAGTGAATCTATTTCTGAGAATGAAGCTAACAAAATAATGCATATTGTTAGCATATTTTGGATACCTGTTCTTTGAAGAGCTCTAACATCTCCATGATTTCAAGCAGGGATTTGAAATTTGTCTGCCTTTTCTCATCCTGGTAGAAATTCACCCAACTCTGAACATGTTATAAGCCTCTGAAAAATCCCAATTCAGAGACGTTCAGCAGAGACTCCTTAGATATTAGCAGTTAAATTCCTCAAAAGTTCCATCTATACTGGGCATGCTCAAGCCCACAATAAGCCTAACTTTTCCTGCAACTGCTGTCTGGGCTGATGTAGGCTTAAGTGTGTTCTGAAAACCCCTGCTATATTGAGCCCTTCAGGGAGAAAAGCAAAGGAACCTCTGGATACTGATGGGGCTGAAATAGACACAAAGTTGCTTGGTCATATCAAGACTGATGCTTTCCTTGGCCAGCTCAGAAACAGAACTTTAGGCTCATGATATATGAATATCCAACACTGCATCTCTTGTAGCAATTAAGAAACTCAAAAAGTAAAAGCAGCTGAGCAAGGATTTGGGAAATCACAGTTGTGGACTTAGGCAGCTAAATCCCAACTAAGACTTATAGATGCGTAGTGCCTTTTTGGATCTGGACATAAACCCTCTTCTGGGTCTTCTACAGCCTGGATCCATTCTGTTCACAAATCCTCGATCTTTTTCATCACAGTGTAGGTAGAAACTCTCAAGCAGGCAAAGCTATGGAGGTTAGACGTCTGGAGGAGATGTGCTGCATTCAGAGAATGAATTGCAAATGTTAAAATGTAGTTGTTTAGATATTATGTGGTAGGGCTGTAGGCATAGGCGGAGGAAGAAAAAAATATTGGGGGAGGGGGCTGAGTGTGTGCACGCATGTGAGTGTCCATCCTGCGCGTGCACATGTCCATCCATGCGCGTGTCCATCCGTAAACAAGTTAAGAGGCTGTGACTTGGATGAATACACAGTCCGGTGGGTGGCGAATTGGCTAGAGGGTCGCACCCAGAGAGTCGTAGTGGATTGACCTGGAAGGGTGTGGGCAGTGGAGTCCGGCAGGGCTCGGTCCTTGGACCGATACTCTTCAATATCTTCATCAGCGACTTGGACGAGGGAGTGAAGTGTACTCTGTCCAAGTTTGCGGATGACACAAAAATGTAGGGAGAAGTAGACACACTGGAGGGCAGGGAACAACTACAAGCAGACCTGGACAGGTTGGACAAATGGGCAGAAAACAACAGCATGCAGTTCAACAAGGAGAAATGCAAAGTGCTGCACCTAGGGAGGAAAAATGTCCAGCATACCTACTGCCTAGGGAATGACCTGCTTGGTGGAATGGAAGCGGAAAGGGATCTTGGAGTCCTAGTGGACTCCAAGATGAACATGAGTCGGCAGTGTGACGAAGCCATCAGAAAAGCTAATGGCACTTTATCGTGCATCAGCAGATGCATGACGAACAGATCCAAGAAGGTGATACTTCGCCTCTATCGGGCGCTGGTCAGACCGCAGTTGGAATACTGCGTGCAATTTTGGGCACCGCACTTCAAGAGGGATGTGGATAACCTGGAGAGGGTCCAGAGAAGGGCCACTCGTATGGTTAAGGGCTTGCAGACCAAGCCCTATGAGGAGAGACTGGGGCACCTGGACCTCTTCAGCCTCCGCAAGAGAAGGTGGAGAGGCGACCTTGTGGCTGCCTATAAGTTTATCATGGGGGCACAGAAGGGAATTGGTGAGGTTTTATTCACCAAGGTGCCCCTGGGGGTTACAAGAAATAATGGCCACAAGCTAGCAGAGAGCAGATTTAGACTAGACATTAGGAAGAACTTCTTCACAATTCGAGTGGCCAAGGTCTGGAACGGGCTCCCAAGGGAGGTGGTGCTCTCCCCTACCCTGGGGGTCTTCAAGAGGAGGTTAGATAGGCATCTAGCTGGGGTCATCTAGACCCAGCACTCTTTCCTGCCTATGCAGGGGGTTGGACTCGATCTATTGAGGTCCCTTCCAACCCTAGAATCTATGAATCTATGAATCCTCCCCCTCTACTCCTCCACACAGCAGGTAAGTCTGTGGGGGAAGGGCTGTGCGGGGGCAGAGTGAGGCCCCTGCAGTGAGGGAGGGAGTGGAGCAGAGGCAGGAGCAGGAGTGAATGGGGCCTTGACTGGGCTGGGTGGTGGGACAATCAGAGCCTGGGTGGCTCATCCAGAGGCACGGGGGCTCCCGCCGCTGTGCGTACCCCAGTGGAGGCCTGAGAGGCACATACCCCACCGATCTGTGCTTGAGGCAGAGGTAGCTGCTGCTGCGCACTGTACTTTGTGCACCGCTGCCAGTGTAGCTGCCTTGAGAGCCACATGACATCATGTGCGTCCCTCTGTGGGGTGAGCAGGAGAAACGGTGCAGTCAATCAGCGGTGGGCCACACATGGCATCATGCCACTCCCAGGGCATTGGCTATCAAAGCATAGTGCACAGCAGCAGCCAGCTCCACCTTGCACACAGATTCGGGGGGGCACATGCCTCCTAGGCCTCTGCCAGGGTGTGCACAGCGGTGGGAGCCCCCCCCCCCCCCCCGCACCCCTGAACAAGTTACCCGGGCTCCAGTTGTCCCACCACCCAGCCCAGGGCCCCATTCACCCCTGCCTCACTCCCTCCCCCAATGTTGGGCCCTCGATCTGCCCCCCTGCCCCACAGCCCCTTCAGAGAATAGACAGACTGGTACTTGCCTGCTGTGCTGGGCAGCCAGTCATCCACAAGCCAGGCTGCAATCCTGGCCGCGTGCACGCCCCTCCCCACTCCTGCTGCAGCCGCTTGGAGCCCATAGCTGGGCTGCCTTGTGGCCCTACCTGCTGCCCTATGTTTTGGGGGGCTGAGCCCTGTTAGCCCCAGCCTTCTGCCACCTATGGCTGCAGCAAACTATTTGCCAGACACTCAAAAAACTCAAAGACTTTTCTAGAATTGCTTCAAAAAAACTTCCTAGCTCAGGTTTGTTTGTTTTTTCACCGAGCTCAATGAAAAAGAAGCCTAAAAAATTGACAATATTCCTATAATTATTTTTACAGATTCTGTGGCATGGTTTCACCCAAGGGTGAATCTAACCAAAACAGAGAAACTGAGAGAGTGTCTGTTTGAAGCCAGAATTCAAATAGCCCTATTTTAGCTGTTCTGGAAGGGTTTCTGCTGCTTTTTGTCTTAAATAGAAAAAGGAAGTAAGACTATCTATGGGGACAAAGCCTGTATTGTAAAGAGAATGCCTGCATAGTTTTGCTGTATTTAAGCATAGCAGTAAGGGTTGGACTACCTGATAACTACTGAAAGGAGAATAAAGCTATTTAAGACAGGACCTTTGCTTCCATTCTAATCCTAATACAAAAAGGCCCTTTTTCATGCAGCCATACTTTAAAAAACTGGATTGCTTATGAAATCCAAAGCTTCTTCAGATAAGGGACTTTCAGAGACTGGCAGAATAAGTCAAGTCATTGGTAGTATTTCTCCTCCTGGGAGACTTCAGTTCTCAGTTGTTACTTCAGCCTGGCAGTACAAATAAAGGCATATAGCCTAGGACAGAACATCTGAGGGATTCTGCAGGCAGGGGCAAAGAGATCAAAGTTCCACAATTCACAAGAACCGGATCCTTCCACTACATAGAGAGCTAAAATTAACCTTCTCTACAAACCTTCAACTCTAGCTCCTCTGACAGCTCATCAACTAGAATAGTACGGTAAAGAGCAGCATGAGCTACCCCCACCAAAACTGAAACTTGCATTGCAGGAAAAATTGAAAGGAAAGAATAGAAAGAACCCTAGGATATTAGATTCCCCCCACCCTGATTTTATAAGCACACCAAAGAAGTTCACTCACAGCAAGCCAAGGCCTTAATGTATCCCTCCCTCCACGCTTCTCACACTGTCCTGACTCACTGGTTCTCCACAAGTAACATATAAAATGAAACATGAAGACTTGCTGAACTAAGCTGCTATGCAACAATTACATCACAGCAACATAGGAAAGATGGGCTATATACCCAATTCAAAAAAAGCACTGGCATGATCTTAAAATGCCTTAATAAAGAGTTCTCCTAATCATCACTTAAAGAATACTAAATCTTTCTAACAAAACCACATGCATGAAAGTTCCTCTATTCTAATAGTAGAAGCTAAATCAGATTAAAACCTTAATTAAAACATGGAGAGCCCTGTCGTGATCTTCAGTAAACTGGAAGATTCCTTTTTGGAAAATCAGGCTCTCAGGCTGTCACATTAGACTATAGTTTTAATGAACCCTTTCATTTCTTTGTGCACAGCAATATATTTAATTTTAGCTCCATATTTTCAGTGATTGATGTTCCCCTAATTACATTTTTATGGTATATTGTGCTATGCCACCTCTAATGAGTAGCAAACATGGCATTACCTCACTAGTGCTCAACCACAAAAATCAATAACTGACATTTATTCAATGAACTGCAAATTGTGATTCACTAGCTTCTCTTTGTGTTCAGTAAATTCAAACTGCAATTAATTTTCATGCATATCACAAACAGAAAATGCCTGTGTGGACTAGGTCTAAAAGTGATTTGCTTCCTCCTTGGCTAATTACAATACAGTGAAACCTGTCTTAACCAATCACTCAAAGGGCTGAAAAAAATCAATTGCTTAATGGAAGTGATCTTCTCAAGAGGGTAGAGAACAATTGTATTTCACACATTTGGGAATACTTTGGAGCTGTCTCATAAAGCATGAGATTGCTTAATAAGGCTAGTCTGTTGTACAATGATACTTTTTCCATCTCTAATTAAAAATTGAAAGTTTTCCTGCGCCAAGGAAAACCTGGAGAGGTTTGCCTGGCTAGAGTACCTGTGAAATCCTTTGGCTAACTTTGGCCCAAACGTACAAAAGGACAGGTGTCATGATGCTCGGCATCATCATGCTTCATTCCAAGGCATCCTGCACTGAAATAAAATTTGCAAACCAGAAGTAGGTACCCAAGTTACCTATACACAGAATGGAGAGAATGGGATTCACCACAGCCAGGGCCGTATCCAAGCTAGCCAATATGAAACACTGAAGAGAAGTGTGTGTTTGAGATCCTACCTCTCTTCTGGGCTTAGGCATATAAATGAAGTAGAGGTTCACAGTTCAAAATTGGTTCATTGTGTACTTCCTTGGGGTACTGAGGGCTGGCTCTCTTATTTTAAGAATGCAGACAGAGAAGGACCTGCTCTAGGGAGTATTTTTGTGTTTTGCATTAACATTTCATTGGCTAAAATGTAGAAACAGGTTTGAAAGCAGACCTAGAACCCAAATGAGTGCAATAACCATTAGGCTAGAGTCAAGAAAAACTACAGAACTTGATCCCCGCACTACCCAACCCAGGGTCTTTTTACATGTGCCCTAAAATCCACAAATAAGGGAACCCAGGCCGAACCATCATATTCAACCATAGAACCCTAACTCAGGAAATATCAGGTTTCATCGAATCCATCCTAAAACTTCTTGTCTCCCAAAGAGCAAGTTTTGTCCAAGACACAACAGACTTTCTATGAAAACTTAAAAGCATAGACCACCTTCCCAGCAATACCCTCCTAGCTAACATGGATGTTACCAGCTTATATACCAACATCCCACACCAGGATGGCATCTAATATATGTATAGATGACATCATCATTTGGACCAAAAACCTGCAATCTTGGATTGATTTCCATCACTAATTCAATAATCATCATCAACAGGGATCCTGGTTTTCCCTGATGAAGGAAACACAAATTCTCTGATAAAAATCCCCAAATCCGTGATTAAAATGAAAGGCCCCTCACTCCCCATCTGCCTCCCAGAGCCTCCTGGCCATACTGGTACCCCCCACAGCCCTCCCAGTCCTGCTGGTGCCCCTTAATCCCCCCTGACAGCCCCCCAGCCCTGCTCATCCTGGCCCTGCTCATGCCCCTCACTCCCCCCATAATCCCCCCAGCCCTGCTGTTGCTCCTCGCCCCCCACCCACAGCCCACAGCCACCCCACCTCTGCCAGAGGGGGCCCCCAGCTGCCAGGGCTATGGAGCCAGGGACCTGGGTCCACAGCCCTCTGCCCCCAGCAGGAGGTGGCAGCTGCTGCAGCAGAGAAGAGCATGGAGTCCAGCGCCCCCCCACCACACCACCTGCTGCCTGCCTGCTGCGAGCTCGGGCAGGGGGGTAGGGCCAGCTCCCTGCTCCTATGCACACTCCTGGAAGGTAGAAGAAATCCATGCCCTCCAGATCTGGGTATGGGGAGTGGGTGGGCTGTCCACTGAGGGCTCAGGCTCCCACCCTGCTGTCTTCCCCCAGGGCCTCCTCAGCCTAGCGTGTGCAACCCAATGCTGCAGGGAACAGCGGGGCTGTGCGAGCTCCGTGCTGCCCTGGCAAGGTATCCCCTGCCTATGTGGTAACAGTGAGCAGCACAACCCTGCACCGCCACCCCTCTCCTGCCATATGTGCAGGGGCGCATTGCAAGGGCAGTGCAGAGCTTGCAGTGGCAAGAAAATCCTTGTGTGGCCCCGCTGGCTGTTCCCTGCAGCACTGGGTTGTGCCCACCAGGCTGCAGAGGCCCCGAGGGAGGACAGCAGGGTGGGAGCCCAAGCCCACATCAGGCAGCCCACCCCAACCCCATGCACAAATCTTGGGGGCACAAGTGCCACCAGCCCCCCCAGGAATGTGCAGAATGGCAAGGAGCCAGCCCCTCCCTCTGGGCAAGCCACCTGTGACCCTGTTCCACTCCCTGCTGGGGCTCTGCGGGCACCAAGCCCCACACACCCCCTGGCTGGGCAGGAGCCCCATCCCTCCCCAACTCCCTCCCTCTCTCTGGGGGCCTCAATCTCCCCCCTCCCCCTCACCTGCAGGAGCTACTCTCCAGGCTGCCTGGCAGCCATGTCTATATACAAGTACTGCCCTCCTCCCGTTCCCTTCCAGCCCCTTGCAGACTGGAACTCTATCAGCCTGCAGAGAGCTCATTACAAAAGTGCAAAATCTGCAGGGTTCTCCAGTAAAATGAGAAATCCACATTTCCCTCTGGTAAAAGGAAAAATCTATGATTTTCTCCATTTTTCCATGGGGAGCAGAAAACCTGGATCCCTGATCATCACCTCTCCATCAGACTATCTCTTGAATACTCCAGCACCAGCATGTCCTTTTTTAGACACTATGATCAATATCCAGAATGGTAAAATACAAACCACCTTGTACAAGAAACCCACAGACCAACATACATATCTATGCAGAACCAGCAATCACCCTAAATCCACCATGAAAGTTGTACTATGCAGCCAAGCCCTCTGATACCACCGAATTTGCACTGAGAACACCCATGATTGTCACCTCACAAATCTCAAAAGGCTTTCACTCAACAAGGACACTCCTCCAAAGAGATAGATCACACTTTTGAAAAAGCCACTCAGATACCATGTGACGAACCACAGCAGGACAAAGAGAATATCCCCATGAATCACACACCATTAGTTATGACATACCACCCTTCCCTGGAACCTATATGGAAAATCCTCAAACAATTGCAACCCATACTAGAAGACCCAATTCTTAAAGAAATCTTCCCAGAACCACCCATCCTAGACTTTAAACAGTCACCGAACCTCGCCAGCCTCATCACCAGAAGCAAACTTCCTATGACACAAAACACACTGAATGAATCCAGACCATGCCAGGACAAGATATGTAAAACCTGCCAACACATCTCCATCACTCCCACAATAACTACACCCCATAACAGAACCATCAGCATTCCTGGGTCTTACACCTGCACCTCCAGAAATGTAATATATTTCATCCAGTGCACTAAATGCCCTGATGGAAAATATGTAGGAGAAACCAAACAACTTTATACCAGAAAGAATGCACACCAAAAATCTATCAAAGACAAAAATACTCAATTACCTGTAAATGCATACTTTTCATAAGACAATCATTCTCTCTCCAATCTCTCAGTTCTAATCCTCAAAGAGAATTTACAAAACACCTTTCATAGATGAGCCTACAAACTTCACTTCATAAATCTATTGGATGCAAAAAATCATGGACTAAATAAAGACATTGGATTTATGGTGCATTATAACCTACCTGCCATCTGATAGCCCCAGGTAACTTCTCTATATTTTACCAGCTACGTTCTATCACCAGGCCAACATTCCCTTCTTTACGCTCTCCCCCCATCTGTCTCTCACCTATTGTCTCCCATGGCCTCTGATCCTCACTGCCACACATTTGCATTTTCACAGACCTGAATTTTGCACATTGGCTTCTATTCCATCCAGGAGAACACAAAACACCAGCAGACTCTCCCTATGTCTGAAGAATGGTGTTTGTGCCCAAAAGTTTGCACAAAACAATTTTTCCAACTACTTCATAAGTGAGTGTTCACACTGGGAGGTTATTAGTTTAGGTTATAAAGTGGCAGTTTCTACTCCAAATCTGTTAAAAAGAGAGCAGCATTTTGCATGGGGCCCATTCCTACGGGCATATGCAATGCATGTTCTAAGGATGCCCATCAGATTTGGGATCTTAAAGGCTATAAGTACCTATTACCATAGCTTTTTGCATACCAATGGGGCTTAGGCAAGAGCTAGGTGCCCAACTGCTCAGGCAGTACTGGCATGCCCAAAAGCAAAACTGTAGTCACCTAAACCAGAGATTCCCAGTCTTCCTGATCCCAATGCCATCTTCCAGTCACTGCCAAGCATGCAGGCCCACCTCCAACAACCCCTGCTCCTTGTGACATATCCCTCCACCTTAATATAGTCCCACACCTACCCTCATTGTCCCCACATAGACCCATAGCCTTCCTCCAGCTCCCTGCTTAGCCTGCTCAACCCACAAGCTTGTGCAAAGCCCCACAGTCTACCACCCAATGGCAGAAAGCATCTCCTCTGAGGAGGGGTGTTCACCAGCTCCTGGCCTAACAATGACCCAACAAAAATTACATCTCCACCACCGCAGACATCACATTCCACTTTTACTGAACCCCATTACGTGGGCTTTAAGCTGGTGGAGAGAGTTTTCCATGACCTTTTTATTTGCTCTTAGTAAGTGTGGTCATCTACTTTCAAAAATATACTCTTGCTTAATGGAGTGTAGTTATCCAGTTAATTTACTTCAATCATTAAAGAGCAAACAGGAAAGAGAACTGAGAGGTCAGTTCCACAGTAGGTAGAGGGACAAGATTTTAAATTGCACCCCAGGTGTTTTAAGATAGTCACGTATGTGAACATTATTCAGAATTATTCATATATACAGTGTACTGCACTCAATGGGCACATCTATACATGAGCTTTAATGCATAGTTGCCTATTTTACTGTGCATTAAAGTGTCACGTAAAAACCATGCTATTATGTTAATGCACAGTAAATAAGCTACTGTGCATTAAGCATCACTTAAAAACTGTGCACATTCATTACTGTGCATTAAGGCAGCCTAATGCACATTTGCTTAATACCTCACATTGGAGGTACTAAATTTAATATGCATTAGGAAAAGCACCTTAACACATGTGTAGAGATGCCCAGTGTCTCCTAAACACAATGGTGAATGACTCTGGCTGAAGAAGAGGTGTATTTGATTCATATTCTCTGATTTTTACTGGCTACCAGATAGATCAATAGAGTACACAGTGAAAGTATGGTATTTAAAAGCATCTCTGTGGGCATATCTACATTAGATATTTAGGTGGAACTAACCAATTAGCTCCACAGTAAACATCTGAGTACTTACACATGTGCCTGTATTAAGAGAGAAGAAACTAATAAACTCTACAGCAAGGCAGTACTTGTAAATACAAGTACGACCCTGCTGTGGAGTTTTTTCATGCATATATGTGCACATGTAGACTTTGAGGTGGCTGGCTAGGGCACAAGGGTGCTTCAGTGCCCAGGCTGCCTGCTGACTAGCTATGCACCAAAGTACCCTTGTGCCCCAGCCAGCCTCTTCGCTTCACATCAAGCCCAGTAGGAGCAGCCCTGGGCTGGCAGGCTGACCCCCTGGGTCCCCTGCCAGCTAAGGCTGCTCCAACCTGGGTCAACATGCTGCAAACTGGGCACATGTGTAAACGGAGCTCTTGGGAGCTTCCTGGGAGTAATAAGCTCTGGAGTTTATTGCATCACATTAATAGCATATGTAGATGCATCCTGTGCCTTTCAGGGCAACTAAACCTGAGAAAAGATGCACCTTTAAAAGAGCATAAAAGGGAAGCGTGGGGCAAGCAGGCATGCAATTCCTGCTTTTTAGTGGATAAAGAATATGAGACACAGAGAGGTTGAGGGCCAAATCCCAATTCACTTTTACAAGTGTAAGTGCTACTTACACATCCAAATGCAGTCGCTAATGTGGCACTCCCCATTATGCTAAGCTTCAATAGAGACCTTGGGAAGAACAGACCTAGATGACCTCTGGATGATTTGAGAGCAAATGTAAAAAGTAAAAAAAAATTCATTGGCAAGAGCCTGGTACAAGAAGGGTGCAGTCGGAGCAATGTAAAACTAATGAGGGCAGGTGCTGAAATAATGGAAGAGCTGAGGGGGCTAGGCATGAACTAGAAAAAGAGACAAGTAGAAATGGATGTGTGTAGAGTGAATGGGCTAAAATGTGGAAGGCTGATCTTTCTCTGGCCACATTTTTGGGAACTTCCATAAAGTTACACATCTCCTCAGAGGCATATCAAGCTCCTGCAGTGCCTTGGACAGAACAGCAGCCACTGGAGAGCTTGTCAGGGAGGGAAGAAGAAGGGATGGTTTCCTGCTCCAACTCTCTCTGCACTCTGGTGGGCAGCTGCTACTACTACAGCTGAAAAGCAGGCTTACCACACACCAGCTGCTTACCTCACACCAACTGCAGCAGGTTGCACCAGAATGCTCCCTTCAGGGAGTCTTTGCTATGGCAGGTACAGCCCAGCCACAAAAGTTGGGCAGCCCTTTGCCCAGTATCATACATCAGGGAGGGGTTGAGAGGAATAATCCCCACCACCTGGGATTCTTGCCATGAGAGGCACAGCTCCTGGCCACAGTGTATGGAGGGGAGTGAACAAGGCACCAGGGACAGCCCCCCAGGGATCCCACACTATGGGGCTGCCCTTGAGGTCTTGTTCACTCTTCTCCCCACATACAAATGCTACTGAGCAAAAAGTTGTGCCTCCTATGGCAAAAATCCCAGAGAGGTGGGCACCATTATGCCCATATGCTACTAGACACAGGGCTGCCTGGCTTCTATGTCTGAGCTGTGCCTACCAAAGCAAAGACTCCCTGGTGGGGGCATTTTGCTGCCCCCCTGCTGGCACCCCTTTAAGTCAGTACCTGGGGCAGGTGCCACACTCACCCCTCTCCAGGTACACCTGCCCATGCAATCATTTCCACCACAGAACATATCTAGCTATGTTAAGTCCTTCTGAGCACATTAAGAAGAGCAAAGGTAGGTCAATGGTGAAAACTGCATTGGTGGAAACTAGATCTCAAATCTGTCCAAATGCCAAAAAATATTTTTACATGGCTAAACATGCACTCATAATTAGCATTTAGGTGCAAAACTCTGAAATAAACATTTCGGCCAAATTCTATCCCTGTTCTGGGAAATACATGAAGCTTGGAAAAAGCTAGGAACAGAAGCCAAGTTTTCTGACACCCAGCGTTTAACCAGAAAAATAGCCCTTTCTGTCCCTGCAGAAATTAATAGCCATCCATCCCATGATTCCTCCTTTCAGGAACTGCTAACATAACATGATTTAGCCCTGAGGCAGGGTGGGATGGTGCAGCACCGATGAGACAGCCAACAGCATTGTGCAGCAGCGAGGTGTCTGCCCAGTGGCAGGGGATGGGAGCACACAGCGCAGCAAGAGCCGTAGCGTGTAGTGTGCAGAGGGTGGCAGGGATGGCACGGTATAGTGGTGGCCACCTACCACAGAATGCAGTAGGGTGGTGTCTATGGAGCACTGCACCAGGACAGTATGTAGCATGAGGGCACATGGCCCATGCAGCCCCCAGGCACTCAGAAGTTGGACAGCCCTGATTTAGAGTAACTAGTAATTGTGTTTTACTGTGACGGGACAATGTATAATCTACTAATAGCTAGTTGTCCTATAAATTAGGGGTGCTCCACCTTTTGGCCCTGCAGGCCAAATGAGTGGTGCAGGAATGTCTGTGGGGTGGATCAGGCCCTGGGGCCCAGCACTGCCCCCTCCCATCTCCCACATGGTGGGATTGGGTTCCAGGAGTCCAGCACCAGCCCTCCTGCTGGGAATAGGTCCCAGGGGTCCAGCACCATCCCCTCATGCCAAGATTGGATCCTAGGGGCCCAGTGCCCCGCACGCTCCCAATGACCTGGCATTGCCCCCTCCTGCTCCAGCACACCAAGATTGGGCCCTGGGGCCCAGCACTGGCCCTACATGGATTCAGAATGCAAGGCTTGGAGCTCCCCAGGGACCCAGAGATTTGGCAGCAGGGGAACAATGCCACAGCTCCTCTACCACCAAATTTTCAGACCCATGGGAAGCCCCATCGGCTAGATGACATGGTGCTGTGGGCTGGCCCCCCTAAACTAAACTAAAAATGCTAAAGTAGACTAGTAAATAGTTTTTAAACGTTAGCAGTAACTTTTGTACACTGTGGTTGCATCTACCTGTACTATTAGCACAGAACAATAAGCTCTGGCACAGATTACACCAGACCTTATTGCTCTCAGGCACTGCATCTTTACATGCGCCCAGGACCACAGCTTGTTGAACTGGGTCAGGGCAGCCCCAGCTAGCAGGGGCCCCCAAGGGTCAGCCTGCTAGCCTGAGGCTGCTCCGACCCAGCTCAGCAAGGGTGCTCTAGTGTCAGGCACAAGGGTTCGGTGCGGGAGCTGCCTGCTGGCTAGCCCCAACCAGCCTCATCAGCATATACACATGCATTGCAGTACACTAAAGAACACCAGCAGAGTTCATTAGTTATCTGTGGCCTAACAGGGCTGCACATATAGATGTTGAGACTACTGAAAAGCTAATTAGGCAACTGCAGTAAACATCTCATGTAGATACACACACATTTGTACATAGCTCACACTTACTTCAGGCTAACCACCAAAGCCCCGTAATCTTTTGAAAAGTTTTGGTTCAGAGCTGCACCTCCCATGGCAAAAATCTGAGGGGCAGGCATCATTTTCAAACCTGTCTGTTTGCCTCCAAGACTTTGTATGGGCCCATTATGCAGATACTTAATTCAGGTCCATTTTTTGATTCTAGTCTCATACCTATTTCTAAATTAGCAATGAGAATAATTCAGTTAGAGTTGAATATAACAATAAAACTGACATTGACAGTAAAACTGATGCACATTTGATTAACCAGCATCCCCCATTCCTGGGGGATGCCAGATAACAGAGCTTTTGCTGTAAAATATAGTTTAGTAAGGTGTAAGTGCCCAATTTCGGTGCATGGTTGTTTTTACATACTTGTTAAGTGAATGAACAGCCTCTAGCCACACACACTAAAATAGTTTAGCACTGCTAGAATATGGCTTAATGATTTTACATTTTGAAGTTTTGACTTTTTTTTTTTTTTTTTTAAATGTTGCTGAATTATAGCCTTCCACTATTAGAGAATTCCTCACAAAATGATGCAGGGAAACTACAGAAAATTTATAAAAGCTTTTATATATTTTTCACTGTCTTTTTTAAGGTTCCCTAGCCTGCTAAGATTCCTTTCCCCACATTATCGCCAAGAAACCCAGCTGAATAATAACGTTTTGCAGCCTCCCCAAGCCAATTTCAACTCATTTTATTTAATTAAAAACAATATTGAACCACATTCAGATTCACTTTTCACTGGAATGCGAGTCAACAGCATCTGAAAGAGGAACAAACAGCTGCTAAAATAGCTCTTTGACATTTAGTGAGGAAGCAAGCACTTAAAAAGGTAACTTTCTCCTTTAGCTTTTCCTTCTCTGCCTTCTTCTCCAGCTGCCCATTTTCAACCCACATACTCACAGAGTGTTTTAATATTATTTCACACTCATAGCATAGTAGGACACACGGACAAAACAAACAAACAAACAAACAAACAAACAAACAATTCCTTACCATCTTTCTTCTCCCTTCATTAGATTTTTCATTTTTTTTTTTTTAAAAACACTTTGTGCCTATAAAGTGTATGTGAATCAGTGCAGCATTATTAAACTATGAACTATAGGAATTGAATGTGGGTCTGGCATCATTCAAAATGGTCAAGCAGCCAATAAGACTGGAGAGACCGAATAATCAGTACCCACAATCATATTAGAATGGCTCCAGTCCTTCAGCATAGTTATTCTTCATGATTAAAGGCTGTTCTATTTGACTCCTATTCAATAATCATGAGATGAAATCTCCAGGGCCTTGACAGCACTGGCTACAGAACTGCAGCCTAGATGTATGTTTATTGTTATTTTATACAGATAGTTGCTGTATCAGGTTATTACTGCTAACCAGGTTATTACTAATAACCAGGTTATTACAACTAATAAGGAATGGATCACTCAGTAACAGCATAAGCACATGTGCATTTTTAATAGTATATATACACACACATACACACCAGGATCTACACTTATTTACATTTGTAAAATTGTTTCAGTATAAAACATATGACTTTGCTTTTATCATTTTTAGCAGCCATAACTACACATTTTAATACAGTTTTAATTAAGACTCTTTGGTAAAATATAGCCAATAAATTTGGTAGGATGATATGTCTACACATTGATTGTTTTTGCCATAATTAAAAGAGATTTGGTTTGATAGGGGAAGAGGTCAAAAGAGTTAGATTTCATTTACATATTTAGTACATTCCCAATACTTTCTCATGTCTGTCCAATAATATTTCAGAATGATGTTGCCACTTCTGAAGCATTTAAGGGCAAAATGTTCTGCGAAGGGCGATTCAATCCTTCATACTGTCCAGAGAGCATAGATGACAAGATACCACTTAGTACTCCTTTACAAACACTCTGCAGCCTTTCAGTTTTAGAGATACTGACTGGATAATAACACTCCTTCAGTTCTGGGTGCTGTGAAAGAAAGCTAGGCTTCTGGAGGTGAGGAATGGACTGATAAAGGGGTGTTGAAAAATGTGTAATCATATAACCATTTCTGTAATGTGAAGGAAGTGTTTTGCTTTCCTGGAGCTGGTAGGTATAAGAACTACAGTATTCTTCTGCATCCTTGCAAGCCCTTCTACCTTCACAGGCCACAGTACCTGGAAGAAAAGGAAAGTTTGGTAGTCAGACATTTTTCTGCAATACAATGACTTACTTCTCTTAAAGGAAGTTATATGACAAACTGTCCTATCAATGATTAAATACGCATTCATATGCATATATTCCTGTGCAGGAATGATAGTTACTACTGATCGGAATCAATGAACAACAAGATTTATCACAGGGTTTTAATAAGAGAAATTGTCATACCATACACACAGGATTCAGACACTTAGTAATTTAACTGTAAAATCTACCTCTCCCCCCCCCCCCAATGCCCAAGAGCACAACAGGCACAAATAAAGACAGAGGGCCAAAAAAATGCATGAGCAACCCTTGGTCTTGTTAGATGTCTCAGTCTCGAGAAGTTCTGGCTTCAGATAGATTAGATAGCAGGTGCTCAGCATTTTCTAGTTATCAGGTTCCTGTCATGCGAAGAGCTCCATCCCCACAAAAAAAGACAAAACAAAAAACACAACAAAACAAATATTCCCAGAGCTCCCAAAGCACCAGTTACTTAAAAAATAAATAAATAAAATAAAAAGTTTAGGCTAGAATAGGCTAGTTGACTTGTCAGTTGTTTCACACCTGTTTAATTCCACTGCTCCATTAATTTCTTATTGCAAAGCTTCTGTATTATAGGTTTTGTGTTAATTTTAAACACTGCTGGAGAGAGCGCTACCACTTAACCGTCTTTTTCCATGTGGTGCAATGATGGAGTCCTGATGTTAAATTTACACTTACCAAGTTGCTTCTCCATGATCTGTGAAGGGGTCTTCTTCAGCCCCTCTCCACTGATGTCAGAATCACTGTCATTAAACTCGCTGTCTCCCTTCCCACTGTCCTTCACACTAAACTGATCTGGAGTTGAATGAGCACTAAAAACAAAAGGGAAATCATTACTGTACTTTCTTTTTCCATACACTGTACCTATATGAAATACTGTAAAAAAAAAAAAAAAAAAAAACTGCAAAAAGGAAGCATCAGAAAACATTAAATTTACCTTAAACTTGAAGCAGATAAACCCTCCTGGCAAGTATGTGAAGAGTGAGAAGAAATAAGGACTTGACCCTGACAAGAGATGAAAATATCTGTTAGTCAACACAGAAGCAACCCAATTAATTCAGGTGAATTTAGTATTTAAACAACTGGATGAGATGATCTGAATAAACTGGAAAATAGAAATAAGTGAAAATCAAGGGTGCATCCCAATAAGCATGTATATGCAGGGGTGTGCACTTCCCACAGGAAAAATAGCGGTGGCCTAACTAAGTCCCCAGGCACGCTATTTGTTTCCAGGCATGCCCCTGCATGCATGCTCCGGCTCGCAGCAAAATTACGAAGGTAGGGCAGAGGATGCTGGGGCCTGCTGGCCTCAGCCTTACTTGGGGCTCTGGGGGCCTCCTGGGGTAGCAATGGTGCCAAGCCAGCTGCTCAGAGCCTGGCTAGTAGCCACAGTATAGCTCTGATCGGCCAGGCTCCCTTTCTGGTGACACACGCTGCTGCCATGTGCACCACAACACCTTTTTCAGTGGTGGTATTTTGTAACACGAGGATCTTCTGGTGTTAACAAAAAATAACCTACCACACTGCAAATGAGCAGTGCAACAAATGGGTACACATGCATCACATGTAGTTTGGGGTGCCTCAGACTGCTTTGAGGTGCCCTAAACCGCATGTGCGCGCTCATTGGGACACACCCTAATAGTATTGCCACATAGGTCAGTACAAAGATATGTAGCTCTAGTTTAACACTTTTTATTCATACACCTTAAAACACTACACAGAAATAAGTGAAAAAATCATGCCCATTTCTCAGATAGAAAAACTGAGATGGTGGTGCACAAGTTAGTGACAAAGCAAAAAGAGAACCCAGATTTCTGGACTCTCAGGTCAGCATGCTGTCTGTTAGATCACTACACCTACACACATCGTTTCTTCTGACCAAACATATCATTTCTTCTGACCAAAGAAAGTGCCCAAATTCATTAGCTCTGCACAAGTGACCACAGTGAGCAAGAGGCTCTAGGATGGGTAACCCAATGACTATTGCATAGCTGCTCAGAGGGAGGTAGGCTTACCTGGGAGTCAACAGTCCCTTTCCTCTCCTGGGTGGAATGACACAAGAACTCGCAGCTGCCATCCTCCGAGCAGGGATCAAAGGGGTGCTCAACCCCAGGGCTGACGGCGAGTTGGCAGAAGCCCACCTGGTGGCCAGCAGAGGGACTCCCTGCCAGGGGGTCCGAACCTTTTAGCCACCTGCCCTCCAGGTCTCTCATTTGCTCTCGGGGCCTCCCTTTGCAGCCACTCACACTCTTCCCACAGGTGGAGACTACGCCAATGATCGCAGCCAGCAGCCACCAGCCAGCACCACAATGAAGACCATGGAGGGGTCCAAACCAGGTTGTGGAGGCTGCTCCTCTGCCAGGAGCTGTGGCACCACAATCTCCACTCTGGAGGGCAGCACATCAGCGGGGACGAGCTGGAGGTGGCAGTGCAGGATAGGGTTGGCCGCCCACCATCCTGCACCATAATGACAAGTGGGAGTGCTGCCTGCACCTCTCCACCCTGCAGCCTGCGGCGCAGCCACAGCACCCCAGTATGCTCATGCAGTGCAAAGAGGTCATGGGCACCAGCCGCAATGGAGTAGGACAGCTCTGCATTGGGTCCTTCATCCGCATCCTGGGCAGCAATATGGGCAATCAGAAAGCCTGGTGGGGCGTGGCAAGGCAGAGGCAGCTCAGCAGAGCTGTTGACCAGTGGCGGGGCCATAATCTCCGGAGCATGGTCGTTACCATCCAGCACATGAACGTGCACGTGGCTCTGGCTGCACCGTGGGGGGGTGCCCGCATCGCAGGCTTCCGCCTCCAGCTCCAGCACCTGCAGTGCCTCGTAGTCCAGGGTGCAGAGGGCCCGCAAGACACCGGTGGTGGGGTCAAGAGAGACGTAAGTGGAGATAGGGGCACCAGCGACTTGGGCCTCGAGCAGGCGGTAGATGACCTTACCATTAGGGCCCAGGTCAGGGTCACGGGCCAGCACCGTGGCAAGGTAGGCGCCGGGGGGGTTGTTCTCAGGCACGGCCACGCGGCCAAGGGGCAGCGGGGCGAAGAGCGGCGCATTGTCGTTCTCGTCGCGCAGGCGCACAGTGTAGGGCCGCACAGTGCGGAAGGGCGGCGTGCCCAGGTCCTCGGCCACCAGTGTGAGGTTGTACTCGGGCAGGCGCTCACGGTCCAGCACGGCCGCCGTCACCAGCACGTAGCTGTCGCCATAGGCGCGCCGCAGCGCAAAGTGCTCGTGGCCGTGCAGCGTGCAGCGCACCTGCCCGTTGGTGCCCGAGTCGCGGTCCCAGGTGCTGACCAGCGCCACGAAGCTGTCGCGCGGCGCCGCCTCGCTCACGTAGAGCGCGCTGGGGCTGGGCTCGGGGCTGCCACCAGCACCCAGACCGGGCCCCGGGGGGCCGGCGGCGCCCAGGCCCAGGGGGCTGAGGCGGATGCCGGGCGCGTTGTCGTTGACGTCGGCCAGGCGCACCAGCACGGTGCAGGTGGCGGCCAGCGGGCTGGCGCCCCGGTCACGCGCCTCCACGTCCAGCTCGTAGGCGCGCTGGCGCTCGTAGTCCAGCGGCGCGGCCAGTGTGAGGCGGCCCGAGTGTGGGTCCAGGCGGAAGAGGCGCCGCACCTCGGGTGCCGCGCGGCTGCCGAAGCCGTAGACCACCTCGCCGTTGGCGCCCTCGTCGGGGTCGGCCGCGCTCAGTGCCAGCACCGGCGCGCCCGGCGCCGCGTCCTCGCGCAGCTCCACGGCCACGGCGGCCTGCGCGAAGGCCGGGCTGTTGTCGTTGGCGTCCAGCACCCGCACGCGCACCGCGGCTGTGCCCGAGCGCGCCGGGCTGCCGCCGTCGGCCGCCACCAGCTCCAGCGCGTGGGCCGCCTGCGCCTCGCGGTCCAGCGCGCGCAGCAGCACCAGGGCGGCGCCGCGCCCGCCGTCCGCGCGCGCCTGCGCCTCCACCTCCACGCCGAAGTGCGCGTTGGGCGAGAGCTGGAAGCGCTGCACGCCGTTGGCGCCCACGTCCTCGTCCACGGGCAGCGCCAGCGGCAGGCGCGTGCCGGGCGCCGCGCTCTCCGACACCTCCAGCGCCAGCGGCTGCGGCTGCGGGAAGCGCGGCGCGTGGTCGTTCACGTCGCGCACCTCCAGCTCCACGTGCAGCAGGCGGCAGCGCGGCGCCCCCGCCCCGGCCCCCGCCCCGCAGCCCAGCACGTCCAGGGGCAGCAGCCAGCCCGGCCTCGCCCACGCTCAGCTGCCCGTCCGCCTCGCGCAGCCTCACCAGCGACCCGTTGTGGCCGCGCCCGCCCTCGCCCCCCGCGCCCGCGGGCTGCACCAGGCGGAAGCGCAGCGCCTCGCCCGGCGCCGCCAGCCCGGCCAGCTCGGCGCCCAGCGCGCCCAGCACCGTGCCCGGCGGCGCCTCCTCGTCCGTGCTCAGGCGCACGGTGCGGGCAGCGCCGCCAGCAGCAGGAGCAGGCAGCACAGCCCCGCCGGGCGCAGCGCGGGAGCCATGGCAGCGCCCGGTCCCAGTGGTGCCGACACGCGTTTATGGAGCCCGCGATATGCAAATGAGGCGCTCCCCGACCGCCAATCCGGGGGCAGCCCGCTCGCGCCGTCCACTCAGCTCTCGGTTCCCCCCGCCCCCTCCCCCTCCCCACCTGCATCACTCGGCCTCCAGCGGGGCGTGGGGAGCTGTCCGTGAGCTCAGGGGTGCTGTGAGCCCGGGAGCGTCCAGGTAAGAGGCCGGGAGCAAGGCTTTCTTGGGCCGGTGCCTTTTGACCGCCCACCAGCGAGTCTCAGCCTGTCTGCTGCAGCACCCTGGGGTGCCTTGAGGGCCTTTCAAGGGTGTCACCCCATGCGAGCACTGATAGGCATGCACTTGTGGTCCCCCAGAGATTTCGCACAGGAATCCGTAGTGGGCTTTGGGAGTTCCTTGCAACAGGAGAACTGCTGGATTCTGTTTCTGCAGGCCAAAAAAGAGCAAGGACCAAGAGCTGGCATTTTCCAAGCGGGTCCTCCAGTCTCCAAAGCTTGAGAACCACTGGCATCGACAACCTCTGCCCCCAGGATGCAGTTGGTCCAATTGTGGGCTGCAGTCCCTCAATATGGGGATTTCACTCTTCCTCTAAGTGGGGAAGTCATCAGTGAGTCTAGAGATGACTAGAGGCCAATCTGAGAGCTACATGAATATATAAATTATACAGCACCCAAAGCTCATGTACATACTCATGGTATATATGTATATATGTGGAGACACAAATATATATATATATATATATATATATATATATATATGAGGCATACACCATATGTTGTATGTATTATTAAATGATCCCCCATTTGTATTGTGAACTATTAATGTATACAGTATATGTTGTATATAAATAAAATGTATATATTTATAGATGTACATATAAATACAATACATATTGACAGGGTGGCAGGGTAGCTGCCACATGGTGAATTCCTTAAACTGTTTTTTTCTCTTCTGTTCTGGATCCTACATGCAAATCCTTTCCAAAGTCTAGTCTGGCTGGAAAAGAATTCTTCCCTGTGCAAAAGCTGAGCCAGACTGGTGCAAACTGCTCTTCCAAGGGCCCATAGTTAAGCCCTTGTTTCAAAGTACACTGTCACAGCAGCTATGATTCTGGGCGATTTGCATGCAGGTCAAAGCATGTGTGTGGTACTGTGTCCCTAAGCAATCCTTCTTGCCTCTCTCTGTACTTCAGCAAATGCACCCTGGCACAGAGCTGTAGGGAAGAAGGATCCTGGTCTCATACAACAGTCATGATCCCATATTAGTGGGCTCTGCTCTAGCTGTGGCTGTCCAGAGAGGCAACACTATTAGCCATTAAGATAAGCAATACATAGCATGAGTTATCACTGCCCTTTTCTTCTACCTTTTCATTACGCTACATTAATGAGACTCCCTTGGGATTAATCCTGCAGGGGAGAAGGCAGGAGTCTAGGGCCGGACATAGGCATGGGCGAACTGGGCAGCTGCCTGGGACCCAGACAGAAAGGGGGCCCCAAAATGGTAATTTTTTAATTATTATTATCATTATCTCTGGTGAAAGGGGGCCCGATACTAAAAGTTCACCCAGGAGTCTAGATACAGTGCTGCAGGAGCCCCACAAGCTCTGTAACAATACTCCCTTGAAGCTGGCATAGGAGCAGGTGAGAAGAGGTCTGTGGTGTTGGGTGTATGATTCATTTTGCTTGCTTCTGCACAGAAAAGAATATGCCTGGAAAAATTTTGGCTTAAAAATCCTTACAGGGAGAAATGCATAGGTACTCTGAAAAGCAGCAAGTTCAGAAGGGTTAATTGTTGTGCTATGTGGCAACAAACTGCTAGGTGTTAAACTCCTTAATTATGCCCATACCAAGCCTGTTAAAAAGTTTTAAACATGACAGCGATGATAAAAGTGGATGGTGTTCTGATTTACTACACACATGCATGTTAAACACAGACACCATCAACTGCACTGAAGAGATCAACATTGCCCAAAAATCAGTAGACACTTCAAACAGAGTATCAAAACCAAATGATAGCATTTCATTATTTTGCAGGCTGGTAGGTTTTTGTGGGTGGATCAGTGATAGCAGGCAGATTCTTTTTGCTTGATAGTTTCTGGTCCTAACAATGGCCGTAAGATTACTTTTGAGCACAGTATTTTTATGCCAGTAATCAATCAACTATTTATATTATAAACCCTATGCAATTCACTTCTCATTTGTTAATGATCTAATTTTCTAATATTCCTTACTGTATAGACAAGTATGATTTACCAACCTTCTACAGGCAACTAAATCCCGCTGACTTCTATTGTGCTGTTGCAAGACATGCTTTTGATTATTGTTTCAGCAATTAGGGGGCAGAAGACACCCATGAATATGACTTCTCTCCTGGCCTTATTTTTCATCAAGTACATTAAGCCTAAAATACACAATGCTTCTTGTTAACTGATCCAGCTCTCCACCACATGAAAACTATTGTTTCATGCATGATCTAGCAAAAGAAGAGCACCCTGTTGGTTTCCATGAGGCGCGCGGCATTATTTATACCAAACAAAAAAACAAAGCCCTCTGTATTAATGAAGGACGTCTGGAGTTTAAGGAGAGAGACACATTTTCTGAGGCAGGATCGAGGCTGTACCAGCTGAGTGACAGGGCTGCTTACAGAGGAACTCAGCAACATGTCCCCTGTAGGCATCTGGTGTCCGCGCACTGTGTTTACAAGCCTGATGCACACACATGCTACATTCTGCTGGGCTGGGGTCGCAGTTAAAACAATAATCAACTCCATCATCCTGATGGAGACAGGGAAAGGGGAAGCTGTGCTCACTGTGGCTGGCCCCCCAGCAGGAGCGGATCACCAATTTGTTCCTCTTGTTCAGTTTGGTTAAAACACAGGATGGTGCTTGGGGGGAAAGCTTAATCAAAACAAAACCTCCAAGCCTGGCCTGGTCCCTTTTGTTTCTGAAACCAAAGCCCTGCGACACATTCATCGCCACCAAATTGTTGTGACATCAAATCCGGAAAACAGGATTTAAAACTCCTGCAGGGGAAAACCAAGTGGTGAAACAGACTAGGCTCAGCCGTGCTGTGGTTGGGCACAATGCCCGCCTGCTCAGGGCACCATCTCCCCCTGCAGGAGCTGAGGGCAGGATTTTCACACCCTGCTGCAGCTTAAATAGCAGACTACCCCACTGTAGCCAAAGCTGCTCATGTCCGCTCCCAGTGTAAACTGCTACTCACCCAGAATAAAGCTGGCTCCACTGCCTTGCCTATAATTGTCTGTTCCTATATATGTTCATTATATGCATATGTATACACACACATCTATAATATCATATATAATATACTATATATAATAATACACAATAATATATAATTGTCTGTGGCAATCCCTCAGTATGAGGACTTCAATCTTTCACAAGATAGGAAAATCATGGATGAGTCCAGAGATGACTAAATACAGCATAATACAACACACAAAACTCAGTTACATACCCGTGGTATGTATGTATAGGCATATAACAGGCACACATATATAATACATATAGCATAATACATCATATGTCATATGGATTATTAAAATCACCCCATGTGTGTTGTAAACTATTAATTTATATATATACATTACAATATGGGGTGGCAGAGTAGCTGCCATGTGGAAAAATAAACTGGCTTTCTGTCTTCTCTTCTGAATCTTCCATGTGAGTCCTTTCCAAAGTCTATAGTCTGGCTGGAAAAGGATTCTTCCTTGTGCAAGAGATGAGCCAGACATTGCAAACTACTTTCCAAGGATCCATAGTCAAGACCTTGCTTCAAAGTACACTGGACTATACAGCTGATATTGATTCCGTACCATTTGCCTACAGGTTAAGGCATGCATGTAGTACTGTGTCCGTGGTTTAGACAAGTATGATCCTCTCTTGAGCAGAGAATTGGACTACATGACCTCTTGAGGCCACTTCTAGCACTCATTTTCTATAACTGGCAACTCTACCTACTGAAGGGTTCTGATACAACTGTGCCTGTGGTTGAAAAACCCCAGTCCAGATAAATCCTTCACCTCTGGGACTGTCCAATCACTTCCCTCTCCTTCTCCAGAGTATGTGCAGGAGTGGGAACACTGTTGTGAATTATGGTGTTATACACTGCAGACTTTAGTTGCCTCTTAAAGTCTTTCCAGATCTCATTCTACACACTCCATAATCACTAACACTAATCATGGAACTAGCATTAGCATGTTTCCTGAACAAATGAAACCACAGGGAAGCTGCTTCAAACTCCCCAAATGTAATGCAGCAAGTGGTGATAAGGTTTGCTTTAATGGGAACATAAACTTTACAAGACCTTGAAAAGTTTTGCTCCTTTAAATTCCTTTTCCCTGTGCAATAAACAATTTCCGCATGGTTTTATCCCTACTACAGATTCCTATAAAGGCTGAAAACAATTTGCATTTCTCAAATGTGTGCACATTCTAGAGATTTTATGAGAGTTTGTTATCAAGTACAATAGCTTCAAGATTTAAACACCAGGAATTGAAGCCATTAAGAAGATACTGATATATTTGTTTGAAAAATGAATCTGAAGGGCAGATATTTTTATTAATTTTGTAATCATTTCTTGAAACAGAACCAAGTTAATAATCTGAGCCAACAGCATACAAATGAGATACGTCTTAATGTCATGTTATCTCATATTCTTATTAGACTGTTGGATATTACATTCTTTTGTGATTAGGACCAGAGGGCTCAGCTTGTTACAAAGAAAGATATCAGTAAAAATACTCATCTCTTTAATAAAGTCTATTTTGAGAAGATAATTCAGGATCACACAGAGCTAAACACTCTATATATGCGATACCCAAGTGGCAGGTTAAAATATAGTTGAGATTTACTGAAGCACAGTGGGGATAGAGCAAATAATCTTTATCAAATTCAAAGCCATCTTTTCTTTAACCAGGTGCAAACTGAGGAAGAATCAGAACTAATTGATATCTAGCCCAAATACAAAAGGGGATTTATTGAATTTTATCACCTTTAGCCTGTCTTTAATCTTTTAAGCCTTCCCCCCCAAGTACCTATTCAAACAAATTTAAAAGATAATATTTTAATGATATAATAGAGCAAAGTTATTCTACTGATTTAAATACAAATGTTATTACCCGTTTACAAAGGCTTAGACTGGATTCAGCACTCTTAGCATAGGCAAAACTCCCATTCAAAACTGTGGTGCTCAGATAATATAACATCTAGTTCTAACATGCAATTTTGCACTTGCAGATCTCAAATTCCTTTTACAAAGGATAGGTAGTAACTTACCCTCAATTTATAGACAAAGAAACTGAGGTAAAAGAGTGTAGACTTGCTGAGCAATTCTATCAATAGTAAATGATACTGATATAAGCTGTAATATTGCAATTGTTTTGTCTACATAACCTGTAGTGCAGTGATTCTCACACAGGGTGCCATGAGACCCTTTTAAGGGTGTCACCTAATAATTAGCACTGCCCTAACAATTAGTACTGCTCAGTATGCAAACACCTACTTGTGATTCACAATACTAAACCCAAATATTTCACATAATAATCCATAGTGTTAAAAACATTCTGTCCTATCTCTGCAATAAAAGAATTGCTTTATTACTTTTCTGTAGTAAAAAAAAAATGAGTGGAAGTGAAGAGGTGGCATTTTCTGAAGTGTGTTTGAATCTAATGGGTGGTGCCTTGAGTCTAAGAGATGGTGCCTTAAGTCTAATGAGCAGGGATCCTGGTTTTCTCTGATTTTAAAAAATCCCCAATTTTCAGTTAAAAAAAGTCATACCAAATCCATATTTTCCATGATTAAAATTAAACACCACTAATATATAGATTATTAGATTATTAGATATTAGATATAGATTATATATTAGCGGTGTTTCTATATATTAGTGGTGTTTCACTTAAATTGTGGGAAAATGTGGATTTGGGGTGACTTTTTTAACTGAAATTGGGGATTTTTTTTTAAATCTGAGAAAACCAGGATCCCTGTTAATGACATTGAGAATCACTGCTGTAGCAATACAAATGTATCAATATGGCTATCTTACCCTCCAGTACAAAGTGGAGATCTGGATTGGGATGTGCAAGCATAGGGGTTCTGTTGAAGGCCTGCTTGAGGTGATCAAAAGCTGCCTGGGCTTCTGGTGGCCAATGGAAGTGAACCCTCTTGTTTTAAGAGAGTCATGGTGGGGTCCTCTAATGTAGAAGTCAGCAAATCCCAAAAATCACTGGACCCCCCACATTTCTCTTGGAGGAGCCAAATCTAGCACCTCCAACATTTTGCTTAGGTCCAATTGTAATCTCTCCGGGTTGATTATCTAATCCAGGATCCCATGGAGTGCAATCAAACTTGCATTTCTCTAGCTTTGCATACAGCTGGTTCTTGCATAGTCTTTTTCAGCTTCAGGCAGATGTGCTGGTCATGTCCTTCCTGGGTCCCAGAAAAGATGTAGATGTTATACATGTAAATTACTACATACTGATCCAGGACATCCTGGAAGATATTATTCAGAAAGGTGGCCAGTGCATGTGTGAGCCCAAATGACATTACCAGATATTCAGTGTGGCCATATCCAGTCTGAAAAGCTGTTTTCCATTTGTCCCACTCTCCCAGATGCAGACCAAACTACATCCCCTCTGAGGTCCAGAGCCTGCCTCAGTCTCTTGAATAGCTTGCTGATAGGGAGAACAGGTACTAGTTCCTGATTGTAACGCTGTTAAGGGCCTGATAGTCCACACACAACCATAGGGTATGTCCTTTTTCATGACCAATAGTGTAGGTGGCCCTGCTGGGGATGTGGACCAGTGAATTTATCCTTTAGCCAGGTTTTCCTTCATAGAATGCTTCAGGCACCCCTGTTCCAGCTCAGGTAATTAATGCAGACAGCCAAAGGGCATCATGGCTCCAGGCTGTAGATCTATAGGACAAGTCATAGAGCTAATGTGGTGGCAGGCTGTTCGTATTCTTCCTGCTAAACACACTTTCTGCTAAATCAAAGTCCTGGTAATTAGGGGGAAGCAAGGCGGCTGGTGCCAGGGCCTTTGTTGACATAGGCCCTACTTTCTGGGCTACCGCAGCCTGGGCTACCGCTGACCCCAACGTCTGCAGTGTGCAGTGCCCCTCCATGAGGGAAGGCTGTGTTAGTAGGCCTCAAGGTGTGGCAGACAGGCATTCTGGCAAAAGTCAGATTCAAACTGAATGATTCTCTGCTGTCAGTGAATTCTGGGTCGTGGAGGGGCAAACACAGAATTCCCAGTATCAGGGAGGCATGGGGGCATCTGCAGATCAAATCAAGCCAAAGTGTAGAATCTCCATTTGGCCTTGGACAAAGACCCAGAGTGGGGCAGTTTCAAGCAATACAGGACCTGAATTGAGGGGGATGCCACCAATCAATCATTACAGTACTGGGCTCGCATCTTACTGGAATAGTCTTCACTTTGGTGAAACTGATGTCCATAAAATTGCTTGAGGCACCCAAATCCATCATACTGTGGACATGGTAGGGTGGGACAGGTACACGGCGAGCAGTAACAGAGAATGCCTGAATGCTGGGATGGTCCCTGAAGAGGCCAAACCCACCATCTGACTTGGAATCCCTTACTCCATCTGGGTGCCCTTGTTTCCTAGCAGTGCCCCCCGTGCTTGGTGGGACAGGTAGCTGCAAAACCGCATTGCACACCACAATAAAGCAGAGACCAGCCATTTATCAACAGTGCCTTTTAGTTTCTGACAGATGGGATAGCCCCATGTCTATCTGCATTGGCTCCTCCCCTTGCTGTTTCTGGGGGAGCAGTAAAGCTGGAATCCAGGTGTGGGATCCCATCTGAGAGACTCCCCTCTTCTCCCGACACTGTTTTGTGAGGAGGTGCTCAATCCGAACACAGAGCTCGATCAGGAAGTCCAAGTGAATAGGTGACTAACCCAGGCACTGGGACATGGGCAGTCTAACCTAGGTTAATTACAGAAAGTGTAGGCATAGTCCAGGTTGGCTCCCCAGAGAGCAGAGGCCCAGAGGAGCCTGGTGTCAGAACTGGCTTTGGAAGCAGTAGCCAAAATTAGAATGATCCAGGGTCAAGAGCCAAAGCCAGAGGCAAGGTAAATTGAGGATTAACTGGGATTAGAAGCTAAAAGCCAGAGCCAAAGGTCAAACCAGACTTACAAGCAGGGGAGCAAAATCAAGGAATGCCAAGAGTATTATTGGAGTTAGAGCCAGGAGCCAAAACCAAAAAATCAGTAAGGAAGCACATAGAAGTCAGGAGCAAGAACTTCCACCTTTGCCCAAATGAAGAGACCACTGCTTGGTCCTAGCTTTTAAGGACTGAAGCAGATGGGACCTACTGCCTGTGGCTTCAAGGGATTGGCTGCCCTAATTGTCTCATTGAGCCCAGCTGGGACCCTAGCATGGCTCTGGACTTGCTGCAGATGGAACTTGTTCTGGGGATGACTTGCTTTGATCTCTTGATTGGGAATGGCTGGGTCCAGGATTCTGACCTGGCCTCATTACACTTACCTGAGGTAGCAAACCTAAAGCTAGCCCTGCTAGGCATCCACCTGTTACAAAACATATCTGGACTGCAATTTGGACATAGGCAGATAAGGAGAAATTGTCCCTCATTTAGCACATAACAAAATCTTACAGTTCTTAAGCAGGCAAAACTCTCACTAGTGTTATCTAGCTGTCTATGTTTTAAAATTGCCCGTAACTGAAGGGAGGAGGAGGCCATCAGGTCTGCAGTCCAGGGCATCTCCGTTCTGGGGAAGGGTATGGAAATAGTAGCCAGCACTTCGCAGTGCATTAGTCACTTGTCCCAGGCATGGATCAGCCTTGTAGCACTTCCACTATATGGAATTGCCAGGCAACAATTAAGGATCCTTTTTGCAGCACACTGAACCAGAACCTCACTGATACCCACTGATACCAGCAGGTAATCTGGTCCACTCTGTCCTAAGCACTCACAGGATCTCTGCTCCCTGTGTTTAGAAATAGAGAGGGAGGGGGTATGTTCCTTGCTTTGTATCTTTTCCAGCTTTGCCCACTCCACCTTCTTTCTGGTGGTTCTTTATTATCCTGTTACTATTCTTAGGAACTGTAACCAGGCATTTTTCATAGCATTATGGATCAAAGGAAATTTTATGTTTGTAAATGTTTCAAATTCCACCTTTTTACATTAATTTGCAAGAGCCAAATGCCTCAACTGCCAAGTATCATCTTTACCATAATTTGCATAGATTGACTCTTTGACTTATTGATCCTCCATGAAATCATAGAAATTAGACTATAGATCTGTTAAAAGATACACAAGGAAATGTAGTCCATTTCCTGCCAATGCAAGTTTATTTCTGTTTCTTTCTATAGAGTATTTGTTAGTGTAGTGGCATTCCAACTATAGCCCTTGGATCCTTGGAGCCACTCTTGTCAAAACTGTGAAGCATCAGTCAGCCTTCAAGCAGTGACATGTCCTGCTACTTGTAGTCTGGTACAGAATTCTTTTGGGGTTTCTGGAGGCTATTTTGACCAACAAAAAACAACATAGCAAGTATTTGTCTGCACCCTGCACAGCTGCTTCTTGTCTTTCTTTGTTGAGTGTTTCTTTGGTGTAAATTCAACCATCATCAAAAGTCAGAGATAGCAAACACTAGAGGATAGAACCAAACTGCAAAAAGACCTAAAAAGACTATAGCAATGAGAGCTGCAGGCAATGGGGAAAACTCAATACTAATAAAATCCTTTACCCAGAGAGAGTAAACAAACAGCACAGATGCAAAATGGCACAACAGGCTACTTTAATGCAGTACTAAAATTACTTCTGAATGTAGCTAAGGCACTAAGTAAAGGTAGAGTTCGAAGGATAATACAAAAGGCATTTACATAGCCATGAATAAACATAGAATGCTTGCTGTGCTCTTATTCATAGAATCCTATTATTAGTGGCTTGTAAGAACATGGATCCTTGCTGCTTTATTTTTTAAATTACTTGTGAATCCTGAGCTTCATATTAGTGCTGTTACTCAATATTAGTTAATTGCCATCATTAATTATTGTCCTCCTATTTAAAAAGTTCCAGACATTTCTATGCCATGTAATTCAGATGACTAAAAATAAATCACGACTAATAAAGTGCCAAAGTAAATAGTTCAAGAAGAAGTTGTCACTTATAATTTGTTATCATAAACTACTGGATGTATACTTATGTGTAATGAATACTTTCATAAAAGTCAAGCTGTGTTGGAGAATGATTCAAAGATAGAAAAAAAAGGCTATATTCATCTTGTAACTTATTTGCAACAAATAATATTAACCAGATACAAATATTAGATTTGGGAACAGGAGTTCTCTATCATAAGTAGTCATCAAAAATACAATGAGTTGAAAATCACTGCTGTTATTGCTTTATCCCATCAAAATTTAAAATGCATCAAGTGATGAGGTTTCTGTTACTTCCTTAGAGAGACTATTCCCTAATCCAATAGATCTTATTATCAACATGTTTTATCTGAATATTCCCCTTTCCTAATTATCCCATTTCTCCTTATATTACATTAAATAACTCATCTTTCTTCCTTGGTATCAGGGTGGAGGATGGCAGACTTCATGAGGTCCTTCCTTCCTATTAAATGCGTTCATGTAATCATTGTGAACAAATGCTGATCAATGACCTTGTGGTCCGAAAAGCAGCTCTGTCAAAAATTGCAGGTAAAATGGCCAATATCAAAAGGGAAACATAGCCTCATATCTACATGTCCTTTACCTTAATCTAGAAGGCCTTTCATCTGCAAAATGTGACTAAGTGCCAAACCAAGCTATTGCACAAGCCAAAAATCAATATTCTCATGTTGCAGACAGAAAACAAAAAACCATCCAAATGCACATTCCAGAATGCAATTTGAAGTGATCCAACACAATCTGAGTCACAACCTGACAGTGGCAGCATTCAGAAAACAAGGTCTCTACACCATCTACTCCATGGACACAATCTATTCAACATCTGACATCATCTTTCTCATGCCTATATCATCCAAATTGTTGTTATCTTTTATTTTGTCTCCGTACTATAAATTACCATTTTGCTAAGGCACATATTAAGAACGCAGAACTGGAAGACCTATTAGCAACATTTTTTCAGTACCTTCATATTGCTTCTTCTTTCTGAATCTCCACTAATTTTCAGTATTCTTACTAATTGGGATTGAACTCTTACCCTCAGTGAAGTCATCCAAAATCTACCAAATATGCTTTGGCAGCCAGAACCATATGTAGAGAGATACAGACAGAGAGACAGAGACTATTGCTAGCTCTGTTTCACAAGGCAGGAACAAAAATCAGAAAAGCAGGAGCAAAAAACTGAGATACACTTGACAAGGACTGTTAAAGACAACATGAAGGGTTTCTACTATTAGGTCAGACAAAATAAAGATCAAGGAAACTGGATTCACTGCTCAATGGTGAGAGTAAGATATTAACAGAAGACACAAATATGATAAGTATTCTCAGTAACTATCTTACATCAGTTTTCAAAAAAATATAGACTATGACCATTCAACTAGCAGAATTAATGCAAACAATGTCCAAAATCCAAATCCATCTTTAGATGGTTATGTAGAACTTAGGTGGCTATGTTACATATGTAACTGGCACCTTGAGCCAATTATGTGGATTTGACTTCCCATTGTCCCAGGGGTTGAATCACAAACCAGTGGAGGAGGAGAAGGCTCTCCCACCTTTTTATCCAACAGTCTAATGGTTAGAGCACTTGTCCAAAGAATGGGAGACCCAGATTGACAGCCTCCCTCCTTCAGATGAGATTTGAGTCTACATCTCCCGCTTTCACAGCAAAGTACACCAACCACCTGACTATGGGCTAGACAGGGGTAAATCTGCTTCTATCCCTCCTAAGGAAGATGCCCCACTGAGCAGCAAAAAGGAGAGAAAGATAGGTAGGGCCAGAAGGACAGCAAGCCAGAAAGCAAACAACACTGCCCAAAAACCAGGGCGGGTGCCTTTGGTCCTGCTGGGGCACCACATTTCAGGAAGGATGTCAGTAAAATCAGGAGGATTCAGGGGCAAGCATCAAAGATGATAAAAGGCTTATAAAGCAAGCCGTATGAGGAAAAACTGAAAATTACATGTATTCAGTCTGAAGAAAAAGAGATTAAGGTAGGCATAATTACAGTTTTCAATTATTTGAAAGTCTATCCTAAAGAGAGAGAACAATTATTATCCCTTGCCATGGAGGACAGGACATAATGCGATGGGTTTAAACTGCAGCTTTTGGATTACCATATTTTCTTGCATTCCATCTGCTACCAAATAAAACACGCACTTCCTTTTTGAAAGGAAGGAATCTGGAAGGCACATCAGTACTACATATACCCCATATCTCATTAACTTGCCAAAAACTGGTGCCAAATTTGAGAGAGCCTGTGAAAAGTTTAACACTGGACTGTACCCTCTCCTGCTTCCTGGCAGAGACTGAGAAGCTAGCAGCTATCTTATGGCACTGTGCCTTTATCCTTCTACACCGCCATGCAGTGAAGTTCTAGTGAACAAAAAGAGCTTCCCTGCTAAACATGTGCTCCCCAACTTTGGGCAACTGATTTTGGAGGAAAGGTGTGTGTAGACAGTAAATATCATACTGTGGTAATTTTCAGACTTCTTACCTGTGAGGACAATAGAACAATGGAAAAAGCAGTCTAGGGAAGCGATAGAATGTTTTCCATGGAGATTTTTCTGGAGATGAATCTCTTTCATCTCATACATGGAGTAGGAAAGTAGTAGAATCTCTTTCATGAAAGTTTTTAAGAGGAGCTACATTGGCATCTGTCTGAAATGGCTTAGGAATAATGCATTCTGCTTCTGTAACCATTTCTTATACTAGGTGACCTTTGAGGTCCCTTCCAACCTAATGCAGCTTTTTCACCTACAACCCAAGTTGCATTGCAGCTTTGCTGTGCAATGTCATCTCAATACTGTGTTTTAATTATTTTTCTGCACATGCTTTAACGAGCAGTGCTCATTTTTCCATTGATCTGTGTTTTACTTATTTCCCCCAGATATTTTAGCTTGTACTTTTAATTTTTCCCAAGATCAATGCCTTATTTATTTATTTTTCATTTCCTACCCATATTTCTAACCTTGCTGAGTCAATTTATATTATTTCTTCTAACTACCCTTATCCTCCCAATTTAATGCCACTTGCTAATTGTGTTGACATACAATTTCCACAATCTCTCGTTATGTTAATGAAGAAGTTAAATATGACAGGACATAACACTGAGCCTCTGACACTATTGGGTATCTCTTCCCCACAGTTCAATGTATTTTCATTTACCCTTTCCTACTGTTATTGTAATTCATTTAGTTTTCTCTCCCTGTGAGACTTTACTCAAGAAAACTAATTTGAATTCATTCTAGAAAAACTTTCTGAGAGCCAATGGGCTGTATCCTATTTCAGATAAAAAGCCAAAGTGGACTTAGGCTCCTAAGTGGTTATGTCCCACTACTCTGACACATCTCACAGGCAGAGAGCTTGAAGTGGGAACTGGAGGCATCCCTGGATTTGGGGAGTGTGGAGCAGGAGTGGGTGGGTGAAGCTTAGTTTTCAACAGCATTCTCGAAAGCAGCGTAGAGGTAATATAGACGCCCCCAGTGTGATCCTGTTGTACCCTGCTCAAATCCATCAGTTAAAATACATTAACACACAAACTTTTTAACAAGAAAGCATTTTAATCTTCAGATTAAATAACAAAAAGCAGCAGAGAATAGGACCTACACACTTTTCCAGTAACCTTTTTCAGACACTCAAGCAGAAGTACAGCATAACCCGTAAGTACCTAAGTCCACTTGCCCAATTAATCAAATGAACCATTTGCCTTTTTAAGTCCCTATTCCTATAATTTAAGTGGCATAAATCCATCTTCTTGCCTGTGGAAAGCCCCAGTGTTGGCAGCAGACTTCCACACAGTGTCAAGAATTCACCTGTATGAATCATATTTTATAATCAGGCCATAACTTTGTAAATTCTATATTTAAGAAAAATCAGGTTTATCTCACAAAAGTTGATCTTCAGAAAGTGGGTCTGTTATCACCTAGATCAGGAGTGTCACCCTGCAAATGGGTCCAACCTGCCTGTAACAGGGTCCCCTAACCCCTGCTACTTAGAGAATAAGAGGGCAGCATCAGAAGACTGCAGTGCAGTGAAGGCAGCTATGCAGGGGCCAGCTTCAGAAAAATAAGATGCACAGAGGAAGAGAAAGAGAGGAGCTGCATTGTTGCAGATAGCTATCTTGGGCAAGATACCCTACAGTAGCAGTTCCCCAACTGTGGCATGCGGGGGTACGTGGGAGAAATTGTGTAATGGCAGATTTAATTTTCATTATAATAATAATTGGAATTTAAGGGCTTAAAATATAAAACATATGCTAGTCAGGGTACATGGGCACCTGATAAATCTGGAAGGGGGTATGCAATAAGAAAAAAATTAGTAATCTCTGCCCTACAGTAAACTACAGGGGCAGTCCTGCAAGCTGACAGGTAGTTAAGGAGCCATTGGAGGTCAGCTGGGCAGTCTGCTGTGGAACAAAGCAAGTGAAATAATAGACTGAGCAGAAACAGGTATCAGGTGACCAGAAAGGAAGGGGTCTGGGACAGAAGTTCCATCAACCAGTTCGACCTCAGTCAGTTAAGTCTGATACTACATTCAGCCAGGTTTATCTTAAACCAGTTTCAGACATTTTGAAACTGGTCTATGTGCATTGAACTTCTGTTCTGTTACAGGTTTAAACCAGTTTCTGATCACTTCAACCAGTTTATGTGTAACTTCTGTCCCTAGCCATGGAGTCCTGTGTACTTAAAGCCTAGCACCAAAGCTAGAGGTGCAGTCTGGTCCTGAGCTAGAGGTGGTGCAGTCTGGCCCTCCAGCTTCCCTGCATACCTGGCCTGACTGGGTCCCCCGCCTGAGCTGCAGAGAGGGAAGAACTTCTGATGGCTAAGGCAGGGGACCCAGTCAGGCCAGGTATGCAGGCAAGCTGGAGGGAGCTGGAGGGAGAACTCGAAGCTGCTGGGACCTAAAGACTCAGAAGACTGGAGATTTGGGTGTGGCCGATTGGGGTGGTTTTTAAGGCCACACATGGGGTACCTGGAGACACTCAATGTTGTAAAGTGCTGATTCCTACAGAGAGCTCTGCCAGGGTCCAAGACCCAGTGGGCTGCGTGGGCTAGAGCCAAAACAGGGCCGGGGGCACATGGTGTAAATAGAAGAAGGGCAGAGCCTTGTACAAGTCTGAGACCCAGCAGTCTGCATGAGCCACAATGAAGAGGTTCATAGATGGAGGGTAACAGCCCAGAAAGAGTCAGGGACTCAGAAAGCTGAAACCAAGATAGGGCCAGAGAGCCTGGTGAAAGCATAAGGTAAAATCTGCGAGTCGTGGGTGTGTCTGCAGGGGGCAGCTGGAGGCCACAATTAAAGCTCGTAAAGTCTTTAAGGCTTGGAGGGCCATGATTGGGGCCAATAGGGCCCAATACAAGAGAAGCAGGGCCAGTAAGCTAATACAGTGTTTTTCAGAGGGGGTCAGAGCCCCAACTGAGAGAAAGACACTATGTCCCAGGGGAGTTGGAGCCCCACAGAGAGACAGAGAGACATGTCCAGGAAGCTCATGTTGGCCTTGGATGGCAGTCTTCCCAGTTTCACCATCAAGGCTTGTCAGGTGATATAACAGGATGTACTTTAAGAGACCAGTCGGGAGGAAGTAGGACAAGTAGGGCCATTAAAGGGTGCTAGCTGGCACCACTGATGTTGGGTCTTGCTACATTGTCAAGCTGTATCATTTGGCCCACAGGGCCAAGAATTTGGGGACAGGTTGACCTCTGAAATATGGAGCTGTGTTGGAGGCAGATTTATGACAGGAGTGAGCTATGACTGCATTAATCCCCACAGCTCCCTGACACCAGTTGCCCCACTGCCACCACTTATCCCACCAATGGTGGTGAGTCAGGTCCCTGTGAGGAGCCCCAGGGTGCAGATCCAGCCCGGGGCCAAGTGCTTGAACACCCCTAATCTGGATAAATATTGATATTATTGCCCTGAATATACTGGTTCCTCTTGCTTCACCAGAGAAGCAACCAGACTCACCCAGGAGCAAACATCATGAGCAATCTTCTTTTCTCTTTGAGGACTGTAATCTTCTAGCATCTCCCTACCCCTCCATGACTTTTCAAAGTTCAAATATTTATTGAAGCTGCTATGTTTGGTTGTATAGAATGTGAATATTTTTTATAAAAATCATTTTCTAGAATTGGCTTTATGAAAAGCTATTTATATAGGCAAAAATTGCTCAGCTGGCCAAAAGAACCCTACACCACCCAAGATTTGCAGTGACCCTCTGGAAGATAGAGCAAGAGGGACAGAAATTAGGATACAACTGTAGAGAAGCTGCATAGTTGCTATCAAGCTGCAAATAGTACACAAGGGCATGTGATAGAATGAATTTTATTGCCTATAATTATAAATTATTATTATTGTTGTTATTACTGTGAAATCCCCAAGTTGTAATGAGCTTAAATTTCAATTACTCAGGCTTTTTGCTGGGTATGGATCAAGCTGATTTTTACACTATCAGGACAAATGTTGTTATTACATTTAATGATTAAAATCCTGCTGGTGCTCAGCTAAAATATAAAATCAGTAGTTTGGAAGAACAGGCTTCAAGCAAAACAAAATTGCTTTGGGACACTGAATAACTCAGGGAATTAGCAAAGGGATATGCAGTCTTTCACCTCTACCATAGGTCACTAATTGGAATCTAGCCCAGGTTAGCACTAGTAGCCTGAATTTTGGAGCTAAAATTGTTTTTGTCTGTTTTGTAGCTTTTAGGAAATACACTGAGGGTCTCAGTCTAATTCATAATAAATGTCCATGCTACAACTCCCTGCCACATCTAGCACCATTGTTGGCAGTTTCAGCAAGAGTTCAAGATTTCTGTGGAGTAGAAGATTGAAATATCCTCTTGGTTTTCTAGGTGGGCCATCCTTGAAGGTGAAGGTAGACTAGCCAGGCAATGAGGGGAAGTTTGGCTTGTGCCACATTACATGCCTGAATGTCCAACACTGACAACCTGTCAGGTTTCTCAAATGTGAAATTTATTTAACAATGTAAAGAAAACCACTACAACGACTGCTTATTCAAATATACAAGAAATATGCACTCATCCTAAATGTGTCCTGTTATTAAATAAGAGCCTGAACCAATGTTCATTTAAGTCAACAGGAGTACTTCCAAATGGATATGGCTCTAAACCAGCATTGTAAACAACAAATTATTGTGTAACCTTTTAGATAGACACAATACAAGATGGGGAACTGCAGCAAAAAGCAAGAGGCAAGCAGTGCAGAAATGGCAATCAGCCATGCCCTAAATATCTTGCTGTTTCTCAGCTATTCTGACATTAGCCAGTTTGCCTTCAGAATGTAGCTTAAGAGGTTCCATAATATAATGTACCATATAAATTGCATAACATAGAAAAATATAGCACAAGAATCACATCTTTATCACTTTTGTGTTTCTTTAGCTCCCCAAGAATTACATTTATTTATTGCTATGTTTAATTTTGGAGGCAAACTTCAGCTTTAATTACATGGAAGGAAATCCAGTAAATATGTGCAAAAAATAAACTTGTTGTATATACTGATCTTTATTGCCTATGATTCACTAATGCTGACACTGTATTTGGGTTGATAAGCCATCCCTATTGGTTCATGTTCTACATGCAGCTAGCTACATTTTAAAACTTGATCTGAGGGCAGAATTTTCCCCATATAATATTAGGAATGTATTTATGTCTGTGGGGAGAGAGAGAGTCAGAAAGACAAAGATCAAGGGAGTGATATTGTGGAGAGTATAATGCTTTGGAGTTTATTACTTCTTATCTATGTTTTATCAGGTAATATGTCTTATTTTCCTTCTTCAGTGACATATAGACTCAAAAGGGAACAGCCCTGCAGGGCTATGTTGTCCCAAGGGAATTTCAGAATTTCATATCACATCTCTTCAGGCTCCCTTTGATTATAATTGCCTTGTGATTTAATGCAAAACTTCAGCTGCTTTTCTGCATTGTTTTTCATATGACACTTTACTGGAGCTACCCAGGATGCTTTTTTAACTACTATCATTTATAGCGTTACTTTAAAGCCTAACACCCTGGGTATATTTATGTTGTATACTTTGGTGGAGAGATTCACACTGTAATCTAAGCACTCCAGAATTGGATGGGAGCAAATAGCCACTGAATGATGCTTAAGTGGAAAAAACTTTGGTCAATGACTCGTTTCCTCTCCACAGTCTCAGCCTGTTACTTTTTCCTGCCAGATGGTGGGAGATTTCTTTCTGATCTCCTAGATGGAAATAAGGAATTAGCACTGCTTTGAGAGCATATCTTCTCCCCAGTCATTCCAAGCAAGGATTCCAACTCTCTCTACTGTCAACTTTGTAGATGAGCCCTTTCAGACTTCTACTTACTTCTTGTTCACTTAGCCACATTTGGAACTTAGCAAACCTGTTTCCAAAGGAAATAACTTAAAGATCTACAACATGAAAAAAAACCCATATGACAGCACATAAGTAGTATATTGATGTGTGTATTCAAGCACTTGTGCATACACACAAGTACACACAACTTAGGAGCTAGACCACCAGACAGACATAGCACATTTTATTTTTGATTGAAGAGCTTTGTCAGTTCAATATGGACAGTATAATATTACGGGCAAATAAAGCAGGTGTCCAGAGATATATAAAAACACGTCAAACTGTATTCAGGACTTCTGACAGCAGAAAACCAATTACTTTGAGAAGAATGGGTTCTGTTTCATGATACTAATGCCTTCCCCTTGATCCTAACATCAAGGTGGAACTTTGCATTTCCAAAACTTTTGTTGACTACAAGGCAGCATGTTTGCTTTATCTATTTATCTATTTATTTATTTATTTACTTGTCATGAGTGGTAGTTGGTTGGGTGTTTCCACAACCAGATGTAGCAATGGAGAGACAAAGAGATATTTATAAATAATAGATGGGTTTTTTTGCTTTAAAAAGGTGCTCTGTGATTCTTATCCTCATTTTAATTTAGGAAGGGAAAATAATTTAAAAAATGACAAGCACTTCCCAGTCAAGTTAGAGAAGAGTATGGCATCCAGAAGAACAATGTCTGATGCCACAGCATGATTATCTGACAGGCTTCAAACCCTACTGTAAAGTTGGCAACACAATAAGCCTTTTATCTTTCACTCCAACATTTGAAGGCTGTGATTTCCATCCAAGGAATAAGAGGAGGAAAACGATATCCTCCCACCACCTCATTGCTTACTGTTTTAATTATCATTATTTAGGAAATATAAATATTAACCCACTAGACATAACTTTTTAAAACTAATAAGTGCTTTTCAAGAACATTTTCACTACAATATTGCATTTGGCTTTATTCCTAAAAGCACGTATCTTTTTTTTATTTTTAATTTCTATATGTTACTTTTTGGGTACATAGATAACACCATTCATAATTTATTTCCCTTGTAACCTTAGTTGTAGACACTAAATTATTGGGTAGTATAGCTGTGTCTTGTTAATAAAGTTGAGGTCTTTCCAGGATGACTGTCAGGCTCTTGAAGAGTCTGCGGACCTGCTTACTCAGTGGGATACATTTTAAACCTTAGTATGAGCCTGTGTTGATCATATTGAACATATGTAATTGGAATCCTATTCTCATCTAACCATTACCCCATACAAGTAGAAATTAATTAGAATCCCCTGCTCCTTTATCTGAGGAAAGGACCATGAGAATAGGCTATACCTGTCCACAGTTGGACCCAGTAGCTTCACACGTTCCTTCTAGAAAATCGCGTGGAGTTGCAAGTTCAATTGGGACTATACTGGCTAATACTATAAGAAACATATTTCCCCCAGGAGCAGTAGCCTATTGTGCCTCAGTTATAATGTTCCAAATTTCTTCTACACAATTAGATTGTTATATTGTCTCTCCTTCTGCTTTAATCACTAAGCACCAGATCCAAAAGAGGACTGGCACATCCGTTGGGCCCCTAATTCTACTTTAGGTACAATTTATGTACCTCCAGTCCTGGATTTCAAAAGAAAATTGACTTATACACTCAAGTATAAGTATACCCTATTTTGAATGAACTTAACATATATATATTTAAATCCCACGTAGCACTATTTGAGATTCACTTCAAGCATACCTACCACAGGAAGAGCAGCCACCCATGTTTTTCCCTGTAATTCAGTCACTTACCCAGACTATATATTCTAGACTATTTTGTCCTGAGGAGGTTCAAATCTATATCACCTACTGCCTGGGAAGGTGCCCTAACCTCCACTCTGAAGACTAGGCAATACTGGTGATACTCCCCTTTCCCCCTCCATCTCTCCTAATGAAGCTGGTTCCCTGGGAAGCCAAGAAGGAAAGAGTCATGATGTCAAAATGTAAACGTACAAAAGAGATCTCAGTTCTGTCTACTGAGGAAGGCATGCTTGAGAGTAGTTTAGGCATTTTATGTAATGGCTTTTTAAAGTACATGAAAAATGGACATGCAGTTCCATGAGTAGCAACTTCTTCACTTAACTACAAAGTTAGGCTCCCCCTTTTTTGGTTTCCTTCTGTCCCTACAATTTGTGCCTTTTTAAATACTGAGACAATTCTTCAACAGGAAGGGAGAAAAGTGCTTTCAATCCAGCCTGCCCTTCTAGCCTGGTGGTTAAGGTGGTCTGGGTGGTAGAAGATACAGATTCAAACCTGCTCAGAAGAATTAGAGAACCCAGGCCTCCTGTTTCCTGGGAAAATGGTCTAGTCTTCCTCCTCAACTTTAGGTGATGCAGCTTAGATCTCAGGCTATTCACTCCAGTTTCATTTAAGTACCCACCTGGGAGAGATGTAGGATTTCACATGCACACACTTCTCTACTTCTCTACTTTCTGTTTGCTGTCATATATTGCTAAATATTGTGATCCACAGTGCTGGGTATCCAAGTCTTTCTGTGTAAACTATATGGAACTTATGTGCCTGACTTGGCCTGTTTGAGATTCCAGGGACAGAGCTGGGTGCCTCACTTTTAGACATGTGAATACACAGCATAGTCAGGCTTAAATCCCATTTTGAATCTGGCCTTAGGGAACCAGTTTTTCTAGTTAAAGATAACACTGGCAGGTCTACTTATGTTTGCCTATCTTAAGTTAGCACGTGCTCAATTAGATATCTAGGCTTGGCTTTTTAAGAGGAACCTGAGGAAATCAGGTGCCCAAATCATATAGATTCAGGAACAAAATATCCTTCCGCTCCTTTTAAACCACGAGTTCCAATTGTCACATGCATGAAAAGCCTGATATTCTAGTCTCAATGGATATCCTGCCAGATCTTCACAAGATCATATTTATTATCCTTTAACTGATATTTTAATTGCTCTTATTTTAGTTTTGGGTCCTTGAATTTGCTTACATATATATTGGCAGACTAACTTTGTTATCAATAAGATGGCTTCAATTAAAATGTCAGCAGGCTAATATTATTCCTCATATTTTCATTATAACATTTTGACTGACTGCTTTTTTTGTGGTCATCCTTTTCTTGCATCAACACATAATTAATTTTATGGTGTCAAACTGAGAACTAGCAAATGCAGAATGCGCACAATACTAAACTGACTTTATAGTGACGTAAACCAATTTTATTCTGAAATGAAAGTTCCCAAGCACAGACCAGACTGGCTTAGTTAAAATGTTGCAAGTTAATGTATATATTAGCTCTCAGGGGCCTTTGCATACTCACTGAAGTCAGGGGAGCACAAGAAACATTATGTTACTGAGTGTCCCTGCCTGGCAGCATGAGTTTCTGCTAGGCAATACATATTCTAGTGATTTTATTTGGTAGTTTTAAAAGTCTACGTTTTATATTCCCAGACTATATTTAAGGCCCCTCTACACATTATATTTATGCAATGATTAACATGTTCATCATGCTATAAATGACAAGCATACTATATATGCACCCAATTTAAGGCACTATAAAATGGCAAACCATCTATAATTATGTTCCACATATGATGTAGAACATTTTACAGGAGGTTTGTATGGCATGTTAAATTAAAGGAGTGGCATATCCACATGGTGGGACTGTCCAGGGTAGATCCCCGACAATTGTTGGAATCAGCCCTGGACAGCCACAGGTCTCCAACAGATGGAGCCAACAATCTTGCTGGGTAGCTCCAGGTCTTCAACCTGCCCAGGGCTGCCCCAGGGCCAGTGATGACAGTCAAATGACAATTGGTTCTGGGCTGGGGGTTACCTTGAAGGCTCACAGGAGGGGCAGCCACATAACGCTTGGGGAAGAAATAGCTCCTGCCATTCCAGTTGCAGTGGCACAATATCAGCACCTGGAACTCCCATCCCAGTGTCCATCCTCAGGTATGCTTCTAGTGCTGAGGAGCTTTCCCACCAAGGAGTTTAAACCCCTCTACCCAAACTCAGCTGGGCTGCCTGGCAAGGGGAATGAGGCTCCAAGTGCAGGCAGCTGAAGAGATTCTCCTGCCAGTGACATTAAACACTTGTCTGCAGTTTAGACCCCCTAGCAGGGAGAACCCTTTGACTCCATCTGCCCGGAGCCTCTGATCATCCATGCCTGGCAGCCTCATCAGAGTTGCTGGATATGGGGTTTAAACTACCCAGGGAAGCACTCAAACAGACCTGGAGCTGACAATCAGCTAAATGTCATCCCCAAGCCTGTACCTTGAAATCACTCGGGCCTGTCCCAGGGCCAGGGCCAACAATCAACTGATTGAGGGAGGTAGTTAACCATGCTAGTCAAAAGTCAGGCAGAAGGCAGAGAAGATTCACACCTTATAGACTAACTAACTAGATAAATAGAATGAGCTTTCATGAACCCAAGCTCACTTCCTCAGATGCTGTTTGTCAGCACGGATGTCAGGACATCCCAAGGTCTGATTGTTGGTACAGCTGTTCAGGTCCCATGGTGCCTTTAAATCATTGTATGCCAGGAGCCTAACAGACCACTGGTGGTCCGAGTCTGTGCTCAGTGGCCCACAATTAAAATCTGATGGCAAGGATATGTGATGGTCTGCAAGACATTTTGAGAATTGACAGCTGTCTGTTGGTCCAAAAAATTTAGGAACCACTGTTTTGAAGCATCCTGCTTTGTTTTTCAGTCTCCTACCCACTTTGCCTCTCCCAGCAGTGCCCTCTCCTTTTTCCCTCACATTCCCTAGCCTTTGAACTTTAATCACTTCTTTCTGTTTGGAAGCTCTGTTTCCTGCAGTCTCTTTGTAGCATCTGATGAAGTAAGCCACTGCTTATGAAAGCTTATGCATCTCTGATTTAGATAGTCTATAAGGTGTAAATGTACCCTGCCTTCAGTCTAAATCATTCTGCCACTCATTCTGTCTTTCTCATTATACTGAAAGAAAATGTCCTGACCTCTTATGGACATTTAAAAGTTCTACATCACTTTATGCAAAAAGAGCTGGAAATACTTTGGCCATACAGATATCTGAAGGAAAAAATAAGACTTTATGCCTGTACGCTACCTCACACGGGTTTACGAGGTTTAATCAATTAATGTTTGTAAAAGCCTTTGAAATCCTCAGAGGAAAGGCACCAGAGAACTGCAAAATACCATTCCTGTTAGAGGAGTAAAGGCTGCACTGAAAAAGGTTGGTGTGGAAAAGCTGTTTCGAGCAATCATGTAATACATTTGCCATTTGTGCACCTCGCTCTCTTTGTGAAGGGCTGGGTGCACAAATGGATTTGTTCTTGCGCTTACAGTGCATGTACCTTTTCAGAATGCTCATCATCTGGCACAAAAAAGAAATTGCATCTAGAGTTCAGTGGAGCATTCACAAAAGGGTTTTCTCTGATAGTCAGGAGGGGGATGCTGGAGGGAGGTTACGAAAATAAAAAATCTCTCTGTCTCTCAATAGGACTCCAGATAAAAATGGAGGGCTGGTAGTCAGAAAGGAAAAAAAGGTGGTATGTAGTGTTATTTGGATGCATTCTGCAGCATTAGAATGATACCTAAACCACCTCCTCCACAAAAATGTGGAGACAAGGTGATTTTTTAGCTAAGTAAATAGTTTCCGTGTGATTCTGCGTTACAATATACCCTCAACTAGTAACATTCACTCTGAGTGTATAAATCACTCCAGAGTTCTTGTATTGCTCTGATAATGCTCTCTGAGCTATTCATTGAACTATATGCACTCAGAACAAAGCAGGTTATATCTCTCAGCAGCCTCAGTGCTGCAAGGGGATATCGATATTTCATTAGGAGAACAACTGCAGACTGTGTAGGGTGAGGCTGTGCCATTCCACAGAGTTGGAAATACAGCCATTTGGCATTCTCCTATAGACTGCCCTATTGCAGCACCATACAGTAGATCAGGCTGGGGGTTATTGCCCTAAGAAGGCCCGGTCCTACCCAACAAGCCGTTTACGAGGATTGCCCTCTGTGGGCGCATCCAGACGAGCGCACATGTGCAGTATGTGGTGCACATGCAGGCATTCCCCGTGCTGCTAATTTGCAATGTGTGTGGGGGGAGGGGAGGGGGTGACACTGGAAGATCCAGGTGTTTAAAAATAAACATGCCTAAAAAAAGTGGGGCATTGCATGTGGGGCAACAACATATGCCACCCGAACTGGAGCCTGCTGCCAGATCACCGCAACTGCAGCCACTGGAGGCCTCCAGGATCCCAAGTGATGCTGCTGGGACCAGCCCAGGTGCTGGCTCCAGCTTCCCCTGCCCCACCCAGGAGACGGGCCACACACCAGAGCTTGCATGCACAAGCATTCCTCGGGGACAAGTAGCAATGGCACATATTGTACCACTGCTGTTTGTCCCTGGGTAAACACACATTCCTGCTCATGGGGACACACCCTGTGTGTGGAAGGGGAGGTGGTAGCAGGTATCAACTTGGAGAACAGATTGCAGTCTAGTGAGTACACCAGGTATTTCCTGCATTGGGACTTACCAGCTAAGGACATTCACTCAGCTCAGCAGCTGCACATTCCATAATAATATCCAGCTCTTTATCCACAGAACCTATGGGGCTGTACAAAGGAGATCAGTATCATTACCCCAATTTTACAGATGGGGAAAGTGAGCCACGGCCTAGCCTAATCTAGGTCCTATGGATGTCTACCTTCAATATCTGCTTCCAGTAGAGGTGAGGCTCAGAGCAGAATATAAACTTTAGCTGAAGCAATCCTAGACATTGACATCTATAGTCTTCTATCCCTTGCAGTTCACAGTTATCCAAATAGATGTATAACTTACTTCTCTATATGGGTTTTAGACCCAGGTGCCCTACAACTTAAAATATTAATTGTCATCTGGAATTTACTGGAAAGAAGCAAATTAAAAGTGCAAGAACAAGGGCATGAATTTTGGAGCAAACTGAAATCAATATTTTTCCCCTCTGAGATAGTTTTTGTGTTAAATAGGCACACAAGCCTTTGTTAACACATGTTTGTGTTTGTGCATCTAAATGAGTATGCACACACACACATACACACACATATTTAGGGAAGACTTCTGTTACTTTTTGAGTGCATAAATGACAGTTTTCCAACTTGACAATAGCCTTTTTATAATTCTATTACCTTTTTATTCCTCATGAGTAATAAAAGACCTTTTCATGGCAAGTCCCAATGCAAGAAATACCTGGTGTACTTCCTAGACTGCAGTCTGTTTTCCAAGTTGTCACCTGCTATCACCTTCTCTTCCACACACAGGCTGTGTTCAGACGAGCACGGCCACGTGGTATATGGCACTGCAGACACATTTGCGGCATGACATACCGCATGTTCAGTTGTTCTCTGCACTGCAAGGGAGCAGCACAGAGGGGGGTTTTGACCCCTGGATATCCAGGGGTCAAAAAACCTGTGGAGACAAAAAGCAGAGCAGTGCATGCATGGGCAGCATGAGCCACTCAAAAGCAGAGCCAAGCCATCCAGAACCACGCTGTGGCTACCGGCCAGGCCCCACATGCAGAATTGCTGCTGCTGTAGTTCCAGGAGGCCTCCAAGACTCCATATAAGGCTGCTGGGGCTAGCCCAGTGCTAGTCCCAGCCTCCCCTACCATCCCCAAGGTAACTTCCCACTCACCAGAGGGCACGTGGCATGAGCATTTCCTGGGGACAACTAGCAGCAGTGCAAATTACGCCACCACTAGTTGTCCCAGGGAACCAAATGTCCACACCATGTGTTGACATGGCCACAGAGAGCAGCCCTTATAAAGGACTTGTTTGGTGGAACTGGGCCTTTCTAGGGCAATAAGCATATATATGTATACTGAGCCTGCAAAATAAACTATGCTCTGGCCAGATAGGTACACAGTAAGCATACATGTGGAAGTCACAAAAGTGCAGCTGGACAAATGCCCACAACTAACAGAAGCTGGATACCAGGAGAGGAAGGCCTTCCCATATTTTAGTCCTAGTGGCCAAATAGGGCATAAGCCAAGGAAAGGGGAGACCTCAGGTCTAGGCCCCACCAAAGACATTTTTAACTTCCTGAAGTATGCAGTGCTTCACCTTCCACACCGCAGGTCAGGCATTACCGAGCACCATCACTAAGTCTCCTTTTGAAGCTGACCCCTTGGGCAGTTGTGAGAGAGAGCAACGTGGGGCGAGGACTAAGCAAGGTAGAATCTGCATGGCTCAGTGAGATGGCTATTGACCTAGAAAGAAGGAAACCTTGGGTTCTAGCCTGGACCATTACTTCCCAAGGGGATAGAAGCTTCTTATCTTATTTGATGACGAGTAAATGCAGGGTGCAGTGGCAGCTCAGCTTCAAAAAAAGTGCTGGAGAAGAGCCAGGAAAATACCTATGCTATAGCATGGTGTTTAGAGCACTGAATTAGGAAGTCAGAGATATACACAAGTTCAAACTCTATCTGTATAAGGAGGATGGGTGAGCAAGCACAGAGCCTGGGTCCCCTGCTTTACTGGATGATTTCCTCTACCCAACCACACAGCTATTAGGTCCTCTTTCTGTTGTGTCTAGACTTCTGACAGTGCATATCTTTGCATGTAGAGCATATGCCAGTACACTTACACATCCATACTACATGGGTAATAGGAGCACAAACTGCATGCAAGTGCCAAAAATGCTACTTATGGGGCAGGGTAAATGTCACTTAGGAGTACAAAGGGTAATAGACTTCCATGTATTATGCCCATACCACAGTCCACCATTCTCTCCCACTTTTCTTGGGGGTATATTTTGTGTAATTTGCAAATATCAGGATATAATCACTAGCAATTTGAGAAAATGAATATGCAAATATCTAAGTATGTCTGTGTGTTCATTTGAGTATGCAGATATAAACATGCAAAAACACATACTGTTTGTTAACATACAAATCAATGTTATATGAATACTAAGACTGCACAGTTAAACATACAAAATTTAGGATACTCTAAATATAAGTTTGCCTCTGAAATGTTAATTAGCATACAGTATACACATATGCACACAGACACACACACGCACACACACTTGGCACACATACCATAGGTCACGTTCACCATTCTCTTCCATTTTTCTGGGGAAGAAAGAATATCTTTTAGTGCGACTTGCGAATTGAAGGATATTACAAGTAGTAAAACATAAAATATGATATGCATGATAAAAATCCTTCTGAAACTGGGCTTTGAAACATAGTTTGGGTTTCACTCAGAATCCAAGCTACAACTGATTTGTACCTCTAGACTTAGTGCTACCATATGTCAGTATAGAACCCTGACATTTGGATCAGATATTATCAGACCATCATGTTCAATCTCCTTCAGCACAATAAAAACAAACACAAGCCTCTCCATTTGGACTGAGCCATGCCTTGCCCCCTCCCCCGACCTCTTGATGCTTGTCATAATTAGCAGACCCAGGCAACCTGTGCAACATTTGGCCCCCTTCCTGCTTGTTTGTTTCTGAGCAAATGGAAGAGCATTTGAGTAGGTGAAGCAGAAGGGAGAAGCTAAGAGAAGTGTCTGCATCAGCACCGTAACATGAAAGCTCTGTGCTGCATTTTTCATTTTAAATGACAGCTTGAAAAGTGACACAGTCTCAGATAAAGGCATGTCTTCAGGCCATACTCAGCTGCTCTCCTTTTGGCCTTATTAGATTTTCCTGACTGGTCTTTGCTTTTAACTTCAGGACATTGGAGTTTCCAAGTGCACATTTCAATCCACAAATGATTGGAGAAGCTTGATTCTGCCTAGGGATAATACCTCCCAGGAGCCAGCATTGCTGCTTTGCTGGACCAGTCCTAGAAGAAAGAGAAAATCTAAAATATGCATGCCCTTAGGACAAGAAAGTTAGGAAAGCTTTAAATAAATCCATTGCATCAAGATATGATCCAAAGCCTGATATGAATTGGTTCATTTCAAGTTTTTTGTGACTCAATTGTGTTATAAAGAAGATAATGGTTAATACATTTTCCTTGTTTATTAGGAAAAGCTCTAGAAGAGGCCAGTTTACCCAGCAACAAGGAAGACTTAGCATGGATAATAGGAAAAATATAACTATAAGAGCAGTGCAGTGGTAGAACAGATTCCCTAAGATGTGAAATCTTTATTGGAGGTTTTTAAGAGCAGGGTCAACAAACAGCAGTAGGTATAGGTGATATAACTATATCCTGCCTCACTGCAGAAAATTGGTTTATATGAACTCTGGAAATCCATCCCAGCCCTGTTTTTTATTATTGTATTTTCTTCATATTAATTGATTTCCTCATTGCAAGCTGTGGTTGTTGCTTTGCTCCTGGTGAATTTGACATGAAATCCCTAGTGTAACACTACCAATCTCACCTTCCCTAATAAGTTTTAAGTCAAGAAGACAGCCCAAGTCAAAGCTACCATTATCATCCTGTAAAATAAAACAATCATGGCCTATGGTGAATCATTCCTTCAACTCATGATGTCAGTGTAAGGAAGAACAATTACCCCCAATTAACAAATGAAGGGAAAGCAAAGCCCAGGAGCATGTTCTCCATTCTGCTACCAGGACCAAAAATGCTCCTCCACAAAACCCCCTCCATAAGCTAGTACCCACCAAATTTTTAAAGGAAGAGCACACACCAGTTTAGCCATCCCAAGTAATGAGTGGTGGCAACAGGAGAGGTACAGAGGAAGCTCAAAGCAGCCTGCTTATGAGACATCTGTGCTTTTCAATAGCAGTGCACCAATATATCTGTCCATATCATATAAGGACCAATAAAAGGAAAATTAACATTATTGGCAATTGGCTTTTTTTGGCTGATGTGGCCGATAATGTCCTAAATAAATGACATGTGCATGTGCACATACACATGGCTGGGAATGTAGCCTGGCAGCTTGGAAAGCAGCTTCCTGTCAGTAAATCTGTGCGAGGGAAGGGGCGTAGGAGAGGGAAGAGGCATGGGAGGCATGCAGATGAAGGCCCTCATGGTAAGGAAGGGAGTGGGCCTGGGCAGGGGCAGGCATTGCACAGGTGGAGCAGGGCGCAGGATGCAGCTGTGGGCAGCTCATGCAGGGACTGATGGGGTGGGGAGGGAGTTTCCCGCTGCAGTGTGCACCCCCCAGGGGAGGCATGGGGAATATGTGACCCCCAGATTTGTGTGCAGGGTGAGGGTGGGCTGCTGCTACAGGCTTGTGGCTGGGGGCTCTGCTGGGCTCTTTCCAGTGAGGGGGCTAGGCTGGGGCTGTGGTCAGGATATGCAGGGGTGGGGCGGGCAGCGGCAGCATCTAGAGGGGTAGCTACAGGGTGGCTATGGAGCACTTTGGGGTGGCTGCAGCCCCCCCACATAGCATCCCCTCCTAGAGTTGCCACCACCCACCCTGCCCCACCCTGCCCTGCCCCTACCTGCTCTGAGCACAGTACCAGCCCAGCCCCCATACTGGGAAGAGGCCACAGCGGGCAGCCTGCCCTCACCCCATGCACAAATCTGGGGGGCACATGCCCCCCATGCCTCCCCTGGTGTTGTGTACAGTAGTGAGAGCCACTCCCCCACCCCCAAATGAGCCACCCATGGGTCCCTCCCATGCCCCTCCCCACCCCAGCTGCATAGTGCCTGTCCCTACCCCTGCCCCAGCCCCAGCCTCACTCCCTCCCTCCCTCACTGCAAGGGCCTTGATCTGCACCCCCCCCCGCCATGCCTGTTCCCTCTGTCATGCCCCTTCCCCTCCTCCCCCGACTTATAGGCCAGATGCTGCTCTCCAAGCTGCCAGGCTGCATATCAGCAATCGGATCAGTATCAGCCGATATGGCTGTTAATAACTGGCCATGAATATTGGCCAAAAAAATCTTTATTGGTGCACCCCTACTTTTCAGTATGAAAGGGGATTTGAAAATGAATCAAGAGTCAAGATGAATCAAGAGTCCTCCATGATATTCTGATAATTGGAGGCTTGTATTGAGAGCTAAGTAAACATGATAAAGAGTAAATGTGAAATTTAGCAAAGCTACTTTTATTACCAGCTCATAGCTGGGAAGTGGCAGATGGGAGAATGGGAGCTGGCTTTTAAGAATTAAAAAAAATATATCACCAGTATTTTCTACAAAAATATCCTAGGATCCCCATAATTTCCCCAAGTTTTCACCACTAATGTGAATTGTCATGAATCAGTTGTGTGCCTTCTGAATGTCAATAAAACAGGAATCTCTCCACCACCTTGGACAAAGAAACGATAAGAAAGAACAAGGCAACAAAATAAAAGCAGACAACTTTGTAATACCTTATTTACATATATAGACACAGTGGGTTAGGCAATGAGAGAAGTAACCAGGGACACATGTCCGCTGATTCCATCTTCAGCTGTGAAGCTTAAGGGTATCAGAGTTATTAATTTGTCCTTTTTATAGTAGGGGAGCAGATAAGCCAGCCAGTTTCTAACTTTACGGTAAGACAGCTACTTCCCACAACTGTCTAAGCATATGAATATTAACCTTCCTTCAAACCTCAGGCATCCTTTGGCTGCTTAATAACTCGTCTCTTTCTGCTACCTAAATCCTTTTGAATCTCTCCCTCTCCACATTCCTTCAATAATGCTTAAAGGGTACATCTACATGAGACATTTACTGCAGTTGCCTAATTAGCTCCACAGTAAAGTCTCAGCTTCTACATGTGCGTGCGGCCCTATTAGACTGCAGTAAACTAGTTAACTCTGCTGTAGGTTAGTACTTGTAAAGACAAGTACTATTCTAGGGCGGCATTCTTTAGCATGCAGCAATGCACGTGTAAATGTTGACGGGGCTGGCTGGGGCACAGGGGTGCCTCTATGTGGGAGCTGCTGGCTAGCCCCACACTGGAGCACCCTCATGCCCCAGCCAGCCCTTCCGCAGGATGTTGAGCTGGGTCAGACTGACTCTTCAGGCCCCCTGCCAGCCAGGGCTGCTCTGATCCAACTTAACATGCTGGAGTCCTGGGCACATGTGTAAATGCAGTAATATGCACCAGAGTTGATTGTGTTATATTAATTTCAGCCAGGATGGGCTAATTACTACTTTTTAGATGGACCTCAACATTTTATACAAAGGATTATATCATCACATGGGCTGCAAGAGCAGGGGGCTTCTGTGATCCCCAAGATTCCTTCTGGTTCTGTGTTCCCATTACTTTCTTTAATGGAAATAAAGAGATGATGATGTTGGTGAACATCACAAGTCATGAGAGCAGGGATGTTCATGTTACTCCCAGGTTATTATTCATACAAAATCTGCTTCTGCTGCAACCATATATTCCTGTCTGCACTACCAAATGCCATGGTGTCAGAATAAATGAGATGTCAGTTATAGGAAGAAGAAAGAACAGGATTAAGGTAAGAAAAGAGCAAATCATATGAAGTTCCTTGCCAGTAGGAGGATGTTTGATTTTTTCACTCCCAAACAGTGGACTATCCCAAAAAAGAGACTGAGTTATAAAAATATAACCTCAGATTTCTGACCTAAGAATCTCAGGACTTTTTTGGAGAGGGCAGTAGCATAATCTGGGGGGAAGCGGGGGGAGTGGGGAGGTCATGGAGAGGTGAGGCACCAAGATATTAGCCCAAGGAGCCAACGCAAAAGGAGCACCAAAATACCAGCTCCCGTAGATCTTTCTCCACTGCCACAGCCTGTGTTGGTGGAGTTTATTCCTCTATTCAAGATGCCATAATTCAAAGTTACACCTCTGAGGGTGGGCCTGACACCTCAAATACTGAGAGAGAAAGGATAATCCAACAGCTAGGAGTAGCTCTTTGAAAAGTATTCCTTTTTTTGGGTGGGTTTAATGTCCAAACTGGAAAAAAAAAAGGTTTGGATTAAACCAAACAGTATCAATTTTATATCTTCTTGGTGAAAAAAATGTTAAAAACAGGGAAAGTTGTTACTAAAACTAAACATTCTGTTTTTAACACTTATAAGGAAAGTAAAGGAAATAAAGGGTTAGAGTCAAACTGTAAATAGCTGTTACTTCCACATTTTGTTCAGTAACACAGTAGTAAAGGATTCACATGGCATATGGGAGATCCAAGTATAAACCTCTACTTTGTCTGAGAAAATTTGAACCCACATTTTCTGCCTCCAGAAAAGGATGCAGAGTATCCTGCGGTAAGGAAGACAGTGCAGACAGCCTCTCAACCCCTCCCTCCACCATTTTGTTGTGTACCCCCTCTGTCCTGCCCCCCCTCCCCCCCCCCACCCTAGGATGAGAAAGCGTGTTTTAAAATAAGGGTGTTGGCAAGGATGTTCTTATATTTTCAGCTACTTAGACTGTTAACAATTTAGGTCAGAAGTACTGCTGCGTGACTTCTGTATCCTTCATAATAAAGCATTCCCTTGTTGTAATCTCATGTTCTTTTCTGTGTTTCTTAATCTCATGTTGTGTTGTAGCTGACAAGGGAAAGGAGGATTGTGGTATACACTAACAATACCTGAATGCCAACATTGGGAAACCACACCAGAGCCATTAACAATATGTACTCTGCTTATTCAGATATTACTTTATTATTTCCTGAATAAAGGGCCAGAGGAAAGGATTTAAAATACAGGAGCTTTTCTGGTACAAACTACTGTGCCTTGTTAGTAGATATAATATAGACTACGCAGGGGATCCGAGTTTCATGTGACCAGGAGACCAAGCCTCTAATCCATTTTTCAGCCCACACAAGAGACTACCGCTCTTCCACACAAGAGACTACAATTTAGGAAACTTACCCAAATTAGATTCCCAAAGTTAGGAATCTTAGCAGCAACTTTTTCTAGTAAGTTTTCCTGTGGATGGCCAGAGTCAGGGACCACATCTGATGACGTGAGCTAGAGCTCACAAAAGTTTGTGCTATATATATACAAAAGTTTGTGCTGGTTTCCGTTCCAGCCAGGAGAGCATCCAAAGAAACAACAAACTCTCCCTGTGCCTAAAGAAGGATGTTTGTACCCAAAAGTTTGCAAAGAACAATTTTTGTCTACCATTTAGTTGGTCTAATAAACATATCATATTTACCCAAAAAACCTTGTCTGCTATATATACCTGCCTTGGCTAGTCTATAAAGTGTAAATCTACCCTGTCGTCTACTTGACTTCAGACTAACATGGCTAACTATGTCTCCCAGGGTCAGAGAGACAGTATGTGGAAAGAACTGTACTGAATAACTCATCTCCTCTAACCCCACAAGGGGATTGCTCTACTCAGCAGATCTACCTTTCTTACTGAAATACTTTTATTGCAGTTTCTCAAGCATCTCATTGTGATGAAAAAGGATTTTGCTATAAACTGAAAGACTGAAACGTATGCAGTTCCACCCCTCCCTCCCCACCCCCGCCATGGTTTCAACAGTCCCTTTTACGATTTGACCCATCCACTTCAAGCATCACAAGCAATAAGACTTTCACCACTTCTGTTGGAAAGCTATTCTACACCCAGATGCTCAGCAAGTTCCCTCTGATAGTCACTTGTATGTCTTAGGCACTCAGTCTGTATTTCATTAGTAGGATAAGTGGATATATATCAAGAGCCAACAGGAGAAAAAAAATAAAGAAGGGAGAGGTTTGGATAAAAGCGTACAAGACATAAGGAGAAAAAGGCTTAGGGCATATGCATGAGTGTAAAACTTGAAGAAAAAGTGAAATTAATGAAGGTATTTTTATGTTTAAAATAAATTATGTTTGTTCTCAAAGGTTTCCTCTTCAATATTCTGAATATAAATGGTGGTGGGATTATTTAGAAACAGAGTACATTATAACTAAAGCCTATAGCAACCTCATTCAGCAGCAAAATTGTTGTCTCCCTCTGATCCTCAGATTATGGAGATGAGGGGATGAATGTACATCAGTAAGATTCCCTACTGAGATAGCTTTTCAGTCTTTTCAGTGAGAAAAAGATCAAAGGGAAAATGGCTAATTAACATACCAAAGGAGACAAAACCCCTAGAGCTTTATCGTTGTTGCAATCCAATAATAAACAGCCAAGTACAAAAAAGATTATTTGATAATGACACACAGAATTGAAAGCCTTTGAAATGTCAGCTTCTCAAAAAAAATATTTTTGGAAGGAAAAAATATCCATAATTATATAGAATAATGCTTAAGCATTGGGGAGTAACTCTTCATTCCTGTGAGAGCTTGCTTGTAAAACTACTTTGCTTAAGAAGACCGGTGTGGTTTGCCTTTATCTATTAAAAAAAAAACCCACAAAAAACAAAAAGCACTCAAAAGGCTTCAAATCCCTTCTTGAGTAAACATTTGATATTTTTATAACCTAAAAATTAAGCACAGTTGTTCTTGCTTAAAAAAAATCCTGAATGTCCTACCCCAGCCTGGCTTCTAGCTCATGCCTTTAACGTAATAAAGAGATATGGCCATCTGGAGACTCAATGTCCCATCAACTGTCTAAACTGGCTAAATAACTGCTAGGTTATTTTATGAGATGTGGCTATTTTTATACTGGCATAGGCAAAATGACATAGTCAAGTGACAGAAATGGTATTACGTCCTTCTCTGGGGAAACTGGACAGCTCAGGCAATATTGAAATACGATGGCAATATAGAAAAATGTTTTTCTTTATCACAAGAGCTTACATTGCAGGAATGTGCAAGATGATACCAGTAGATGGATTGGCATGCTGTCCAGTTGCCACTGGAAATGATTTGCTGATCTCTGCCCAAGTCCTCTGAGTCAGGTGCCCATGTCAATATAAACCATTACATTTGGTCTAATTGTCATTTTTCTTGTCAGCTTTAACAGGGAGAGCACAAAGGGTTTTCCCCTCAGAAATGTTCTGTGTGGCTCAAGGTTTGCAGGTATTATGGGTAGAAATGTATTTCTGATGCTGTACCCATCCACTCATTAGAGAGAGGCTTTCAGCTTCTATTGAAGTTGCTACATTTAAAAATAATACCCTTCTCCAGATCATAGGTGGTAACTTTACTCTGCATATCTGCAACTAAATATCTAAGCACATCTCTCTACACATAGTGGGAAAGAAAATATTACAAATCCTTCCTGAAGTCCAGAAATTTACTTCAGAGGTAATGCATTCATATTTCTCTTTCATAAATTTGCAACAGAAACATAATGGCTGGCAATAGACGAACAGCTTCAGGAAATGGACCCAATTCTTGGATCCTCTTCTCTGTAGCTGCTTTATGCCCATCCGATAACATGAAAGAGGTGGAAGCCAATGCAACCAGCTGTCTAATGATGCCCTTTGTGTAAGCAGAATCTTTGGGTGCTAGCTCGGAGGCTCTATGCCATGTACCCTTAGGTCCCAACAAAGAAGGAATTATTGAATGAAAAAGAATATAGCCAGGACATCTCTATTCCCAGCTGGGACAGTCAATACAGACCACGAACAGCCAGATCTAATTTAGATCAGTCCAGAGGATACTCTGATTTAAACAAGCCCATCTCAGGACTGGAGAAAAGCCAAAGCTGGCTACAAACTGCCTGCCTTCTAACAGACACCTGTGCCAAGTATTTTGAATCCATTATAGCCTAATGCCAATCCCTCAATTAATATGTTCAGCAATAGTCTAACATGAGAAATGCATAATTATGATTCATTCAGCCCTGAGCAATGCTCAGGACATGGCAGTGGGAAACCACCATGCTTCTGAAGCACATAATGCCTCCTGGGTACTGGCTTCCTGGCCAAGAGACTTGCTACAACTTTGCATAGATGTAGCCAGCACTATGCCCAGCTGCCTGTGCCCTATCTGTCCTCTGAATAAACAAAGAGTTTCAGTTTCTATTGTGATGGCTACTGGCTACCATTAAAGATCTCCACACCACTGTTCCTAAACTAATTCTGCCTATTTGCAACTAGATGTTTAAGTACATGTCTACTCATGGTGAATGCCCTCTGTGTTGGCACCTAACAGTACCACCCCTCAATGAGTCCCCCTACTCTACTGCATGCCCCTGTCTCTGCAGTCAGTTGCATTGCTGTAGTTAGCAACTAAGGCTTTCTATCCCCTTCCCCTGAACAGCACATCCATGCCAATGGCATAATTTGGCCTAGAATCTCAGCTCCAATAAATATTATTTTCCATTTAGATAGGAAATCTTTTCCTGTGTGCAAACTGGTGTTTTTAAACACAGTTGATATAAATTTCTGCAGACTTTCCCTACAACACATTCTTTAAAACCCTAGTTCACAACCATATCTCAGTGATAGCTAAGTCACAGGCATGATGGAAGAGCTTAATGGCCTTTCTGGCAGCCTCAAGCCAAATATTTACTTTCCAGATAGCTCAGGAAGAGGTAATCATCTCTCTGAAAGAAAGGCTATGCAACACGATGTGAAGAAACCCCAACAGGCCACTAAACAATGTAAATCTGAGACTATGGAATTCTTCTATGCATTATGTATTATATTTATTGCGAACATTTATTTGCACCTTATATCATCAAGTCTTTGCTCTTCTAGAGAAAGCCTTTTTAGACTCAGCAAAGATAAAAATACCCAGTTCTACTTCCTACTGTTCTCCTACATGCAAAAGCCTCTGAAAATGCCCCCAGAACAGACTATTCTTAAAAATATTAAAATGCAAGTTTTGATTCATCCAAAATGTTCCATGTAGAAGCATTTTTGCTAAAATGGATAAAAATATATATTGGAAACCAAAAGAATTATCGCGCTATACTGACTCTTTGGCGAACCACCAAAAAATAAAAGCCTTCCAACAAATCAATTTTAAAAAGTGTTTTATAAAGTCTAACATTTACTTTAGCTCTCTGCAAAATGCAGTTTTTGTATCTCCTTTATCTCTTCAATATAAAGCCATTACAGAATACAGTAGTATTGTGTAGGTGGTGCCTTGTCTGCTTATTCTCATGTGTTTGACTAAATGTAATCTTCTGTTCACTCATTAGTTACTGGGATGGGGCCAAAATTGCCAAACATTTCATACATGTTCCTGTGGACTTTTAAAAGAATGTATTTCACTTCCTGTTCAGTTTGCTTTCTCTTATTTTTTTAGTATGTTTCCTGGCAAAGTAAAACTGCAAAAATATCAAATACTGTGTGCATATTAGAGAATCATCACAGAAAGCCAAATTTGAATTAATAATTGGTAGTGTTTGAAATGGAAATCCAGTTCAAAATGTTACATAAATCCAGTCATGGAATCTATACATGCCATGGTACTTATAAGGTCAAGCAAGATAGTTCATATTTTAAACAAGAAATGCTCACAAAAAGCTGCTTGTAAATAAGCTACAGATGAAAATTTATTTGCATAAATTAATTGGAACCAGATTTCCTCACCTTTGTTCACACAAGTCAATAGCATACACAACAGGGAGCCTTGCCTTTGCTTTAATATAAGTGGGAAGGAACTTGATCCTTGATAAATACATTTGAATAGCAAAGACTTTTTTTAAATATTGGACTCTGGTCATGGAATTTGCCTGCAGAAAAGTAGGCGAATCGTACATTGTTTGTCATTTTTCATCCATCTATTATAATGACTGTATCTTTGAAATGTGCATCCCATATCCATCCACATCAGCTGTATGAATTTTCTTAATAATATTGGTAAGTAAAATTTGCTGTATATTGCAGCACTCTGATGTAAGGACTATGAAGAGTTATGAACTGAAATGTGAATGCCATGAAAATGAAGAAAATAATTTTCATAAAAAGAATATAATAATCCCTATCACCTAATCTTAGTTTTCAATATATAGTTCAGACCCTCAGTCAGCTGAAGAGATCACTCCATCATATGCAATTATATTGTTTCTACTACAGTAGGGAACAGTAAAAACAAACCCCAAAATAGAGGGAGCATGTTTTAAGGGTCTGTCTAATGCAGGTGATATCAGTCATGAATATATCAATCATGTTATATATAAGCTTATACCTACCCCTAGAAGAGTGGGGTCATCCAGAAAGCAGGAGATTTAGGGTATAGACCCCACTCTTCTAGAGGGGGCTTAAACCTGCATCTCTTTTACTTTTCAGTACAGTGCTGAAACTACAAGGCTAAGGGTAGACATTACCCAGACCTGTCTCCAACTCTCCATTGAAGCTGGGCCCTTGGGTAACCAAAAAGCAGGAGGGAACATTACAGACTTGAGGATGTGTGGCTCACTGAGATGGTTGTTATCCTAGAAGGAGGAACATTCTGTGTTCTAGCCAGGATGCCTGTTCCTAAAGGGGTAGGCCCTTTCTTTATTACTCCATACACTTCAGACAGTCAGTACTAAATGCAGCATGTAGTGGCTTATCTTCAATGAGGTTTCATTTTTCACTACTACTTAAGATATCAGAATTTTCATGTAATTTTCTGGCAACATCAAAGGTTTATTACAATTCTCAAATGCCTTCAGTTATTCATCTTCTGTTCCTTTTTTAACCCTACATGTCTGTGCATCTTACAGAACATGAATGCTGAAACATGGGTGCCTGGGGGTTCCAGAGTTCTTGTTTTTGAGGGGTCCCCCCCCCAAATCTGAAAGTAAATCAGGTGTCATTAAGTCTTCTTTTAACCTACAGAAACTGTACAGAACTGGCAGCCTCAACAAAAACTTTTCCCACCATACTACATCTCAATTTTGACTTGAATAAACCACCTCTTGGGGCAAGATTAATTTCTGTTCATCTAATATTTCACCTGACCACTGAGAAAGATACTAAAGATAGTAATAAAGGAGATTGCCAGATTCTGAGAACTGTATCCCAAAAGTTAAGTCACCTTCAAAAGAAGGCTGTCAACTCAATTCAGCTTAGCCTACTGACAACCGTCTGCTGCTAATAATGTCTAATCACGACAAACATGAGGCAGACTTGAACAGGCAGCATTTACACTAACAGTCAAGTTTCACTGCAAAGTACTAACTCTCTGAACCATCCAGTTTAATTAAATGTTAGTTCGCTTTTAATTAATTGTCTCTCAAAGTACTGGGTTTTGTTTTATTAGAAGTAATTGTATGCTAATGAATACTAGTAGATTTGTAAAGCCTTTACTGTGCATTAAATTCTTCAAATGATCTACTGCCACCTCATTACATTTGTTATTAGTAATGTTCATCTTTAGGGCCTGATTATCCAGGCAGGCCAAAAGTGTTTAGGTTAGGACCAGAGAAGGAAGGGAAGAGGGGGAGATGGACAAAGAGGGATTCAATTCAGTTTTGCTCCCACTTTTCCAGGGTCACTTACATCCCCATTTTGTTTGGCCATTACTGAAGTTTAGTATAGGACTAATAGTCTGTCATAGATTTATAACATAGATTATAATCATCAAGCCTGATCTCCTAAATAACACACACCAAAGGACCTCTTCCAGCAGTTTTTGCATCAAACCCGTCACTTCTGTTTGACCTTTATTATATATTTTAGGAAATCTTCATTGAAAGACTTAACTTCAAGTACTGAGGAATCTAAATGTCACTAGGTAGGTTATTTCAAGGTGCACTACCCTCACTGTTAAATATCTATTCCTTATTTTTACTCTGACTTTATCTAGTTTCAGCGCTCAACCACTAGATCTCATTATGACTGTCAGAGAGCCATATCTCTTTAGGTAACATGAGCTGGATACATTCCTGAGGAAGGAGGGAAACCTGCTCCCTTTGCCTACATGACTGGCATCACATACCTGGGTGAGGGGCTTGGGCTCCCTAGTGGGCTAGAGGCTGCCAGTCTGCCCAGCAGCCAGTGATGCATTTCAAATTGGTTGGCTGGCAGCCAACAGGTGCTGGCCTCCATTGGATCAGGTAAATGAGGTCATAAGGTCTATATAAATTAAGGACTGCCTAAGAGGAGGAACAGTGGCCATGTTAAAAACTCAGAGAGAGAGAAGAGCTGGACCATCTGAAACTTGATCTCTCTCTCAAAACTCATGATCAATGAACTACTTGCCTCCAGAGGGAATCTCTGCCTGCCTCTGGATGATACTTGTGAGTAAGCTACCTGAGATCTACCTGAGGTGGGGCTTGAAATCTACCTGAGGCGGGGCTTGACCTCAGGCTGGCTTCAACAATCAAGGACAATAAAAAGTCCTTCTTCAGGTATATAGCGGGCAAAAGGAAAGCTCTGAGCAACATAGGGCCCCTGCAGGACAAATCAGGATAGTTGATGGTTGATGGGGGGGAAAAAAGCAGAACTCTTCAATGAGTTCTTCGCTTCAGTATTTCTATCTACTGACCAAGCCAATTCCCCCACCTCAATCATTGACAGATGTCCACATGGCACCAGTCTTCCTACGGTTAGTTCTTAAATAGTTAAGGAGCTCCTGGAGGAGCTGGGTGGGTACAAGTCAGCAGGCCCGGATGACCTCCATCCACGGCTGCTGAAAGAATTGGCCAGTGTCATAGCTGAGCCACTGACACAGCTGTTCGAGCACTTGTAGTGCTCCGACCAGGTCCCTGAGGACTGGAGAAGGGCCAATGTGGTGCCCATTTTTTAGAAAAGGAGAAGGGATGAGCCGGGTAATTTTAGACCAGTCAGTCTTACCTCTATTCCTGGGACAATGCTAGGGAAAATAATCAAAGAACACATTTGTGCAGGCCCAGCAGGGGAAACGATGCTGAGGGGAAACCAGCACGGGTTTGTCACAGGTAGATCTTGCCTGACAAACCTTGTAGCCTTCTATGACCAGGTCACACACTGCCTGGACGTGGAAGCCAAGGCTGATGTCATCTTCCTGGACTTTAGGAAGACCTTCAACACAGTTTCGCACCCTATCCTCATTGGGAAGCTACCAGACTGTGGAGTGGATGCCTACACAGTCAGGTGGGTGGCCAACTGGCTTAGGGAGTTGGGGCCAACTGGCACCCAGAGAGTGGTGGTGGATGGTTCCTTCTTGGCCTGGAGGGAGGTGGGCAGTGGGGTCCCACAGAGTTCAGTCCTCGGACCGATATTATTCAATATCTTCATCAGCGATTTGGACGAGAGCGTGGAGAGCACCCTCTCCAAGTTCGCTGATGATACCAAGTTATGGGGCAAAGTTAGTACACCGGAGGGCAGGGAGCAGATTCAGGCCAACCTGGACAGGTTGGATCAATGGGCAGAGAGAAATAGGATGCAATTTAATAAAGATAAATGTAAGGTACTCCACCTGGGAAGAAGGAACCCCCAGCACACCTATAGATTGGGGAGTGTCCTTCTCAGCAGCTCAGAGGTGGAGAGGGATCTTAGGGTCATAATTGACTCCAAGATGAACACGAGCCGGCAGTGTAACAAGGCCATCAACAAAGCCAATCGCACCTTGTTGTGCATTAGGAAGTGCATGATTAATAGATCAAAGGAGGTGCTGCTCCCCTTCTATGCGGCACTGGTCAGGCTGCAGTTGGAGTACTGTGTCCAGTTTTGGGCGCCACACTTCAAGAGGGATGCGGGGAATCTCGAGAGGGTCCAGAGGAGGGTCCCTTGCATGATTAGTGGCCTTCGTGATAGACCCTACGGGGGAAGGTTGAGAGAGCTGAATCTCTTCAGCCTTCACAAGAGACAGCTGAGGGGAGATCTTGTGTCCGCCTATAAATTTATTAGGGGAGGTCAACAGGGAATAGGGGAAGTGCTGTTTACTAAGGCGCCCCAGGGAGTGACTAGGAATAATGGGTGTAAAATAGTTGAGAGTGGATTTAGGTTAGATATTAGGAAGCCATTTTTCACAGTAAGGGTGGCCAGGATCTGGAATGGGCTTCCAAGAGAGGTGGTGCTATCACCTAGCTTGGGGGTCTTCAAGAAGAGGCTAGATAGGGGTCATCTGAAGAGGCTGGTGTCATCTGACACGATGATCCATTGTGGTCCCTTCCAACTCTACAATCTATGAATCTATGAATCTAACTAGATATATAGCTTGGAGTAACTCAGATGCGTGATTAAAGGCTACCCCAGCCACCCTGTTTGCTCTATGGGATTTCTCAGATACTACTCAACTCTGTACCCTATTCCAACCCTACTCCTTGTAACCAATAAAGTTCTCCTTTGTACCTAGTGTGGGACACTTATTGGGTGTGGGTCTAGATTATGCCTTGGGGTCCCCTTAGTTCAGCTGACTTAGGAAGACCACTACTTGTGCTTCCAACTGAGGGAAGCATCCCAAGTGCTTGAAGTCACTCAAATACCGTTGAGGGCTACTAGGCCTGTGTTTCCCAAGGGACACCGTGCCAGGATCAAGCCCATCCCTGGGTGGCAGTAGCAATAACCCCAGGCTAGCAAGTGTGCTCCAGGAAGGGTGTTGGCCAGGGATGGGCACCCCCAGGGAGGCACTCAGAGCCTGGAAGATGGTCGGGCACAGTGAGGTGGGTGGCTCAGTGCAGGAGCACCCCCTACTGGCCCCACAGGGGGTTCCCATGTAGACATGCACCGGGGAGCACTTTAATAAATGAGGTGCATTAATTACATGTGTAGGTACAACCAGTGAGGGCTCCTGTTCTGCTGTTGCTCTGTCATGACCCTTGAATCATTTCTAGATCGTTATTTCCCTGAGTATTGTCAGGATATGGTCAATGTATTATAAGTGTAGCCTACATTCTTATGTATGCTCTTGCAGTAGACTGCATTTAAAATCTGTGTTCTTGGTTTATGAGAGGGCTCATTACAAAGTAGCTCAGACTGCATAGCTAACCTCCCCTGTCATTATTTACTATTCCACCAATTTTGATGTCATCTGCAAGCTTTACCAGAAATGAGCATATATTTCCTCCCAGATCATTGATAAAAAGTATCAAATAACCTTGAGGCAAAATAAAATCTCTGAGGGACCCAAATAGAAGCACTCACTTTGGGACATAATAATTTCCTTTTATAATTACCCTCTGCGATCTATCAGTTAGCTGGTTTGTAATCCATTTAAAATGAGCTGCATTGATTTTATAAAGTGTTAATGCATTTTTTAACTGAACATCATGCAAGACTAAGTCAAATAAACTCCTTTCAGAAGACAAAAAGTATGTATGTCAACATCATTATTTTATTGAGAAAAATTGCTGTCTCATCAGGAAAAAATACTAAATATGTCTGATAGGAAATGTTTTCAATAAAACCATGTTAAATAGTGCTAGACATGATAGCTTTACTAATGGCATTCCATATCAGTGTTTCCAAGATTTTGCCCAGGTTTGTGACAAGTCTATAGCTTCCTATGTCATCTCTTTCATCCTTTTTAAACGTTGCCACAGCAATAGCTTTTTTGCAGGTCTCTGTAACCACTGCAATGCTCCAAGAGCTGTTAAAGATCAACATTAATGTTTCAGAAAGTTCCTTTTTAAATATACTTAGATGCATTTTATCTGGGCCTGAAAATTTAAAAATGTTTAGTCATTTTTAAACATATACCTACTGATGGAATAAAAGAGTTTCGTTTTAAGAAACTCTGTAAGATGTGACTGTATCAGCCTACTCCTTCATAAATACAGAACAAAAGTATGTATTGAATGTGTCCACCTTTTCTTCAGCATGACTGACAATTCTGCCTTGTCTACCATACTACCTTTTTCCTTTATACCTTTAGTTTAGCTTATCAGTTGTCTACATTTCTTAACAGCTGATTTATATGCATTGCTACCAACGTTTCCATATGTTAAATATTTTTGTAAAGTTACTGAGCCTTTCATCTTCTCTCAGAGATTAGGGCACTCAGATACAATTCCATTTTCTGCCTAGTGGGATTTGGACCCACAGCTCCTACTGTCCAAAAGAATATGCTCACTACCAGAACATAGTTTTCAAGAAAAGAGCTCTCAGTCCCTCTTGTTGACACTTATCCATGCCTCATAATTAAATAGTTCATAAGAGATAGTTAGGCAGAAGGAAGGGCAGGGTGAAACTAACTGGTTCTGAGGCACATAAGCATTCATAGGTTACAGCCTATTGTGGTAAATGCCTGTGAAAGCTTAAGCCTCTTAGAATTCTAAGGTCCCTAACACACATTACACTTAAGACACAATTAACTGGGTAATCACATCTTAAGTAGTGGCCTGCCCATACATTCAATCAATTAATAAATGGTATGATAAAACCAGGAATAAGCAACAAAGTTATTACACAAAATATGTATAACAGCTTTGTCCCTGGTTCCTATCACGCCTTTAACTGAACGTATGGTCAGTGCTCCCAGCCTGGGAGCACTGGTCAGCAGACTGGAGCTTGAATACAGGGTACCCCTTTGTGGCTGAGTTTGATCACTGACAGGACTCGCAACCATTGGCATGCTGCACCCTCAAAGCTGGGAGCTCCAATCAACTGACAGGGCTCCAAGCCATGAGAGTGAAGATTGCTGGTGCAGGCGTAGCCCAGGATCATGATTTTAGGCTCCCCCTAAACCAGCAATATGGCACAATGGGATCTAATGCTCAATCCCATGACTCTGCCTCCTGCCATGCACATGTGGATGAAGTTCACTGCTGTAGGGTAAGATATCACTTTTCTGCCGCTGATGTATATAAACATTAGTTTTTGGCAGAATAAAAGGAGGTGAGAGGGTTAAACCCTCTCTGACATCTCCGCCCTGTCTGTTGCTGACAAACAGGCATCTCAAGCCCTCTCACTGCTCCCTCTGGCCAGAGCCAGGACCAGAGCCACTGCAGAGAATATGCCTGGTGCAAGGCAGGAAAAGGGACAGGGAAAGGGAAAGAAAAAGGGAAAGGATGGTGAGGCAACCCTTGGCTCCATTCTTCTCATGCCCTCCTCCTGGTGGGTTGGTGTGCCTACTGTCATGCAGGTGGACTTTGCCCCTTCAGGAGTCCTTCAGACCATCCTAACAATAGACTGTAAGTGGGCTTCAGTCCTGCAGCCTTACTGTCTGACTTTGCTCCTTTTAGAACCCCTCAATCAATCCTCATAACACAAAACAATATTCCTTGGTCCAAACAAACAAATAAATGAATACAGCAAACCTTTAGCCTTTCTCTAGGAGTTAGGAAAGGGCCCTTTAGTGCTGGTCCTTCCAGGTCAAATTACACATTACACTTAGACCATACTACATCTGTAGAGCATTAAGTTGTATTAAAGTTAAAACATGCTAGGCACATCTACAAGTGCATTAATGTGTTCTTCCTAATGCACATTAAATTTAGTGCCTCCAAATTGCTCATGTTTATCTTCATGGAGCAGACTGAAGTTACCCTAAATGAGCTAGGTAGCATGTCCCAAATGAAATCTTTGCCTGAAGTGGCACAGCTTTGTGACATTCAGGTTGATGTTACGGGTAATCATTAAACCATTCTCAAGGTACTTAAAATGCAATAGCCTGTGGATTAAAGGGTATTAAACTGTGCTATGCACTAAGCATCTTGAAGTTACACCACTTCAGGCAAGAGTTATCTCGGAGCCATTCTACCTAGCTCAAGCTAGTGTATTGTTAGTCTGCTCCCCAGAGAGAAAGTGACCACTTGTCAGTCATCCAGCATCCCAAGATGTATGGGTCCCAGCCCCTCTACTCCTGACAAAATTTCTACCTGCCCAAGCTCTACTGCCCAGGTGATGGTACTCACCCATGCCAACATCTAAATCTGCCCCAGTGGGTATGATCCCAGCCCACCTGGCACCACACTGCCAACTCCAAGGACCCCAGGAGACCCAGTCCTGGCCACTGGGCCAGGGACCAGGCACATGGCCTTCCCCTCAGAGGCCTAAGCCTTTGCCCCACCTCTGGGTGGCTCTCCCCTAGCCCAGAGACTTTGGAGGTCAGGGGTATGGCTTCCCTCCCCAACCTCCCACATTCCTGGAGGAGAAGGCAGAAAGGGCTGCTTAGCACTGAACTTGGCAAGAGCATGGACTGGGATGACATGCTTCCTTGGCATCCATGCTGTTGCTGCAGTTAACCCCCAGTGGCTCTGGGCAGGAGCAGAGCCACCAGGCAGCAAGTCACCACATTTAGCCCCTCAGTCTCCACTCCCAGAAGAGGATACATTCCTGGTTCCTGGCCATGCTCCTGCTCACCAGGCCCTCTAGTGGCACACCACAATTGTGCAGGACAGAGACAGCATTAAGCTGCAACTACTCTAAAACTGTTCCAACTTTAACACCATCTACCATTCCACAGATTTAGCATAGTTTAAAGGTAGCCTGTAACAGCACCAAAACTTAACATAATTTAATAAGTTAATAAGATGCTCGCATGTTAAGTGCCCTTAGTATGGTATAAGTGTAATGTGTAAATTAACCCCTGGGGCAAGCCCTGCTGGGTTTCAGTCTGTTTCCTTCCCACAAACTGCTCTTTCCCCCACCTTAAGCTCCTGGCCAGCTAATTACTCACAGTTGGGTTCCTATCCACCAGTCTGTGTGCAGCACCCGGGTCTTGTAAAATCTTGATTTTCAGATGGGATGCAGTGCAATGAGCTTCCAAACCCTCTGCTGGAAAAAGGTCAACAATTTATGTGAAGTGGAATAGAGCTCAGAGGAGAGATGAAAAACAACTATCCCCACCCCACCCCACCCCACACATACAGAGATGATCACCTGGTGATATAGGCTGTACTTGCCCCAAACTCCCAGTCTGCCCAGCCCCATGCCTCCTCATGAGCAATGTCCTCTGCCCACCACCTGTCCTGGTGGGACATGTCCTCCATGCCCCCAGGACTAAGCATTCTCCTTTCACTCTGCCATGATTGCCACCAGCCACTGGAGGAAGAGGATGCAGTCCATTGTGCACCTTGGGCAGAGATGGCACATCTGCAGGGCCCCAGAGGTGAGCAACAGTGACACTGAGCTGGCATCCCCACTGCCCACTGTAGCCTCTCCCCCTCATCCAGATGCTGGACCTTCAGAGCCATGAGAGAGAAGCCTTTTGTGAGAGTTTGCAACATTTCAGAGATAAGATTCTCTGTACCAGAGACCTTGCACTGCCTGGCCTCAGATCAGGGGTCGGGCATGCATGGATGCCCAGGAACCATGGTAGTCAGGCAGACTCAGGCCCAGACAGCTCCCATCCAAGCCCCCATCCACATACACTCCCCTGGGGCTGGTGGGCCACTGGATGCTGGCTGTAGGCAGCGTGCCTCCCCACCCCCTTCCCAGGCTGAAACAGGCCAGGTTCCTCGCAATTCCAGCTCCAGACCCTGCTGCCCCCCACCTCTTCCTATAGGCCAGTTGCTCTGCTGTGCTGTCACCCAGCCCACAGCACCTGGGCCCAGGAGGTATGGGGCTCCCAGACAACTGGGATGAGGAGCTGGCTGCAGCCCTGCTCTCCCCACAGGGGGCCTCTCCAGGGAGGTGCCCCAGACCAGTCCCCTGCTGCACCGCTGCTGCACTCTAAGCATTCCCCAGCTGGACTTGCCACAGGCAGTGCACAATGAGCTGTTTTTATGGCCTGAGGGGTGCCCAAACCACTATGCCCTGCTGATGATGAGGCTTCTGGTGCCCCCAAGCACACCTGTGCTCCTGGTCTGGGACCCTGATTTTTGACAGTGTGTAGAGAAATCCCAGGCTGCCCCATAACCTCCACCACCACTTGGAGGGCTACCTGGGGTTGCACTACATGTACCCTCCTGCCACTGAGGAGGACATAGCTGCTGGCATCAACTTATCCCTCAGTGTGTGAGAGGCCTGTGCCTACTTAACTGTGGGGGCATGGGCTGCTCAATAAAGTTTTGCACTGTCTCCTACCTCTCTGCATTCTGTGGGGGAAAACCCAGGGCCAGAGGAGTGCAGGCAGTCCAGGTGAGGTTGTGGGGTCAGAGGCAGGGCTGGGAGGGCCCTCCCCCCAGCATAGGGCTTACCACGTGGCTGGAGGTGGCATGGCTGGTGGCTTGGCATGGTCCTTCCAGTTGGCAATGGCATGTGGCTGTGCCCAGTGTCCTTGCCCCACAGGGCACACCATGCTGGCATTCAGCCAGGGCCTCTCCCCAGGAAGGAGCTGGTGCTGCTGGTGGCCAGCCGTGTCCTGGCTGGCCACACCTTGTGTCTTGCCATGGAGCTGCAGAGGTAGCAAGGCAAGTGCTGGCCAGGACTCCCCAAACTGCTGGTGGAAACCACAGCCATGAGTTGGGAAAAATGGGGCTCTGCCCACCCAAGAATCCTCCTCCAGTGATGAGCAGGCATGGCCAGACCAATGATTGAGGTCAGTCATGGCAACCCACTGTGCCCACAAGGCCTTGACCTTTATGTGACACTGTTGTGCTGACCCGTTGTGCCCTCGCTACCACATCCAGGCTGACAGGGCCTCATAAATGTGAGCATCCACCCTACTCAACAGGTACAGCACCTCTGCCTAGCCCCACAGCACCACAAGGTCACCAGTCTCCTCCTGGCTCCAGTTGGGGCCCCAGGTGGAGGGTATGGGCATGTGGATCCATGTGGTCAAGGGCCTGGACAGGGAGGAGAAATGACATGCTGGGTCCTGCACCAGGTCTCTGGGCCCCCATGTGGCTGTCTCAGTGGTGCTGGCTCTGGGCAGCTTCCAGCAGCACCAAGCACAGTGGCACAGTGTGGGACTGGCAACCATACAGCAGAGGCAATGCCCTGCCAAAACTGAAGATGCAAGGCAGGCTGCTGGGGGCATGCTGCAGGCAGGTGGCACTGGTCCTGGTGCCCAGAAGCTGCCTGTGGGCAGGCCTGGGAGGCTGACAGGCTTGGCCAGGGGCTGTAGCATCCTGCAGACCCTTCAGTACCCAACTGGCCCTAACAGCTCTGCCCTGGCAGTTGCGTGGCAGGGCAGCTCCAGGCAGCAGTGCGGCAGGGCAGTACTAGGCAGCAGTGCAGGGTTGAAGGCAGGCAAGCACAGTTCAACTGGGGCCTGCCCAGTGAGGGATACAGGGCCTGCAGTGCCCTCAGGATGCCTGTGGTGTGTTAAGGGTTTTTACTGCACAATATGCATGTGCATGTGTAGATTCGTTTACTTACTCTGCAGTAAACTGTGCTAATGCACAGTAACACATCTTGTGTAGACATGCCCACTCTTAATGGATATTCTAGCCCCTAGGATGCTAGGTAAGAGAAGGATGCCTCTACCTCCAGCAGCTTTCTGCATCTTTCCTCCCAAAATATTTTTCCATTTGCAAAGGAGACCTGAATTCACAAGTGATTTCATGACAAATAAAGTCAGATTTTATTTCAGATGTACCATTCACTGAAAAAGCTTCTCACACTTCAACTTCGAAATTCTAATCCTGGGTTTGCCACTAATTCAAGCAAGCCTTTTCACTTCTCTGTTTCTTTCCCCATGTATAAATCATGGACAAAAATGCCTGCCCATACAAGAGGTATTAGAAAAATGCCTTGCAATCACTCCCTGATTGACCCACAACTGTGAACTCATTTGCACCAATGGAAAATGACTGTGGAATATTTGCATTGAGAGCTGGCAACATTTTTCAAGGAGGGGAAAAGCTACGAAGTGTCCAACACAGAAAGGAGTCAGGCCCTTTTATATTTGTAAAATCTTCTAGACAACACAGCATGTGTGCAGTATTATTATTTTTGTATCTCTTTCAATCTCCATCAAAATCAGGAATACTCTTCATATTTCTTAACATACCATTTCTGGATCAAAGCATCAGGGAGAGGCATCCAAGCTTCAAAGGAAATGACTGTTTCACTCATCTGACAGGAGCAGAGTAAGTTTGCCAAATTTCTATCATTATCACTGGATGGCACAACTCTGGGATATTAATAAATATGTTCTGACCTAGGGCCACCCAGCATGCATTGCTTTGGAGGTGTCTTATCTCGTTAGAACAATTACAGTAGTTAATAGGTTAAGGGACATACTGTATGTAAGATTTCTGGAAATCCTTTCACAAGTTTTTCATTCCTTATTTGAGATGCAGGGCACAACTATTTAAGGATTAGCTCCCCTGTCTCCCAACACATGCCTCTTTGATGATACCACATCTTTCTATCTTCCCACATGGAATAGGAATAGAGAACAGATATGCTATGGGAGTTATTAGAATCAGCCTTTTTGTATACCTTTAAGGCAATTACAACCAAAGACAAGAGTATCTAATATGCAGTATTTTCATCATGTATAACTTAGGTATTTTTATCTTGGTAATACATGAAAACCTCCAACTAAATTGCCTTTTCAAAGGAGCATCAGGTATTATAAACCTTAAACCAGATTTAATACAATCGTTTATTTTTTATGCTTTCAAAATGGAAAATATTTTCCTATAAAATAGAAATTTTGACTCAGTTGTGAACCACAATTCTTGGATTTTTGATGAAGAAAAAGGGGCAACCAAATATGATCAATGTGTTAATTCACATATTTTCATTTTACACCCATGCCCATCCTATCTGAGCTGAAAATAGCAACAAGAAAAACAAACAAAATAATCAGCCAGGCAGTGACAACTACTTTCATTAAGTATGCCATATATCTGACAGAGTAGTAGGCTTAACAAAAGAACACTGAAAACAAATATTCCATAGGCAATGCCATGGATCAGGCAGGTTGTGTCAGATCAGTGAATAGTAAGACATAAGGAAGAAGGCAATTACACACTTTTAAAAAAGCATTTATGAGTGCTTAGCTGCAAAAGTAGGACACTAGGCTGAATGGCCCAAGAAGTCCCTCCAGGACTATATTCTTATGCCTTATACCCAGCCAGGCAGACGTGGTCAAAAATTCCCCTCAAAATATTTTTTCAAGCATAAAAGGCTTCCCTCTGTATCATAACCCTGGTAAAACTCCTGTAGCTGGACATTCACTAGGATTCTCTGTTCTGGTTCATCACATTAGGTCCACATTAGCTTCTGAGTACACTGCATGGCTATGTCTGTCCTCCTCTTTTAAACAAGCTTCCTGATGTAAGCTGCCTGTTTGTTACCTCTTTGTAGAAATGATGTCTGGTGGCTTAATTACTTAAGGCTTCCAACAGTAATGCTGAGCAGACTTCCCAGTAGCTTAAGCACACCTTATCCCAGTGTTTCAAGCTTGGACACAATCTGAGTTTACAATGGTTCATCTGTTCAAGGAAACATGCTGGTTGAAGCAAGCTCATAGGTTTTGCAAAAACAGTCACTGGGCATGTCGACACGTGCGTTTTAATGCACAGTAGTCTCTTTTACTGTGCATTAAAGCATCACATCAAAAAACGTTCTAATACACTAATGCTCAGTAAAAATAGGCTACTGCACATTAAGCATCACTAAAAAACCATGTGCTTTCACTATTGCACTAGGGCAATCTAATGAGCATTTATTAAGTACCTCACATTAAAGGTACTAAATTTAATGCACAGTAGCAAAAAACACATTGGGCACATCCACACATGCAAGCATGTGCGCTTGCAGCAGCTCAAATAGAAGCAGTGCAAGTTTGAGCCAGGGCTTTTTGCTTCAGCGCATGTGCTCGGACATGCTCTGTTGTGGAGCAAACTGTGCCACTTGGGGCAAAATAACCCTGTCTGGCTCCTCCCAGATTTTCAGCCAGGGGGAGCTAGAGCCTGAGACCAGCACCTGTGCTGTCCCCAGCAGTATAAAAAGCTGCCCTGTCCTGGCCCCAGGAGTATAAAAGCTGCACTGGCAAGTAGCTCAGGGCTACTAGCATTCAGGAGCTTCTGGGGCCCAGCCAATTGGTACCAGGAGACACTACCCCTTGTGCCAGCTGGACTGCTGAAGTATCTCTGAGAGTTCCCTGCACCCTCTACAGACCCTGCAGCAGTCTGGCAGTGGGGGCTGCTGCCTGGCTGTGACCTGCTGTGCACCTGTCAGACTCGGATGGAGACTGCACAGCCAGTAGAGGCATCTGCCAGCTGGACTGCAGTTGCAGGGTTGGCCTTTGTCTGGCACCACTGCCATTTGTGCCGCCAGCCTGGCCATCTGGGCAGCTATCACCCAGAAAATGTTCCGGGTGTGGTGGCCTGCTTTGAACTGCCAAAGCATGTCCTCTTGACCCCATTTGTCCAGGAGGTCAGCCACAGCCAGATGGGTCCAAGGTGCCAGCTCTGAGCAAGCAGGGCCCTGCCACTGGCCTCCCTAGCAGGAATTCTGGTGTTCCCTATTGGAAAACTGAAAAATCCCTGATAAAAAAAATCCCAAAGTCACTCTGTAAAATACCCCAAAATCCATGTTCCTCCACAAGTAAAACAAAAGCCCACTATAAAGACAGAGAGTAAGACAGAGACAGTGATCAGTTGAACAATGTTTTATTGATGTATCTACAGTGTTAAAGCAAGTCTCTTATCATAATAATAAAGTGAACTCTAAATATATGTTTCATGAATACATGTTTTGCTGCACTCCCACAGGGTGATGGCCCCCACACAAGGGGCTCAGCTCCCCAACAGGGGATTCAGCCCTCTCACAAAGGGCACGGGCCCCCAACAGGGTATTCAGCCCCAACACAAGGGGTATGCCCCCCAACAGGGGGTTTGCCCTCCCAACAAGGGGTTCAACCCCCAAACAAGGGGTATGGGCCCCCAACAGGGTTTTCAGCCTCACAACAGGAGATTCAGCCCCTACACAAGGGGTATGGCGCCCCAACAGGGGTCAAATGGCCCCCACAGGGGCTACCAACCCCCTTGCAAGGCCCACATGCTGCACCCCAGCCCCCCAATTGCTGCCCCACCTGGCCCCATCCCCCACCAGTTGCTGCAGCCCCCCCAATGGCTGCCCCATCCAGCCTCACCCACGCCAACTTGCACCCCCAGGCCCCTAAAGCAACCCCCACAACCCCAGGCACCGTCACTTTAAAAAAACCCAGAAAAAAACAGGGAAAAAATGGAAAAAAAAGTCTCTTGTTACCTTAGAAGCAAGGATGGGGGGGCTCCAGGGCCTCCTGGCAGAGCCCCTCCAGGGCAGCACAGGGGCAGCAGGGCCCAGACTGGGGCCGCTGAGGCTGTCACCCTGCCCCACACTACAGGCAGGGTCCCAGTCAGCCAGATGGCAGCTACAACTGCTGGTAAGTTTTGGGGTTATTTTTTTTTTAAACTATGGGGTGGGAGCAGGGATGGGGGGGTCTTGGGGGATGAGGCCAGCCAGGGTAGGGGTTGGGGGCCTCGGGGGGAGGAGCTGTCCACATCAGGGGTCGGGGGCCTCGGGGGGCTGGCGGGGAGAGGAGCTGGTGCCAGCAGGGATCAGGGGCCTTGAAGGGGCTGGTGGGAGGAGGGGCTGGCTGCAGGGGGTCCTCCCCATGATCCTCACCCCCTCCTCCAGCCCCCCTAACCCCTTACTCACTGGCACCAGAGCCCTGGTGCTGAAACATGTGGCCTGGCTGGCCGCATGTTTCAGCACCAGGACGAGGGCCAACCATAGAGATGCTTTGGCAGCCAGAGCATCTCCATGGAGGACCCAGCCTCCAGTTACTCCATTTTTTTAAACATCAATTTTTTTAGACCCTAGAGGTCTAATTTTCTCCCTGAGCTGCAAGTTTGCAGCACAGGGAACATTTTTTTTTTGTTGCACATGCCTGTTGCCCCGACTCAAAGGGGTTTGAGGCGGGGCAAGAGGCACGCGCACGCTTGTGTGCCCATTAATGAACATGTAGATGTACCCACTCTCTACTTTACCTTAGCTATGGCAGGAAACAGACAGATGGAGATAAAACAATAAAATACTTGTAGAAATTTCTCTACCTCAGTTTTCTCTTGAACATTCAATGTGCTTAAGCCTGAGTTTTCCAAGGAGTCTCAGATACCTTCTCTTACACATGGAGTCTCTAGTTTTTTCCTCCTCCTCTACAACCAGGTTCCATCTTCTCCAGCCAATCTCAGAATTACAATGAAAGTTCTTTTTTTTTCTCTCTTTGTCTGTGAGTCCTCCTGAGTTTGGCAGGTGATACCTGCTCAGTCTCTTCAGGCAACCAAAGCTCTCCTCCTGGTGATTCATAGCCAAGTTCAAACCTTAAAAAAATGTTTATCTTGAATATTTATCCCTTTCTGGAAGCTAAAGACAGCTGAGAAGGTAACCAAGGTCCCCCATCCAAAATGGAGTTTGCAGTCAGACACTGCCACATGGTTTCAAACAGAACTCATACAGACAGTATGTTGTACACTAATTCCACAAACTGTTATGACTGAATGAAAAATTTGGAGAGAAAAATCTACTTTTTGTGCTGCCCAAACTTGCCAGTGCACTTTGCATTTAATTTTTGTGGGACAAAATGAATAAACAATCCTAGGCAGTGGTCCAGGCTAGAACCTTTCCCTTCTGAGCAGCAGCCAACTCAAAAAGTCATGGACACAATAGCTTGAGCAGATCCTCATGGTCCCACAAAGGTGCTTGTCTGTCTATGGGATCAGCTTAAAGAGAAGGTTTAGAGAAAACTATGGGTAATTCCTAACCTGTGGTCTGAGCACATAACTGGAAAGCAGAAGATGCAGGAACAAAGCCCCTCTAAAAAGAAGGTCTTCAAACCCTGTTTTTTATTCTCCCTGGGCAAATGCCCTAGCCATTAGACAACTGTGCTAGAAAATACAAGGTCTCACCTCCACTGTTGTTTTTCTCCAACTAAAGTTTGGAACTTCCCTCTTATTACCTGGAAAATTCCATTCCCCTAGGCAACTGAAAATGCTCAGTAGAGTGTACTCTGGCTATGCAGACTGCATAGTGCCAAAACCTGAAATCATATGGTTATGTACCCTTACTTTAGTTCATGAAGGGCAAATAGACTCTGGCCCTTAGTGACCACCATAAACAGAAGGGGAACTGCTTACAATCTGCCCTAACAGATGTGTCCCAATCCCTCTGAATAAGAAAATGCTGTAGTAATCTAACTAGAAAGTGACAAAGACATAAATAAGTATGACAAGCTCCTCATCAAAGAAGAGATGCTCCAGTCTTCTGTCCAAACAGATCTTAAAAGGCTCTAGGAACCACCATTGTCTAGAAATTGACAACTAGTAGCTGATCAAGTATAGCCTTTTGATAATCAACCATACCAGCAAAAGATGGGTAAATGCCTCTGACAGGTAGCATAAGTACTCGCTGCCCATTGCTCGTGCTACTTTTTAGCAATAGGATTACTTCAACCTTTTTTGAAGTGAGTTTCTTTTCATTCATTCCTTTTTAAATCCCCACTCACCCACAGATAGGAAAATTCCAGAAACAAATGATGTGTACACCAGAGTAATGTCAGCATATTGGTGGCACTGCAGACCACGATGTTTTTTACTCACTTCTAGTGGCCTGACATATGTGAAGAAGAGGAAAGGACACAGTGGAACCCAACAGACCTCCACATGTGTGAGGCTACAAGTAGGATGAAGTTACCCAGCAATGAATATTCTAGGTTCTCTCAAGAATGGAGGAGTGAATCCAGATTAAGACCTTCCCCCTGGGCTAGATTAGGGTCTAGTGCCATAAAATCTGATGTAACTCCAAATGTCTGTCCTACTACATATGCAGGATATTGCAGTCAATAAATTTTTTCAGTACCTAAACCAAGAATGACCAACCTGCAGCATATATGTCACAACTGGCATAGCAGCCTCTGTGTATTGCATGTGGCAGATGGGGGACAGGGCAGGCAGCAGATAGGGCAGGGAGCAAAAAGCAGAGTAGCACATTGAGCAGGCGAAAGGAATCAGAATGGCCCTCAAGGAAAACGTGGGGCTTAATATGTGGCACACTAGCCAAAAAGGTTGGCCCCTACTGGCCTAGATCAGTGCAGAGCTTGGATGAGAGTTAACTGTCTGAAGATTTTTGCTTATTAAGTCAGAGAAAACAGTGGTTGGCTGAGGAAAGCAACTGGGTATGCTGGCTATTGTCCTCTACTATTGATGAAGCAATACCTGTCTTTTGTTCCTAAGACTTTAACGAATTCTTTGCTCTTTTACAAATTCTTTGTGTCCATATTCCTGAACAGGGACCAAGACATCTCCCCCACTAGAATTGCGGACGGACCCTGGGGAGGCACCTCCATGCCTAGTGTCAGGGACAACTTAGTTAGGGAACTTTTGGAGGGGCTGGACGTGTTTAAATCAGTAGGCCCAGATGCTCTTCACCCAAGGGTGCTGAGAGAATTGGCGGGGGTCATAGCAGGGCCTCTGGCACTGCTCTATGAGCATTCATGGGGCACTGGCCAGGTACCAAAGGATTGGAAAAGGGCCAATGGGGTCCCCATTTACAAGAAGGGGAGATAGGAGGACCCTGGCAATTTTGGCCAATCAGTCTTACCTCGGTCCTTGGGAAGACCTTTAAGGAAATTATCAAGGAGCACATCTGCAAGGGCCCAGCAGGGGAGGTAATGCTCAGGGGCAAGCAACATGGGTTCATTGAGGGCAGGTCCTGCCTGACTAACCTGGTTCCTTTTTATGATCAGGTCACAAAGTCCCTGGATGAGGGGGTCAGGGATGTCATCTTCCTGGACTTTAAGAAGGCCTTTGACGTGGTTTCCCACCATATTCTCATTAAAAAACTTGGTGACTATAGCATCGATGCCTACACAGTCAGATGAGTGACAAATTGTCTAGATGGTCACACCCAGAGAGTGGTGGTGGACAGGTCGTTTTCAACCTGGAGGGATGTGGACAGTCAAGTTCCCCAGGGCTCGGTCCTGGGGTCTGTACTGTTCCACATCTTTATCAGCAATCTGGATGTGGGTGTGGAATGCATGCTGTCCAAATTTGCTGATGACACCAAGTTGTGGGGCAAGATGGGCATGCTGGAGGGGAAGGACAGAGCTCAGATAGATCTAGACAAATTACAGAGGTGGGCAGATGAGAATAGGATGGAATTCAATGCAGACAAGTGCAAGGTTCTGCATCTAGGGAGAAGGAACCAGCAACACACCTATAGGCTGGGGAACACCCTTCTTGTCAACACAGTGGCAGAAACGGATTTTGGAGTCATTGCTGACTCCAGGATGAACATGAGCTGCCAGTGTGAGGAAGTGGTCAGTAAGGCTAACCGTGCCATGTCATGCATCTACAGATGCATCACAAGCAGGTCCAGGGAGGTGAACCTTCCCCTCTATGCGGCATTGGTCAGGCCGCAACTGGAGTACTGTGTCCAGTTCTGGGTGCTGCTCATCAAGAGGGATGTGGCTAGCACTGAGAGGGTCCAGAGGAGGGCCACTCGCATGGTCAAAGGGCAGCAGGGCAGGCCCTACAAAAGAGGCTAAAGGGCCTGAACCTATTCAGCCTCCCCAAGACAAGGCAGAGAGGGGATCTGGTGGCTGTTTACAAACTCACCATGGGGGACCAGCAGGAATTGGGGAGGCTCTGTTCCCCCGGGCACTACCTGAGGTTACTAGGACTAATGGCCACAAATTGTTAGAGAGAAGGTTCAGGCTGGTGGACATCAGAAGACATTACTTTACAGTTAGTGCTGCCAGGCTCTGGAATTGGCTCCCAAGTGAGGTGGTACTCTCTCCTACCTTGGGGGTCTTCAAGAGGAGGCTGGACAGATATTTGCCTGGGGTGATATTTGGCTGGGGTGATATGACACCGTTCCTGCCGGGTGCAGGGAGTCAGACCTGATGATCTCTTTAGGTCCCTTCTGACCCTAAGTACTATGATATTATGATACTATGACTTACAGCTAAAGCATGCCATTAAGTCCACAACTGCTTAATGAAATCCATGTGGGACTATCAATGAAGCGCACTTTTAAATAGCACGTATTGCACAATACTGCTGGCCACTTAACAGTGAGTTATGCAGCATATCACCCACAGAAACGTTTCACATAAATGACTCTCTCACTATTATTAATTTCTGCATTCAGCCTACAAAGACATTCCTTGCTATTTAAGCCCTGTGTATCATAGAGACTTAGGCCACGTCTACATGGTACACTTGCCATTCCCAGCAATGGTGCCCTCACATACTACACTGCACTGCTCAGTCTGCCTCTGAAATCAGAAGCAATGTAGCTGTACCTGCACAGTGCCAGAGGTTAACTTGTTATTATGGGGGGCAATTGGCATGTTAATTAGAGAGCAGCAAATTGACATTGATATTCAGCAGTACTGCTTAGCCAGGTCAAAGTGCCACATAGATACAAGCAAGTCTGCTGTAGACACTGAAGTGAAAACACTGAAGTGATCAGCAGAGCCCAGCCCTGGACATCTTTTGAAACCACTATAAGGATTTCTTATTTGGGCAGGCATTTACCAAATAAAACTAGGATGACAAGTTGTTTAGAGGTTCTCTTGTTTAATCTCAATTTGCTTTAAGATGCTTTGCTTCTCTTTTCAGTCTCCTGTTTTAAAGTCTCCTTGCCCTGAGTCTATTGCGAAGGATGGTATATAAATTGAATAAAGAGAAAAACAATAAACAATGTTGTGACAATAGTCCTAGTGTTCACTGTATGTATTATTTTTAAAGTGGCTGTAGTGCTGAGGAAAAATGCCAGGCTGACAGGCCTTATGAAGGGAGATCCCCTGCTTTATTTCCTGTTGCATAGGCAAGTTCCTTTCAGTGCCCCTCCAGCATCCTTCAAACCTAACCTGGAAAAGTCACCTTCATGTGTGAAAAGGTGGTTCAGCCTTGAAAAATCCAACCAGGTCTAATCCCTTTGGGTGCATATACACAAGCAGCAAGGCTGCTCCAAAGCACTGTTATTACAATGCATCAGAGCAGACTCAATTAATCAAGTCTGCTAGAGCGTGGTAATTACCATGCTCCAGCAGACTCCAGTGCCTCATGTATCAGCATTCCCATGCTGAAAAATGGCAGTGGGGGTGCTTTAACTAAAGCTCATTGAATGAGTTTTAGTTAAAGTGCCCTGCTGACATTTTTCAGTGTGGGGACACTGATACATGAGATGCTCTGGGCACTTTAAGTAGAGAGTGCCCCCCACACCTCCGGAGTACTTGTATAAATGACTTTGGGGCTTGTCAGCACTAGGCAGTGACACTGTATTGTGATAATACGGTAACTAATAAGATTTTAAACTTAATTTAATAGTCAAAGTAGACATGTACTACCTACCTTGACCCAAATTTTATCACCGTGGTTAGAAAAATGATGAGAAAGTTACAGCAGAACAGACTGTGTTTAAAGTGTTTAGCATTGCTGTAGATAGGTAACACAGAACAAAACACCCAGAAGACTTTGGAGCAAAAATCTCACAGAAAGTACTCCTGTAAATATTACCCACAGTGCCATTTTCCAGTACAGACAAGTCCTCAAAAATATTGCCAACAAGACTGTCAACTTTTCTCTGTGATATGGATGTGTGCACGCTAGAAAATAAACTGCAATCCTCCATTTGTTTCACATGGGGCTGAAAACAGCCAGTAGATGGTAGCAACTGTCGGTCACTACCAATGTGAGCTGTATTCAGACTGACAACCTAGATGCAAAAAAGCTCTACATTTCATTATCTACTCCCTGAGCTGCTCAGTCTCTCCTGAGAATAACATATTATTCTACTCTGTAATAATTAATTACAATCAACAGATGAAAAATTAATCAGAAACAACATTGACCTATATACAGGTATGTATTCATGATCCTTTCCTAGCCATTCAAGGCAATGTTCAGATGAAAAAGTAACATTCTGGTAAAACTGATTCTGATGTTAGGAGGTATAAAGGCTGTCTTCTTAACAATGCGGACACGAGCAAAAAAAGTAACATTTGGTTTGTCCATCTAACCTTGTCTCTGATAATAGAACAGTTTATAAGGTTAAATGATAAAAGGCTGTAACATACATGTAAAAACGTATTGAATCAGAATCTAAATTCCAGTCTAAAGCACATAAATAAGGAAGTCATCATACTGTGAGAAATGTCTGAAAGAAGAAAACACTGTACTGTGAGAAATAATAATGCAAGCTATTCTTATTAGGAAAATACTTTCTAGGCCATCCTAACCATTACTGACAGAAAATTATGAGCATGAAACTGCAAGGTGCACCTTATAAAAGGAATCTTTATGTTTAACAACATAATGTATACATATATTAAAATATTTTAATAGAATGTGCCTACTGAATAGTCAAAAAATGCTAATTGCGGAAAACATCTGCTCTGAACATGAGCATTTACCACAGGCAAAGTGCTTGCTGCTGGCAGTGGCAGCCTGCATAAGGAAAAATGAGACATTGAACCTTAAAGTGTGCTTCAACTCAGAGAGTGAGTTTAACGAAACGGCATTTTGGGTTCAACGTGGATTGTGTATCTGATTTCCATGAAACATTTGCTTAGCTTAACAGTGAAAAGATGTCTTTTCTCTAGTATCTTCCAGTACTGAAACTCAGTACAGGAACTTGAAGTCAAGACACATTGTTTCTCATTCTTATTTTATGAGTAGTAAAGATTCTGCAGATCAAATGATGTTCTCAATTATACCACTGCAAGCTTTACTGAGAACATCCGCACTGTTCTCAGTAACACTTGTGCAAACCTCTATGGGAAACATATATGGCATCATTTGAAAAGCCTGGTATTTTATAGGTAGTATCCCTGCAAATGGACTTTAGTCAATCATTCTATTAATAGTGTAATTGGAAGAAAAGGCTCCTAGGCTAGGGACAGAAATTACACATAAGCTGATATTAATGATCAGAAACCAGTTCAAATCTGTAACGCAATGGAAATTCAGTAAACATAAACCACTTTCAAAATAGCTGAAACCAGTTTAAGAATAACCTGGATGAATGTAGTACCAGACTTAACTGATTTACGTAAAATTGGTTTATGGTTTATGGAACTTCTGATCCAGATCCACTCCAGATTTAAATTAACTCACAGACCCCAGCCTCCCATGATGATTTGCACCTCCCCTGCAATACCCCTCTCGCAGGGTGGTTGGTCTTTAGGGGTGTGTGAAATGGGCCCCATTTGATTCAGATTTGGATTCAGCCTGAATCAGGGACAGTGATTCGATTAATTGATTCAGATCACTGTCCCTCATTCAATTTGGCCAAATCTGAATCTGAAGATTCAATGCTGATTCAGAGAATCAGTGATTCAGACATAGACACAGCTTTAAATGTTTTTTCTACATCCCGCGAGGTACCAGGCATAGCTTGTGAATGCTGTGATGCTCGGGTGGATGGAGTGTCCCACAGGAACGCGAGGAAGGCCCTTGCATGATTGGCGGCAAACCCAGAAGTGTACTGGAAGTACTTCCGGGCTCCCCTGTGCCCCCCTCACCGGCTCAGTGAATGGCTGCAGAGGGACCCTAGGTACCCCCCCAGACCCAGGAGGCACCAGTCACCAAGCTGGGGGGATGCGGTGGGGGGCCCCGGCGCTCTCCCTGGTGGACCCGGAAGTGCTTCTGGTCCACTTCTGGGTCTGCTGATGAGCACGCTGGAGAGCCTCCCCACCGCTTCTGTGGGATGCTTCATCTGCCCCAGCATCACAGCATTCATGAGCTGCCTGCTATCTAGAGGTACGTAGAAAAAACATTTAAAGCTGTGTCTATGTCCAAATCGCCAAATCTTTCCAAATCTCTCCAAATCAATTCAGAGGGTTCTGATTTGATTCAGGGAGATTAAAGGGTCCTTTGATTCAATTTGGATCAGCGATTCGGCTACCTAATTGGGCCGACTCTCTGCCAAATCAAATGAGGGACTGAAGCTTTGCACAGCCCTAGTGGGCTAACCTTGGCTGTCTCCTCAAGGCATGCAGGGAAATGTACTCTAGCGGTCCCCCCCTGACTTCTGGCCTGGGCTACTGCAGGCATGTGGCTACATTTCCAGAATCAAAAGTGAATGTCTGTTCATTTGCTTATTGGTTCACTCTATGCAAGTTAGACTAATCTGCAAAGGCTGAATCAATTCAGCCTCAAGCTTTTTGACTGTCTGTACTTAGCCCTGGTGAAGCTCTGAGTTCTGCAGGCTGACAACTATGTTTTTATCAGAGGAGCAGCACAGATGACCCTGAGCAGGCACAGGGAATAGATCCATTGACTAACAAGCTGAGAGTTCACACAGTTACAAAAATGCTGCACCTTCCATTTTAATATACCTGCTAATCTGAGCCTTTAATATGCATTACAAGTAGCTTCTGAAGGCTACTCAGAGGCCTTCATGAAACGAGCTGTTGTTTGAGTACAGTTCTTACTAGTCAGGTGTCTTTTCACAAAACTCCCGTCACTACGGACTCCCTTTTTGTCAGTCTCAAAAGAGAAGATAAGGACTGATGTAATTGAAAGACTGAACAGCTCCATAAAGCACCTTCCCTCCAAACCATAATAATAAGAAAACAAAATAAAGGACAGTCTGATTTGGAAAAGTTTTTACTGATGCCATCCATGTTATATTTGTCTTGTGGATACAGGTATTCTGACCCCTTAGCTACCAATACTTTTCATCCAAAGAAAATATATTTCAAGCAAGTTTTTGCAACAAGAGGAACCTTTCTCCCAATGTCTACAGTCCTTAGATACAGAAAATAATCACCTTAAAGTCTCCTGTAACTTATCTTCAGTGGTAAAGTGAAACTGATGCATTGCTGAAAATAAATAATAGTCCCTGGTTGTCAAACATCCCAGAGCAACCAGTAACCATCTAGCTGACCGTGTCTTTGCTGCATGATCTAGTTCCAAAGATATTTTCTTTATTAAGCAATGTGTTCCCAGGAAGTTATTATTCTTTTCTGTAAAAGGACAGAGAGTATGATTTAGGTTCCAGGTGCAGTTAAGGAGTGAAGCTGACTTTTAAGCATACTTAAGACAAAATTACAACAACAACAAAAAATAGAAAATGTATATGAACTGAATCAGCTCTGGGCAGGTCTAGGATTTTGAAAATGGGGATTCAGATGGTGTGGTACATCACCACATATAACACAACACATATTTTTTTCCAATTATAAAGAAACTAGAAGCTTTACTAATTAGCTAGAGGCTTGGGGCTATATTATTTGGTTTAATATTGAGGCAAAGAAAAAAAACTTTATTGGAATGTGCATTAATTTTCTATATCATATATTATGTATAAAAACAACAAACTAGGCAAAAATAATCAGAAGATGTTGTTTCATTAGCCCTCTAGTCATTAGAATTACATGTATATCTCTTTCAGATTCATAAAACAAAATCTAATTTTCTTGAACATCTTGACCATTCATCCAATGCTTCACTGAAAGTGTTTCTTCACACCTGAGTTAATGTTTCTATCTAGAGTTAAAAGCAGTTTGCAGGGCTGTGAAATAGGAGCTACACTATTAGGAGCAGCTAACAGACAGCAGAATTACAGAAGAAAGGATAGCTTGATTAGTGGAACCATTAAAGACCATTAAAAAGGATAGAGGGCCATTAACACTTGTGTAATTAAGAGTTTAGAAAGAATCAGGTAGATAAAAATGAGCAGGGATCCTGCTTTTCTCTGATTAAAAAGTAACCCAAAATCCACATTTTTCTATGATCAAAATGAAACAACACTATTACATACACACACACACACACACACATATGTAAGTATATGTATATATGTATGTACAGGGTCTTCATAAAGTTCTTGTGCACTTTTAAATGTTAATAACTTAGGTTGTTGGTATGATAGAAACAATCTGTAAATGCATTTAAAAGCAAATGCATTAAAGTTTTAGGACACCTAGAGTACACAATGCTACACTTCATAAGTAATAATGAATTTATTCTTAAATAAGATGGAGCTCCGTGCCATTACTCTGTGAATGTATGACAGTTCCTAAATGATGTTTTCCCAGAGAAGTGGATAGGCAGATGTGGACCAATTGCTTGGCCTCCTTGTTCGCCTGACCTGTCGCTATTGGACTTCTTTTTATGGAGACATGTTAAAAGTATAGTTTACTTGTTAAAACCACATTCTTTGGTGGAACTTAGGGCTAGGATCACCAATGCAATTAGTGCAGTAACTCAAGAGCAACTGGAAAACATTTTCAAGGAGTTGAAAGATCGGATTGAGCACCGTATCATGATGCATGGTGGTTGTGTTGAAGTCTAGCATTGTGTACTCTAGTTGTCCTAAAACATTAATAAATTTGCTTTTAAATGTCATTTACAGATTGTTCCTACAGTCTAAGTTATTAAAGTTTAAAAGTGCACAAGGACTTTATGAAAACCCTGTATACGTATTAGTGGCATTTCATTTTAATCATGGAAAAATGTGGATTTTGGGTTACTTTTTTTAACTCAAAAATTGGGGATTTTTTTTTCAGAGAAAACCAGAATCCCTGACAATGAGCCATGAAGACAATTGACTCCCTCATTACTGCCTGAAAAGAAATGCTGTAGCACTGCATCCCTCCGACCCCCTCTGATCCACCCCGGCAGAGCTATGACAGGGTTAGAGTTATATATTTTGATCTATTACCTGTGTACAAGGAAAAAGAGGCCTCACAGAGTGTGTCAATATGGTACAAGTCAGTGTTATGCAGAGATACCTGTTTAACATTGCACACCATAGCTTTGCATGCAGAAGCAGTATAATCATGTAAGTGTGCTGCTGATGGGGAAAAGGAGCAATAGGTTCTTCTATAATGTGGCTGTAGCACTGCTCAGCAGAGCTTGGTGGCCTGTCTGTAATGTCATACTAACACAATGATTCTCAGTCATCATGCTGTGGCACCGTAGGGTAGCTAAAATCCTTTCAAGGTCACAACATTATTAGGGTTAGGTGTGCAAACACCTACACATGATTCACAAAAATAGACTCAGCAATTTCAAATAGGAATCAATAGCATCAAAAATTTTCTAACCTGCTGCAATCTTTCTAAGTTCTTTGCAAGACACGAGTTGGTTTATTATTTTTCCACAATTTTAGAAAAGTTATGGAGGGGTTCTGAGTCAAAAAATATTGAGAACCACTGCACTGACATCACTATGCTTTAAATTCTGGAGTTAATTTGTGCAGAGTTAGCATAAGGTATCTCTGTATGGCACTGATTTATGCCTTATAAATATATTCTAACTGCCTCTCATCCTAAGGTCAGGCATAACCTACAGAGCAGATATGTGGCATCCTATTGCCTTAAGCTAGAAGACAAATCAAAACTGGGTAAAAAGATTGAATACATTCATTAAATCACATATCTCAGTAATGGGTCTGTAGTAGGGTTGAAGTAGTGTAGCTGTGATGGTCCAGAAAATGTATGAGGGGCAAGGGTTTGTTTTGTAATGTCTTCCATTAGGCCAGTGTAGTTAAGAGAAATGTTGGACAAGCTTTTGCGCACAAATTATCTAAAGAAGAGCATGTTAAACCTGTAAGCTTGTTAAATATGTCATCAAACAGCACAGTTTGTCCAACAAAAGATATGAAAAAAAATGTTACCTCTAAAATTGTCTGTAGCCATTCAGTCATTTGGGAGCTATAATTCTTACATTGGAAATTAGAAATTCCAAATGGATTTCTAATATCTGACATCCTTTGCCATTCAACACAATCTCTCAAATGACAAAGGAAATAGTTTTTAAATTATTCAACATTCTTAACTTCTTCCTTTTCAAATGGTTTCTAAAGTATGGGCAGGCAAAGTTTGGGCATACACTTCTATTTTAACTGTGTCCAAACACATATGTGTATGTATAAATGGGCACTCCACAGAGAAATAAACTAACTGTGCACCTCAGCACTACAGATATGGCTAATATCAAAACACCACATCCAAACAGCCCTCTGGATGGAGATTTTTTTTCTGAATCCCAACTTCATGGCATAAACTCTGGAACATATGGAACTGAATGTTATAGCTTAGGCTGACCCTGTAATTTATTAACATGCATTTGTCATGCATTTCATGTACATGATCTTGTACATGAAAATGGATTGATATAAAATTAGAGTATATATGGCTCGAAACTCTTTGAAATGCTGACCATTCATCTTAAAATTTTGCTTGGTCACCTTTTTTCTCTGTAGTTGAGAAGAATTAGAATATACATGTCAGGGGAGGTTGTCAGAATTCCTTCACCTCCAGACACTTACCACTAAAAGTTATAGATGAAAGCATATTCAATATTATTTGCAAAGTTCCCTGAAGGCTACCCTGAGACATCTTTTGTACAACATTTTTGTCTTGAAAACTTTCCTGCTAGTATTTTTTAGAATAGATTAAACACACAGAACTCAGGGGACAAAGTGTGCTAAGGATAAGGTGGAAATACTCAGCTTAAGTTTTGCCACTATGGGAAAGTCTACATGAGACTAATTAACTGTGCTGTTAATGGTCTCAACGTCTGCACACACACCACTATTAGGGCACACAAAACAAATAAACTCCACAGCAGGGTAGGACTTGTAAATATAAGTCCTATCGTGCCATAGAGTTTTTTCATGTGCAGTAGCACATGTGGGCTGCCTGACAGCTAGCCCCTCACTGAAGCACCCTCATGTCCCAGGTAGCCCCTTTGCAGAACATTAAGCCCAGTTGGAGCAACCCTGGCCTGACAAGCTGACCCCACTCCACAGTTTATTGTTGCTCCCAAATAACTTGTGCAGATGTGCTCTATATAAACTTTATACACATACCTGAATGTTTCTTCTAAAATGACCATTGGTGAAACTCTAACCACACTGATGTTTTAATGTCACCATTAGACTTCGGAATCAACACTCTGTGATGATGAAGGGTGTAGCTCATGCCTTTTATCAGATCTGTTTTTTCGGAGGCAGAGTACTGATTCGGTCCCTTTTATGTTTCTGCTGTTAAAAGAACGTTGGGCCCTAACGCAGGCAGTTGTGGTTTTCCCCAGGTATGAGGGAATCCTCAGCTCTTGTAGAAGTATGGTGGCTTCTTACTATCTGTTATTGTCTCCAAAGTAATAAGTGTATCTATCATTTCCTGGATCTCTTTACTTGCATGTTATCTCCCTTTATCAGGATTTTTAAAAGTGAAATTTCTGAAGAGAATGGATTATGTCTTCCTCTGTATTTGGAAAGTTTGTAGCATACATTGAATGAACCAAAATCCAAACAATAATTATTCTCAGTCCAAACAAGCTAGTTCAGATTTAAATAGTTTCTCCCTCTGAAATATTTGTTTAATTTGTTATTCCTTTCACCTATGAATGGCTTTCCTCAATGAATTTATTCACCCCACACTTGATATGCTAATTTATTCTCCAGTAAATCCATATTATCAAGTAAATTTAATTACATTAAAGAAATGCCTTTAGGGCATGAAACAACGCTGAGTCTTTTCAGCTACTCTCTAAATTTCAGCTTTATGGACTTGATAGTATTATAGTATTATTTTAATAATCAGTTCCCATAGGCTGTTCAATTTCTTCTTGTGCTTTAAATATTATCAGTTTTATAGCATGAAACTAAGAACTTAACTGGTTCTAAGGCAGTCTTTGGAGAAAAGCATATCAATACAAAGGTCTCTCTGCTGTGATACTTAACCTTTTCTAACCGCATAAATATTGTACTATTTTATCTTACAGCAGCATTGGGCTGACAAATTTGCCTTTCCACAGAGAAAATCTTGCTATCCTGCTTTACTAAACATCCTAGCCTTCTACTTGCCCTAGCGTAATTCTACTGAGATCATGAGCACCAGTAGAGAATCAACAGAATATTTATATTAATATTTATCAGGGAGGAAAGACTTCTAACTCGCAGAAACGAAGAAAGATGTAAATACTGTTAACTCTCAGTCTGGTCCATAAGTTTGTCTGACTATAATCAGTCTGATCAGTCACAAAGATTTATATACTGTTTAAGAGTTTCCATCTCATCTCCATCCAACATCCTTTCCATTTAGTACACAGTCTAAGATTAGGAGCCACAACTGAATAGCTCCAAATCGGTAACAGACGTTTGCTGAATCCAAACATTCACTATAGCAGTGGGTCTATATACTGATAGTTGGGCATTTTTCTACAATGCATTTTTTTAGCAGAAAATAGTAATTTATTAAAACTGAGATTTTCCATGAAAGCTTCATCAGGTCCTCAATTTGAATTTTCTGATCAAAACCAGAGACTATCCCCTTAAAATAGCCAGTTTGTTGAATGCTCACTTTTATTATGCTGGAATAGGGGTCATGTCCCTTCTCTGTTTGGTCTGAAGCAACCACCTGAATCCAGGCCCCCACATCCAAATTGGGGGCACAACCAAGCTACTGGAAGTTCTGATAGCTGGTCTACTTTCTCTGGGCTCTTATTAAAATCTCTAAACAATTGGTTTGTTTCTTTTCTGTCGTTGTCATTGCTTTGCTTTGCTATTTGTTTTAGGGTTGAGGGAGAAGGGGGAGAGGGGAAGGGGCTTGTGTATTTGGGTTTGGGGGTTTTTTGCTTGATTCATCCAAAAGTGAATGCAGAAAAATATTCCAACAAGGTTGTTTGGGTGAATCTGATATCTTTTATTAGACCAACTATAATAAAAGATATCAGAGTCACCCAAAGAACCTTGTCTGCCTATGTCCTTAGACCAACACGGCTACAACCTACATCCCTGTAACATGATAAATATTCCAACATTTCAAAAGTATCCTCAAGATAGAAAAATTATTTCCTGCCAGGCTCGACTCCTACGCTCATTGAAGCCAATAGAAGGGCTCCCACTGTGATGAGTCAGCACTCCATCTGTAGAATGAGTCAACCTTCTGGCAGCCAATCCTTGATTGTCTTGCTGACAGGAAGCCAATCATATCCCAAACAGCCTGAAAACCAGCAGGGTAGATAATGGTTCACAAGTCTTCTACTGGCCTTATAGACCGATTCCAGTCCTTAGCCTTGACTCCAGGCCCAATGCTCTCTCCCTGGGCCTGTGATCTGTGCATCTATGGCTAGCTTCTGATTCTTGGCATGCTCCTGATTGTGACTCTCAGCTCCCGACCCTGGATTCACCTGTGGTCCTGACTCTGGGCCCTGGGTCTTGGCTTGCTCCTGGTCACCACTCCAGTTTCCAACTTTGACCTGCTCCTGACCAGGTTTTCAGCATCTAGGCTGCAGCCTGACCACTGCACTAGATGCTTGACCACTGCTCTGACCATGTCCTGACTCCTGGCTCTGAACTCAGGTTCCTGTCTCCAGGCATCCCTAAGAAGCTAACTATCTTAGCCATGACTAGGGCTTGGCTTAAATGGTAATTTCGCATTTTCTGTGAAAACCACAAAATTATGTGATTTTCACAAAAAGTAAGATTTGCAACAAAATGCCAAGATATAGATTCATAGGCATTAGGGGCTGGAACAGACCTCCCAAGATCATCGAGTCAAGCCTCCCTGCCATAGGCAGGAAGTCTGCTGGGGTCAAATGACCCCTACAAGATAAGCATCCAAATGCCATTTGAATGAGTCCAGAGTAGGTGCTTGCACCACCTCTGTTGAGAGTTTCTCCCAGACTCTAGACACTCCGACCATAAAGAAGTTTTTCCTTATATCTAGTTTAAATTGGCCTTCCAGAAGTTTGAGACTGTTAGATCTTGTTATCCCTTGGGAAGCTCTGGTGGAGAGATCCCCGGTATGTGTGTTCTCTCCCCACCCGCAACCCCCAGTGCCCCAGTTTTCTCACCCGGAGAAGCAAACAGCCCCTCCCCTACCCAGTGCTGGGGCATCTGTCAAGGCATTCCCCAGGCAGCCCCGACCCCCCGTGCCCCAGTTTTCCCATCCAGAGTCCCAAACAGCCCCTCCCCTACCCATCCCTCTCTCTCTTCCCCCTGTTCTTTTTGTGACCCATTCTCCCCATCTCCTGGGCTGCTACATTTTTGTTACTGGCTAGGAAATCTTTTCCCCAGCCTGCAGCAGCCATCAGCAAACAGGAGCAATCAGGGGGTGTGGGGAGTGGGGAGGGGACCACAAACTAGACACGAAAATGGCGGCCCCCACTATGATCAGGTCACAATATCAGTGATCTAGGCCTGCAGTTTAAACCAGACCCTAGTCATGACACCCACCAACTTCAGTGAGGATTGGTTTTGGCCTTAAAAACAAAACATTCAGGGCATGTCTATATGGTGTCACCACACAGTGTCTTGGGAAGGAATGCTTTTGAGCATGTCCCGCTGACTTGCTCCTAGTTGCATGTACCAAATCCAGATATGCTGTAGTAGAGCTACTCCAGGGCTGCCCCCTCAGCTCACTCTCAAGATCTTTCTCCAGCAAGTTTGACAGTGGCCTCAGGAAATACCCCTACAGTGGCTTTGTCACATTCTACAGGAGCATATACACAAGACACGCTCTTTGCAATGGGGATGTAATTTAGACAAGCTATGACCTTGCATTCCATTTATTCCAAGCCCTAGTTACTAGTCAATGGATTTCAAGCAGACCAACTTGTTTGCTCTCAAACTGATTTAATACGCTTCCAAACATGCTTAAACAGCATTATAAAATACAGATGTGTCCCTAGTCACATTGTGACAAAGGTGTGAAACTCACCTTTGGCCATGGGCCAGATCCAGACTGCAGGGCTCTATATGGGCTGGATCCAGCCCAGGGCATGGGGTGGCTGCAGTAGGGTATACAGCTCAGATCCCAGCCTGACCCACATGGCAATAGCAGTTAAAGCACAAGACATTCAGCAAGAGTTTCAGCACAGGGCAGCAGTCAGGTTGACAGTAAACCAAGTAGGGCAAATGCAATGATGGCAACAGGCCAAGTAGTCACTGAGAAACCAGGGCTGTATGAGCCTTTGCTTACCTTCCTGCCATTGATTACTATGTTCACCAGGGCCCAAGGGCCCAAGATTCTGGAGCATGGCCTCCTGGCCACACACCTTCAACTGTTGGTTGCTCACTGGTAGTCCAGCAGGCCAAATACAGCAGCTCCACAGGTTACATCCAACCTGTGGGCTGTATGCTTGACATCTTTTATACAACATGATTTTCTTCTTGACTGGGTGGCACAAAAGGCTTTGTCATAACTATGTTAAAGTACCATATGTCAGAGTTCAGCAGGGTTAAAACACTTTTTCCAAAGTTTTTTTTCTATACATGTAAAAGATAACATTACCAAATCTGGGCCACAGATCTGTTTCAAAAACTTGTAAAAGTCTGGTAGCATGAAAGGGATTGTGCATGTCCTTGACAGTAAATCCCATGAGGTAACACCAAATCAAACATTAGGCTTGGCTCTCCTGAGTACAGTTTATGTTTGACCAGGGGTGATGCATAGGGGGTGCACAGGGGTGTGCCATCAAATTATATTCTAAAAATCAAACATGTACTACAACATTCATTATTTTGATTTTTAAAAATATTTTTGTCCTGATTTACATGTGTTTGCATAGTGTACATAGAGGTGATTATATAATCACTTAAAATGAAGTCTTACTCTTGTATATTGTGGGGGGTGTGGAGGATATGGGTGGGTGAGTATAGGTTTGTGGGGGGCTGTGGGTGTGTGGGTATGTGGAGTGTGGGGCAAGGTGTGGGTGTGGGGAGGTTTGTGGGGCAATGGATAGGTGTGGGGGTGTGTGTGTGTGGGAGGTTTATGGGGGTGGATAGGCATGGGGGTTATATGTGAGGTGAGGGAGCATATGGATGTGTGTGTGGGGGGTGTGGGTGGATATAGGGTTTGTGGGGAGATGTGAGTGTGTGGGGGGGAGGGTGGCTGGGGAGGACTGTGGCATGTGTAGTGGGGGATGGTTTGGCCACAGCCCCCCTGCGGCAGGCAGATCCCCCACCAGTGCTCCTCGAAGTCCGGGCTCCATGCTCCTGCCACTCCTGGCCCTGACACGGGCCCCGTGCTCCTACTTGCTGCCATTTCCCTCCCAATCTTCCACCACTGCCATTCTCCTGCAGCTTCCCCCACCCCCACCCCACTCCCCCCACTCACCACTCCAGCATCATGTCCCAGCTGCACGGCTGAAACTGGAGGACACAGCAAGAGCTGGCCTGGCCTGGCTAGCACTATATGGAGCCAGCCAAATATCACGGGGGCAGGGCCGGCTCCTGCTGAGTCCTGTGGTCCAGCACTGCAGCCAGGAACCATGTGGTGCTAGAGCTGGGGCAGAGGGTGGAGAGGAGCAGTGGTGGGCAGGAAAACAGGTAAATAGTGGTGGCAGGTTGCTGGGGAGCAAGTGGGAGTGGGTGGGTGCATGGAAATGCAGGGACAGCTGGGTAGGAGTGCAGGGCCCATGCCAGTGTCCTGGGGCCAGCACTAACAGGCAGCCAGGGCAGGGTGGCAAGAGTACAGAGCATGGACTGGCAATGGAAGCATTCAAAGGGAGAAAGGCAGGATATACAGCTAGAATAGAAAGATAAGAAAACAATCCCTGCCACCAGGGAGAGGGGGGAGCCAGCCCAGCTCCAGAGCCCCTGCCAGCCTGGGTCATGCACTCCTGCTGCCCTGGTCTGGGCCCCCACCAGTGCTGGCCCTGTGCTCTCACCCAGCTGTCACTGCACTCCCGCACCCGCTTGTTTCCCACAACATTCTCACAGGCAAGCTAAGGAAGTACTGGCTGAATGAATGGACTGTAAGGTGGTGTGGTGACAAGAAGCCCCCACAGGCTCTAAAGGGGCTGGGGGGGAACCCCAAGAGCTCCTGCAGGGAACAAACAGGCCCCACACACCCTGGGAAACTTACCTCTGGGAGCACAGCCAGAGCCAGAGCCGCAGCCCCACAAGCCAGCATTATGCCAGTTCTTTAAACAGCTGATCTCGTGGTGGGGGAGCAGTGAGCTAATTGCAGCGGTTGCGGACGCCATTGCCGGAGTTTTGAAAACCCCGCCAGAAGCTGGCAGGGTAGGGGGGAGATGGAGTGAGCCAGCAGGGAGCCCGCCAGGTAGGCGGTGACTCCAGAGGCTGGCTGGAGTATTGGAGCTGGTGCTGCACCCATGCTGGGAGCAAAGAGGAGCAGTGTCCTGCACTGGGCTGGGGAAAATCAGTCCCCACCCACTTGCAATCATAAGTTTAGAGGGGCATCCCTCTCACTGGAAAGGAAAAGGACACCAGACAACAGGAGCCCAGCCCTTTGGCACCAGGGACTGGGGCTCCAGCCGCCTTAACATTGAGGCAACCAATCGGTGCTGAAGCCAATTGCCTGACCCCCTGGAAAAGGGGCTTACAGGGAATGGCAGAATAGCAAAAGCCAACCTCCGAGCGGTTGGTGAGTGGACAGGGTGTAGGGGAGGCAGAGCCCCGAGGAACATTGCATCACAAAATGGGAGTACCTCTTCCCCCCCACCCCATCACTGGGACACCCAGGAAGAAGAACTCCACTGAACCCCTTCTTTCTCTGTTAACTTTAAGTCATGGCAGGAGAGTTGAGAGGCGATCTGGTAAAAGGGGGATGGTGCAGTACTCCCCACACCTGCTAGAGACACCACAGATGGATAGAAAATTGGCTGGAGCATCGGGCTCAGAGTGTAGTAATCAATGGCTCGATGTCTAGTTGGCAGCCAGTATCAAGTGGAGTCCCCCTGGGGTCGGTCCTCAGGCCAGTTTTGTTTAATGTCTCCATCAATGACCTGGAAGATGGCATAGAGTGCACCCTCAGCAAGTCTGCAGATGACACCAAGTCAAGGGGAGTAACAGATACACTGGAAGGTAGGGCTAGGATTCACAGTGACCTAGACAAATTGGCGGATTGGGCCAAAAGACATCTCATGAGGTTCAACAAAGTCACGTGCAATGTCCTGCAATTAGGATGGACCAATCCCATGCACCAGTACAGGCTGGAGGCGGACTGGCTGGGCAGCAGCTCTGCAGAAAAGGATCTGTGGGTTACAGTAGACAATAAGCAGGATATGAGCCACCAGTGTGCCCTTGTTGCCAAGAAGGCTAACAGCATACTGGGCTGCATTGGCAAGTATGTTGCCAGTAGGTCAAGGGAAGTGCTTATTCCCCTCTATTCAGCACTGGTGAGACCATATCTGGAGTACTGTGTTCAGTTTTGGGCCCCCCACTACAGAAAGGATGAGGACAAATTGAAGAGAGTCCAGCAGAGGGCAACAAAAATGGTGAGGGGGCTGGGGCACATGACTTATGAGCAGGGATCCAGATTTTCTCTGATTTAAAAATCCCCAATTTTTGGTTAAAAAAAAGTAACCCTAAATCCACATTTTTCTCTAATTAAAATGAAACACCACTATATATGGATATCTATATATTAGTGGTGTTTCGTTTTAATCATGGGAAAATATGGATTTGGGATTACTTTTTTTTTAACCAAAAATTGGGGATTTTATGAGGAGAGGCTGAGGGAACTAGGCATATTTAGTTTGGAGATGAGAAGACTGAGAAGGAATTTAATAGCAGCCTTCAAAGGGGGGTTCAAAAGAGGATAGAGCTAGATTGTTCTCATTGGTGGCTGATGACAGAACAAGGAGCCATGGTCTCAAGCTGCAGCAAGGGAAATTTAGGTCAGCTTTTAGGAAGAATTTTTTCACTAAGATGGTAGTAAAACACTGGAACAGGTTACCCAGAATCTCCCTCCTTGGAGGTTTTCAAGACCCGGCTAGACAAAGCCTTGGCTGGGATGATCTAGTTGGGGATGGTCCTGCATTGAACAGGGGGCTGGACTAGATGACCTCCTGAGGTCCCTTCCAGCCCTAGTTTTCTATGATTCTATGACTTCAGAGGCAGCCCAGAGCACAGGAATGAAAGCCATGCTAACCATTCTAAATGAGTTGATAACCTCAGAAAATGGAAGTTACCACTTGTCTTGCCACAAATGGCAAAAGGTCCAATACTGTATTAAAAAAACCCCACAAGGTGTTGTGGGTTCCATTCTCAGGATTATTCCTCAGTATGTAAAGATACAGCCCTAACAGAAAATTGCTCAGGAAGTTATGAGCATCGGAAGTCAGAGGTTTACATTCTGCAGAATTAATTAAAGCTTTTGGTAGTAGCAACAACTGTAATGCAACATGACAGTTGTTTGAATGATTTTTCCCCTTATGATTATTGTTTTTCATTATCACCTTTGACATTAAGGTTGGTGCTGTGTGTCCAGCCTGCAAAACAAAAATAAAAGTTAATAAAACAAATGCTAGAAATAGAACTCAAGTTTAGCGGCAGTGCTTTGGGTCCCAGGCCTTTCTCATGCTGTGGGGAGAAATACACTACCATACCCTTGTCCTAAATTTTTCTACTGTGGCCTAGAAAAGGCCTTATGGCTAGTATGTCACATCTAATATTATTTGCTGTTTCAGTCTTGCATTTTATTGAGCCTTACTTTTTCATATTAAGGGGTGTTGCTGAAAGGGTCGTAGATAAGGTTGTGTCAGCACTTCACTGCTGAACTTTATTTCTCAATATTTTTCATATCAGACATATAAAAAAAAATCATTCTTGTTTTAGAATTGTTAGGCACCGACTGCTTCAGCCTGAATTATTTTGAACAGTAAAAGGAATGCATCTGGCCATTTTTAATAGGACACAATGCAATGTATAATATGTCCTGTATCCAAGAACACTGGGCAGGAGCGCGTGCACGTGCACGTGTGTGTGTGTGTGTGTGTGTGTGTGTGTGTGTAATCTGCATACAACTGTTGTTCCTTCTGTCTCTCCACAGAGAGATGGACACCTCATGAAGTTACTACTGAATGCATGGAAAACCGTTTCTTCCAGTGCTGTCTATTCATAGCATCTGATGAAATATGTTCTTAGCTATGACAGGTTAGTGCCACCCTACCCTGCCCTACCATCTGCTTCACTAGGTCCAGGTGTAATTTTATATTATTGCATAAAATCAAGTTTTATTATTATTACAGTGCATTATTTATTATACCAGTATTAATGTGTTAGAACATCCAGGCCATTACCATGTAATCTTCTCAAATGAGTACCCTGGATCCACTAAATCAATAGATTTACACAGTTGTAAAAACAGTTAGATCAGAACCAGAATCGAAATCAGAAAGTAAACACAGGAGTGTCTTAGTGGGATTCATAAATATGTTCCCATTCTTGAAGCCTTGACACAAACCAAACTTTCAGACTGGGTTTTATCTGAGTAGCAGTCCAGGATCAAATCTCATAAGTGATTTACTTTCAGCCTGGAAAGAAATAAAAAAAGCCAGTAATTTTCCTTTTAATTATTGAACAGCTAAATTGGTTAATACCTTCAATACCAGCTGCAAAAGAAAATGAAATCAGAAAGGCTGTTTAATGAATAGCCAAAATCTTGTTTACAATGCAAACCCTTTTCTAATGTAATGTGGATGTTGAACTAGAATATTGATTGATAGGTAATTAACAAAACATATCTAATTTATCTGATGATTAAACATCTAAGCATCCCTTTCAAGTGGCTTACAAGTAATTCAAATATAAGTATTTCGTTTGCATGTGAAATTGTATTGCTTAAGTAATTCTGTATTAATTACTTGTAAATGAGATATTTGTCTCATATGTCTTAAACCTCAACAAATACTCTTAATGAATTAACTGATAATGAATGCATTTTTAAAATCAAATCAGACACTAATTTGAAATACTTTAATAATGTTTAGCTACTGATGGCACTCTTACATGCTGCCTGAGCAGGCAAAAATGCTTTCTTGTTTCCCTTTCTCTCTCTTTTCCTTTGAATCATCACAGTAGCGTTAACTTTTGTGTACCTACGCCAGTGAATAGAGCTTCCTTAGGCCATGTCTCCATTAGCAACATTGATTCAGGGTAAATCAATGACAGTACTAGTGGGACCTCTTCACATAGGGAAACAATGAAAAGAAATTATTCTATTTGCTTGTGTTGTGTGTTATGCTGAGCAAAAGAACACTGGCTTCTCTTCACTGAAGTCTGGACCAGAAAAACCTAATTTCATGCAACATCAGAAAAAGGGAGATCTGTTTTCCTATCCTTCCATTCTAGCCACGTATCCTACCTTTCTGCCTTTGAATACTTCCACTGCCTTTCCCTTGATCTTTACATCAGGTTCAAAGTTCTCATTCCCAATTTCAAGACCCTTTAGAACTTCTCCTATACCAACTTTTCTGCTTTCATCCTACATCCTCTCATTATGATTCTCTATTGTTCTTCCTCCCTACTCTCTTTACCTCCTCTCCTTCCAGGGCCAGGGCCAATATATAGCTTAAAAACAGCTTTGGTAACCAGTTGCTGTGGCTTCAGTTTAACCATCTTTCATACGATTTTCTATATTTAGAATAATATGATACTACACACACAAGCTTTCCAGCCACTCATTCAAAATGTCTCCAAAAAAATGTCTACTTGTGTGATGCCATCCTTATCAACCAAGTTTCTAGCGCTTCTTGATTCCTAATCTATGTTGTAATTCACATTTAGAGCTAGGTGTTGTTTTACTTCATCCTATGGAAAATTTCAACTCTGGTTAAAAAAAAATGAAAACCTGAAATATTTAAGCCAAATCACAAAATAATTAGGTTTTGAAATGGTGCCTTGAAAAATGTTAGTCCAAATTCCTCATGCTCCAAGCTTTCTCCATAGATCTGGGTTACTGAACAACTTATAGGTAGAACTCTGTTACCCTTTGTGTCATGCCAGCTCATTGGTGGCCAGGCCTGGGGGATACTTCAGGCTCAGGAGAACCAGCCAATATCCAAGGCAAGCATACTGAGTTGGAGTATATGGAAGCCAGAAGCACCATCCAAGGAACCAAGTCAGAGATCCAGAGAGTTAAGCAGAGCATGGGGTCAGGAGGCTAGCCAGGTCAGTTATCTAGAAAATCAAACCAGAAGTGGATCAGGTATCTAAAGGGTCAGAGCAAACTCAGTGTCCATGGGCAAGCTGGGATGAGTACCCAGAAAGCCTCCCTGGAAGCCAGTCGCAGACAAGCCAAGGTACAAGATTAGACCACATTGCCCAGCTACTTCCTTTTCCAGGTAAGGGGTTTATATTGTAAGGGGTGAAAGGTCAGCTGACCCTGGCTGGCCACTCCAGTGGCCCCATAAGTGGCTACTCCACAAGTAGTCCCACAAGTGCCTACTAATTAATAGGTAGCTCCTATTAAATACCACAATATTGCAACTTCCAGAGTAAGGCAAGTATGGGATACCTCAAAACCCTAGCCCCCACTACCTTGTGGGTACTCTTTGGTTGGAGAAAGGCTAAGAGACATTGCCCTGACAGAAACACACCCTTGCTGATGCATTAGGCAGTCAGTACCAGTTCTTATCTGTTGCTCTCTGGCAGAAGGTACAACCATCGAGGCACTGAACTTCTAGACTTGGTCTCGCCTTTGGAGTCTGTCTCAATGGTCTAAAGCATGGACAGCAGGTCTTGGGCAGCCTCCACTCTTCCATATTCTTGCCCAGGCATATGCATCAAAGGTCTTGGTGTGATAGTCGCAGGACCCTGTAAAAGCATATTCATCAGGCACCTGACTAGACCTCTTACACGTACATCATGATCCAGATAAATGACAGCCACTACCTACTTCCCATGTAAGCTCTGCTGAGAAACAAATCAATGCTGACAGGCCTCTTCCCCCCACTAAATCTCTGATTCCTCAAGCAGACACAGAGCACTAATCTTACAGTTCCTATGTGGCAAATTACTAGTACCTTTATGAGGTTTACTAGTAACTAAGGTAGCATTACAGCTGGGTATGTATTTTGTTGACAAATGTCCTTTTTGCAAAGCAACACTTTTCAAAACCTTTCTGAGCATATCAAATGGTTCAATTTTTCAGGAAATTCCTGCACTGTTTTAATTACATTTTTAGCCCAATCACTTTCAAAATGGTTTCCAAATCTGTTCACATGCTTAACTGCCTTAGTGAAAAGTTTCAAATTTCCAAAAAAGCTCACAAAATTGGTTTCTTGTGTTTTGACCAATTGTAACAGGTTACCCTATTTTAATATTTTTTGTAGATTCTCCTCCATTTTGTAAGATGTAAAGTCATTTTTTGAAAAATAATCACCAAATTCCTGATCAGGTCTAAGAGCGACTGGGTATTTTTAAACAGGTCAGAGGTGAACACAGCAAAGAGCATGTAATTGTTCTTTATTAGAGCTGGTTGAATAATTCATGAATAATTCATCTGGCAAACATTGCTCTTTTTTTCTATTTGCAAACTGCCTTTGAGGAGATTGTGATTTTTCTCATATGTATTCATTATTCTATATTATTTGCTGTATACCTTTGGTGAATAATTCTTCATTTCTAACCTTTCACATGCCATTTTCTGTGACTATCCAGAATTCAAAATCCAAGCTGTTTGTTAGGTCTACATAGGTGTCTTTGCCAGAAATTTCCTTCTGATATCATAATTGCACTCTACCAGTGTTAGCAAGTTTAAGAGCAATAGCACAATCAGTGTGGGAGCTGTGTACCTCAGTAGGTAGGGGCAACTGTCTATAGACTAGTAGTACATCTCAGCTGAGAGCAATGGGCTTCCACTCTTTGCTTCCACTTCCTGTCCAGCCCTGATGCTCATCCAGCTTCCTATCCAATGGGTACTAGGAATTACCTGGGGGTAAAAGGTGTCCAGAGCCTTTAACCTAACAAAATGTAATAAACAGCAGAGCACTGCCTCAATGGCCTCCAAATGGTACACCTTTACCTTTAGAACAGACACTGCTCACAGCATCTAGACCTTCTTTAAGGAGGGTTGAAGCTTTCTTAGTTGTTACCATCAGAGGAACTACAAAGAAAAATTTAACAAAAGGGCCTTGTGTAGTCACAATGGGTCAGGGTTACACTGTATGTTACCACACATTGACTGAGGGAACATTTCCAGATCTGACCAGTCACACAGGTTTGGAAGAACTGTGTGGAAGAATTGTATTTAGTACAGGAGGTGAATGGGCCAACCAGGAGGAAGGTTTTATTGGATTTGGTTCTAGCCAGGGGGAAAGACCTGGTGGGAGATCTGAGGATTGAGGGTAATCTGGAAGATAATGATCATGAGATGATACAATTCACTGTCGTAGGGCAGGGAAGTCAGCCAGTAGGGGAGAGGTGCTTGACTTAAGGAAGGTTAAGTTCAATGAGCTTAGAAAAATGGTGGGAGAGACCCTATGGGAAGAGGGACTGGAGGGGAAGGGAGTTCAGGAAGGGTGGTCATTCCTCAAAGGAGCAATCCTCACAGCACAGAAAAGGTCCATTCCTGCATGCAGGAAAGGTCACAAAGGGGCTGGGAAGCCCTCTTGGCTTACCAGAGGAGTCAAAGAGTACTTAAAAAAGAAAAAGGAGGCTTACAGACAGTAGAAACAAGGGGTAGTCACCAAGAAGTAATACACAAGCATAGCTCATGTTTGTAGGGAGAGGATAAGGAAGGCAAGAGTAGCAACCAAGATCAGGTTGGTGACCAAAATCAAGAACAATAAAAAGTCCTTTTTTAGGTATATAGGGAGCAGGAGGAAGAGCAAGGAAAATGTTGGGCCCTTGCAGAATGGGATGGGACAGCTGATAACAGACAGCCAGGAGAAAACTGAACTCTTTAATGAAAACTTTACATTGGTATTCCTGCATACAAATGGTGGTTTCCTGCCTCATCAGATACTGGAGGGATGTGGGGGGCGGCGGGGAGGGGAGATTGTCAACCCATGGTCAGTGTCAAACTGGTGAGGGAGCACTTAGAGCAGCTGAATGTCTTCAAGTCAGCAGGACCAGATAGACTACACCCAGCAGTGCTGAGGGAATTGGCTGGAGTCATTTTGAGACCATTGGCAAAGGCATTTGAAGACTCATAGTGCTCAGGAGAGGTCCCAGAAGACTAGAAAAGGGCCAATGTGGTGCCAGTCTCTAAGAAGGGGAGAAAGGAGGATCTGGGAAACTAAAAACCAGTCAGTTTGATGTCGATACCAGGTAAAATTTTGGAAAAAATTATCAAGAAGTCTATTTATGGGGGCTGGACTCGATGATCTCCGAGGTCCCTTCCAGCCCTAATGTCTATGAAATATATGAAAGACTGGAGAAGGCATGATGCTGAAGGATAGCCAACATGGTTTCACTGCAGGCAGGTCATGTCTGACCAACCTCATCTCCATCTATGATCAAGTAGTTGTGCGGGCCGGGAGCGGTCCGAGGCCCTTTTTTCGCGCGACGGGCTATGGCCAGCAGCCCGGACATGCCGGGTTGGGGAAAGCAGGCGGCGCGCTAGAATTAGGCACGGAAGCTTAGCAGTTGATTTAAGATTGTTTACTTACACCGTAGATGGTCACGGTGCAGGCTGGAAAAACTTCCAGGAAAACTTCGCTTAAGTCCCAGTTTAAGGACTCGGACAGAGCTCTGGATTCACTCACATGAAGTTTGCTAGGCTTCGTGGAACTTGCACGCAGGGAAGGTGTCCCAGGGGAGCGGGGGCACTGGGAGACTCCCACGGCGGCCAAGGGGTCTGCTTACCTCCCGCAGCGCCGGCGCGGGTCATCAGCCGGGCGTTTATCCGGCTGCGGCTGACCGGCGGGGGCAGGGCACGCCGGCCGGGAGGAACAAAAGGCGGCCCCGCCGAAGCAGCTGGGCGGCTGAAGGGAGAGAGCTGGAGCGTGGAGCCCCAGCGAGCAGGGGATCAGCCACCACCCGCAGAGTGCGGGACGCCGCCGGGTAGAGGCGGAGTAGGCTGTGGGCAGCGCAGCGGAGCACCCAGAAGTAAGCAGACAGGGGGAGAAGTCAGCCCCAGAGGTGGGGCAGCAGCCAGCGGGGAACCCGACACCCGAGGCAGCAGGAGGCGTAACAGCTATCCCGAGAGTGGGGCCAGCTGTAGCCTGTATTGCGGAGCCGACGGCGCGGGTAACTGCGGCCGGGACTACTGGGGAAGCAGAGAGGACGTCTGCATCCCAAAGAAGGAGGGATCAGGGCAGCACCCCCCAACTGGGAGGGGCATACCCGGTCCGAAGACAGCCGGTAGTGGCTAGGGTGACCGAGCCGAGAGAGGACGAGACGAGGACGGGTGAGAGGCCAGGACAGGAAGACCTGAGGTGGCGTATGGCAGGGGTGTAGGGGAGGACGGAGCCCTGAGAGTACCCGCAAAGAAGCGTGCCGGCACCAGGGGATACCCCAAGGGAAGACCCCCCACTGAGAGAGTCATCAAAGTCGTGGCAGGCGAGTTCTGGGGTCCCCCTTAATACCAGCCGGGGTAAACCCTGGGGCATACCAACAAAGCTCGGGGGCGCAAGATCCCGAGCCCGGGCGAAGGCGGCGCACGAACTCCTAATCGAACGGAGGCGGGTACAGAAGGGTACGTCGAGGGATTAGGTGGTGACGGGGAGAGGCTAGAGGCTGATCAGACCCCTGTAGCCTTCTTGATATACACGCTGGGTCCAATAGGCTCCACAGCACTTAGAGATCTTCACAAGACGTGAAGTTCTCCTCCTCCAGATGTTTGTGGAGTCCTCCAACTTGGGCGGAAACCACTCAAGCCTCTTATACGGCTAGCAAGCCAATCGCTAGCCGCCACGTGGGAATAATTTAGAACTGGCCAATAGTGGGACACAAATTTGCATGCGGGTGGCGGGAACTCCTTTGCACCATGCATCTCCTTTCTGCAGCTCAGAAATGCACCCTGCAAAGAAAGCTCCAAGTGGCGGGAAATAATTTAGCAGTGCCGAAGCGCACACAAACAAAAATCACACCCTTGGGTTGTGACAATAGTGAACCACTTAGATGTGGGAGATGCAGCTGATGTCATATAAATGGATTTTAAAAAGGGCTTTGATATGGTCACCCATGATGCGCTTATGAAAAAAAAAACTGGGGGATTGTGGACTGGCAGAGTCCAGAGTCAGGTGGGTTGGGAGCTGGCTAGGGGATTGAACACAACAAGTGTTGTGGATGGGTCTGTGTCATCTTGGCAGGAGGTGTCTTGCAGGGTTCAGGTCTTGGCCCTGTGCTGTTCAACATCTTTATCAATGATTTGGATGAGGATATGGAAAGAATGCTGTCCAGGCTTGTGGACGATACTAAGTTATGGGGGAAAATGGTCATGTTAGGGGACAGGATGCAGATCCAGACAGACCTGGACAAGCTGGAATGGTGGGTAGACCGGAACCAGATGCTGTTCGGTATGGATAAATGCAGAGTGATTCATCTGGGGAGAAATACCCAGCAACATGAATATAGGTTAGGAGGAGATGTCCTGGCCAGCACCATGGCTGAAAGGGACCTCAGGGTTATGGTTGATCACAGGATGAATATGAGCTACCAGTGTGATGCTATAGTCAACAGAGCTAATAGCATAGTGGGATGCATTAGCCAATGCGTCACGAGCAGAGCTAAGGAAGTGATACTTCCTCTTTACTTGGCAATGGTGAAACCCCACCTGGAGTACTGTGTCTGGTTCTGGGCACTTCAAAACAGATGTGGAGAATCTTGAAAGGGTCCAGAGAAAGGCCACAAGAATGATTAAGGGCCTGGAGGACAAACCTCATAAGGAAAGAGTAAGGCATCTGGGTCTGTTCAGCCTGGAGAAGAGAAGACTGAGGGAGGGGGCCTTGGTGGCCATCAGTAAGTATCTAAGGGGTGAATATCAGGAGCTGGGGGAAAAACTGTTCACTAAGGCACCCCAGGAGAGGACAAGGAGCAATGGCCATAAACTATTAGAGGATGGTTTAAGGTTGAATGTAAGTAAGAACTTCTTTACAGTAAGGGTGACCAGAATCTGGAATAGACTTCCCAAGGAGGTCGTGTAGTCCCCAACCTTGGAAGCCTTCAAGAGGAGACTGGACAGACCCCTTGCTGGGATCATTTGATCTCAGCAGTATTCCTTCCCAGAGCAGTGGGGTGGACATGATGATCTTTCAAGGTCCCTTCTAGCTCTTAATTTGTATGACTCTATGATTCTCTCTCCAGTCAGGTTTTCAGTGCAAATACCTGAGATTACAAATTCAAATTTATTTGGCCAAGGGGGGAAAGGTAAGACCAAGGATGAGATAGAGAAGTGGGGGAAGGGAAGGTGAAACAATTTGAGGAGAAGAAAGAAACTGCTAACGCTAATGTTAATGCTAATGTTAATGCTAATATAATGGGTTAAGATGGAGGAAATTCTAGAGAGGGGTAGTGAGAGAGGGAGTGGGAAACTAGTAAATTTTTTTTTTAAGTTAAGCACAGTTATTAATTATTAATAGTAATAGCCAGTAATTTTTGGCTGTTATCATGTAACTGTTAGAAATCCCTATCATGATCAGAGCTGTGCTTGTTCTGGACAAGCTTCTACAAAGGTATCTTCAGTTAGTCAGCATAAAGGATTGTGGAGAAGGGATATGGCAATCAGGGGCGACATGTAGCAGGTGCATGCAGGTGCACTTGCCACCTCGCCGCCAACACCACCGGCAGAGTCTGTGGGTGATCCATGATCATCCCTGGCCGCAGCCAACGCTGCCTGAGGGTGGTTGCCAACCCCTGGTTGGTGCTCGCCATCCCTTCTCCCCTGCCGCCAACAGTGCTGGCAGCATCTGCAGGAGCTCTCAGCTTACCACTGCCGCTGTTCCCACCACCACCACCGCCGTGTCCCCCCAGCTGCTGGGGGCACACACTGTTCATGGTGGCAATACTTCTCATCCCAGAACTAATACACATGTAATTCTAGTAACAGGGTAGAAGAAGCAGCAAGAAATTTGTCCTTGGTGGTGGTCTACTCTTCTTAGCTCATAGTTCAATTGGCTAAATGCAAAATGCAGTGGCAGATTCCATTTTTTTTCCATCTGGCAGAACAGCTATTTTCCATCTCTCTCTTATACCATAGCCCAGCAGTTAGAGCCCTTTTCCATAGATGGATGAGACTAGTTGTTCAATTCCCTCTTCTCACTAAACAGATTCAAACCTCTTTGTCCTCTCCTCTAGTGGAGTGCCTAAAATGCTCATCTACAGAATCATGCTCCGTTGGTTTTGGTTTTTTTGATCCAATAAATCTTTAATTCTTTTATGCCAAGTAGAACATCTGTTCCCTTCTGAACACTTCTTGCCCAGTCTGGAAAAGACTCAGCCTTGGCAATCTCTTGGGAAATGTGACCTGTGTATTTAAATTCGCTCACACTGAGGAGGAAATTAAAATCCCCCACTTCCTAGGTGAAAGCTTTATCCACTGAGACTTTGTAGGAAGAGAAGGAAGGATTCCAATACCTTCCCCTCTTTCTCTAGCCATATTTTAAAAGAGCAACTCTTCCTTATTTCTGAGAGACTACCTTCAGAAGACAATTCCAGGCAGTTAATCTTGAGTGAGAGGAAGCCTTTTGGTAGCATTAAGTAATGCATTTACCTCTTCATGTATATTGAAGAAGGAGCTTACACACCTAGCTATAGGCTACATATTCTACAGCAAGATCTGGGCATCTAGGGCATTTTTACACGTGTTCCAAGAGGGGTGGAATGCTTTAATTAAAGCGGCTCTGACAGCCACTCTAATTAAAGCTCTGCAGCTTCCCATGTATCAGCATCCCCATGCTTCAAAATGGTGGCAGGGGGGACTTTTATCTAAAGCTCATCGAATGAGCTTTAACTAAAGCGCCCCCATCACTATTTTGAAGTGCAGGGATGCTGATGCATGAGACATGCAGGCTGACTGGAGCGTGCTATTAGCATGCAATTACTCGAGTCTGCTCCAACGCGCTGTAATTACACTGGGCTTAGGTGTTGCAGTGCCCAGAACTGTGGGGGCCTGGGTCTTACCTCTATGTTTTAACAGTGTCTACCTGAGCCAGCTGGGGTCTCTAGGCCCTGATAGATAAATTTCTAATTACAGGAAAGGAATCACATCAGGATTTGAAAGCAGTGTTAGCTTAGAAGGAGAACAAAACAGGAGGGAGGAAAGGGAGAACTCATTTCCCCTTGTTTAATATAAATTAATCTAATGCACATGTTCTCCTTGCTAAGTGTTTACCAACTGAACTCCACCTGGGAGTAGAAGATTCCTGCAAGCTTTGGATAATCTTTTAGGCAAATTGTCAAGCTAAAAAATGTAATGCTTTTAGATGGAATATTTTAATTGCACTATTGATTAGAGTGCAGATAGGAACCATTTTGAGGTTGATCTTCACATGATTTAATTGCTGTCTAGAGGTATTTTAATTGAAGTGATACGGTTTTTTTAAACAGAACTACCCTTTTTTAGCAAGACAATTGTGGTTTTATGCTTTTAATCACCATCTGTTGTTCAATAAATGTCAAATTGCTCCTAATGGTTTCTCTTAGCATAGGGAGGGGTTTTAATTTGCTTTTGCACTCTACGTTCATTGTTCATAATCTTATACAACAAGTGTTCAATTATTGGCAATTGAGCACTTGTTGTATAAGATTTTCATTTCTCACAGCATCCTGGCTCCTTTGGAGGAAGATAGAGATTGGAAGTAAACATACACACACCTGCACACACTTTTAAGACTGCAGTGGGATAGAAAAAGCATATAAAAATGTTCTTTCAGCAATACTTGTGACTGTGTTCCCCACAAAGAGCATACAAGAGAGCAAGATAATAGACCTCCAGAAAACTTTTGAGACACGCTGGGATTTTCACACTACATTAGAATCTAAAAAATGAAAAGAAATTAATCAAAACTATGCTGTATATAATAGGTTCAGGGCAGAATGTAGGGATCACTGTCTCAGGAACAGAAATTGGAAAGATAGCTACTGATTTTGAATTCAGGTTGATATGACAGCAGAGATTAACAAACAAATCCCAAGACACCAAATGAATCCAGAACTGAATGGGCTTATGGACCAAACACAGGAGGTTTAAAATATAGTCACAGAGGAGAAAATAGATGAGACACATATCTATTCTTTAAGGATCATCAGAAATTATCAGAAAAGAAAGCAGAAATTCTATTTGGCTTTTTTCTGATATTGGATGACAGGACATCTGCCAGTGAGAGGTTAAATAATAGAAAAACAGTACTATTTTCTTTTGGAATTTTACAAATACTTCAGGACTTCTTTCTCAAGGATTTTCTTTTCACTCATCAAGGGGAGGATAAATCACCTTTCAGTTGCTGATGTGCTGTTAACAATCTGAGATTTAAGGAAGTGACATATTTGACTGCTTGGATCAGTTTTTGAAATATTCTCTAAGGCCTCGGGAAACAACATTTTAAAAGGAAACTGGGACAGATCGAAGACACGGGGGTTAGAAGTGTGAAAAACTATGGCATGCCGGCATCTTAGCTAGTGAGGCTGATACAATTTAAAACTTCAAGGCTAGGTACAAACATTTAAAAAGACCAAGGTGGAATTGATCTAAGTTACGCAGTTTTCTGTAAGACTTGTAGTTTATATCAGTAGCAAACAGAGCATACATTCACTTTTTAGTGGTGGTGGGGGAGGGGGCAACTCTTAGACTAGGTTTCACCATTTTTAAACCAGTCTATGTGTGCCAAACTTCTATTCTGTTATGGGTATAGACTGGTTTTGTGTGCTGGACTTCTGTTACAGGTATAGACTGGCTTCCAATCACTTATACCAGTAAAGTGTAATATCTGGGCCTGGCCCAAGTGGTGTAACTGGAGCTGCATACAGACATTCAGGGAAATTAGATTGCATTAAAAATAACCACCTGATCCAAGGTAAGTCAGAAAATGGTGGGCCAGAAGGGAGGTTAGGGAGGTCAGGGAGGCAAGCACGCTCTGGGTGAGGATCGGGGATCCATGTAAGGTCTGCACCAGGGCAAACTAAGTTAGATCAGGTGGCCATTTTTAACACGATCTAACCTTCCCCGAATCTCCCCAAATGTCTGTACGCAGCATGGATAACAAGTAAAAACAGAGAAAGAATCACTGAGTTGAAAGGGTCGCCAAGGATCATTTAGAAATTGTCTCTTGCAGAGATGTGGGAGGTACTATCCCTAAATCAGGGCTGTCCAATTGATTTGATGCCACTCACTGGGTAAATCCAGCCTGTGGAGTTTCCCATGGACCAGATGACCCACCTCTGGTGGCAAGGTCGCAGCTTGCTGATGTGGCTGCTGGAGCTGCTGCATTGGCTCAACTCTGGATCCCACATGATGAAGGTGGCCACAACTTACCCCCACTTTTTCCATGCCCCCAATTTAAGTTGCCAGCAGCAATCAAAAACCCCAACTTTGGCAGTAGGCAGGGGGATGTGGGAGCAAAAGGTGGTGTTTTTTGTATCAAAGGAAACAAGGATCCCTGATGATAACAAGCACTACAGGCCAAAATTTAACCCTTCATAGACTGCTAGTTGGACAGCCCTGACCTAAACCATCCCAGACAAATGCCCTTCTGGCATCTTCTTAAAAACCTCCACCAAAGGCGGTTTTCCTAAGCAGCTTATTCCACTGTCTTCTTAGTCTGACAGTTTGGGAGCTTTTTTTTTCCCCCTGAGATTTGATTTAAATCTGTTTTGCTTCAGTTTAAACCCATTGCTTCACCAACCCAACTTGTTCACAAAACTTGTGGCAGTGTGAAAGGACAGTAAGCATCCTCACATTAGTTTAGATGCATAAATGGGGAGTGTTGAGTCCATAATGAAGAGAAAGAAGGTAAAATTAGTACCTAAAATGGGCACTGTGAGGCACATTCAGTTTTCAGCTATCAGAGAGGACATGCAGCAGTACAAAGAAAAAGAAGCCTGTGAAATAGTGAGGATTAACTCACTCCACACCTTCCCAATTAGTTCATGTCTAAATATGGACACTACTGAATTTGCCATCTGGCACACAGTATCCAAAGCCTATGCAAGGACAGGTCTGGAAAGCGTGCCAACTATAACATCAAGAAAAGAGCTAGTGGCTGAAAGCTGTGGGTATCTATGCTTGGCCAGGCATTCAGCAGATTATTGGGGAACAGGGTCAATACAAAAACCTGGTGCCAGGCACAAAGCCACTGCACAATGATAACAGAGCAAATGGAATTAGCAGGAAGGCATGCCAAAGCCAGCAAGACTGCTTTCTCACCCCCACACCCAACAAACACTGCATTGCAAAAAGGCACACTACCATCCCAAGCAAGGTGGATACTCTTTAATGTGTGTGTAGGGCTTCAGTCACTGTGCTTCTTCCTGCCTGCTGTGAGATTCCCTCCCTTCCCTAAGCTGTACCCAATAATTTGAGTAAACTAGATATACCTAACAATTTAAGCCACTGATGCCACCAAAATTCATTGAGATTTGCACTTCTCAGGATCCTGCTTACAAGTTACATGCTAGAGCACCTGTTTTGCACACTTTTTGGGCTACTTTGTGAAAAGCTGGTCTCTGCTCCTACAGATCCACAGACAGATCCACCCACAAACTATACAAACAACTATGGTTGTAATTAATGAGTTCTGTGGCCATAAGCACAGCTCAGATGCCAAGATATGACTTTAATGGTACCCACAATTCTTTGACCCTCCAAAATGATGGCACTAAATAGGAGGCCTGATAATAGTCTAAATGCATGTTAGTTTCATAGGGTTGGAGTGTTTTTGTAGCCATTATGGTCCAGAAAATGTATGAGATGCAAAAAATGTTTGTGATATCTTTTATTGGACCACCTTTTTAGTTGGGAGAGTGCCCTTCCTCAGGTCCAAGAAAGAGGCAGATATACGTTACTTGCATGGGAGAAGGCTGTGAAGTAGGAGTGAAGAGGTATTATAAGGACCCTTATGAGATAAAGGTAGCACAATTGATTAAGCAATCTAGTTAATGGCCGAGTGAGACCATTCAAGAAGGGAGGTAGTTATTACTCGTGAAGTGAAGGGAAAGTAGTAGGGTTAGGTTTGAATAAGCCAGGAAGCTAAAGTCAGTAAGTCTGTATTAAGTCTAGATTTTGTACTGCCCAGTAAAGTTTTGAATTTCTGTTTCCAGGCCTATCTTCTGGAGGTGTTGTGTAAATTCCCTTTGACCACAGGGATTGTGACATCAGAGAGGAAGTGGTCATTCTATGAAAAGGGTTCCCCTAGTGGTGTTCATCCCCCCCCAGCACACATTACACTTCAGACATGTCTTAAATTGTTATCTGGACACATATTCAAACAATTAATGGAGTGATAAAACAAGGAATAAGCCACAAAAGTATTACACAAAAACATGTAATATCTGTGGCTGGTTCCTTTCATGATGTCAATTGAACATGCACAGTCTTGGACTCCCAGCTAACAGGGTTTCAGCCACAGGAGTTTGCTACTTGCCCATACAGATCATGATCCTAGGCTCCCCCTTCACCAGTGATAAGGCAGGATGCGATCTGATGCTTGATTCTACAATCATGCCTCCTGTCATGAATGGGTGTCATAGCAGGAAATGCAATTGTGGAGATTGTTCCTCGTATCCTCTGGCACAACAGAAGGAAATAGTAAGATTTAGTATGAGCATGGATGTGCAAAACTAGATAAAAGGCTGATACCTGGATTAAACGTTGGTTGTGTTGTCCATGTTGACTGAGAAAGCAAGGGGGGGGGGGAGTACAAACGCTCTGCTTTTTTTCTACATCTACTTAAGCTATCAGCATAAATTCATCTAATTACAATCAAAGTAGTCATTATGAGAATACATTATCTGATGCATGTAGTCCTTTTTCTGCTGACAAATAATTGACAAAACAATCCCGCTTTCTCTGAATGTTTCCACTTGAAGCATAAAAATAAAACTAGAGCTATACAGCATTAAAACAAGCCCCTCCACTAGTTCAGTCACGCCAGTAGACATGGCATATCTCCCACTAGTGGATAGTCTCTCTTTCATTCACTCACTCTCTCTCTCTCTCTCTCTCTCTCTCTCACACACACACACACACACACACACACACACACACACACACATATCAATATATATGATGCAGTCTCTACTATGGCAGCTCCCTGAAAGTTTCTCAGCTCACCAGAGCAATTGCCATGGAAATGTTGTGACAAGCCCCTTGAGGCACGTGAGTGGTCTATACATCAGTATTTTTTAACCCAAGAGGTCTCTTTTCAAGACTACATTGAATTAAGTAAGTCACACTATTACTGAGGCACTCTCAAGACTGGTGATATAAAACTTTAGCAGTGATTTGCCAGCCTTAATCGCTTTTCAGATAAATTCAGCAGCCCCATGGAAGTCCTAGGCATGCTTTTCTATCATTTGTGCAGTATAATGAAGTCTCCATTGTTCAGAGTCTGTTTTCACTCTTCTTAGCAATCCCTTTTGTAGCAGGGGTTGCTTTTTAGTGAAGGCAAGTGCTCTTTCAGTGTCAAAAGAAACAGTCTCCAAGAAAAAAAAAAAATCAATGAAATGAAAAAGAATTAAACTGGGTCTTTAAATAATTAAATACCACATTATTGCAGCTCAGATTGGAACATTTCTGCCTTCTGTTTTCCCCAGCCCCTAGTAGGCTGCAGAGAGTTGGCAAATATAGTAGCATTTGTGCCTAAACCCTGAAAGTAGGTTGCCAGGTTTTCTTTCTTTACCTTCTCTCCTTTACTCTTCCCTATTGTTTTTGCATGGTTTCTCGACCATACCATTTATTTGTTATAGAGAATTTCAGCTGGTGTAAACTGTCTTCCCAACTGACTTGAGCAGAGTAATGTTACTGCCCTTCATGTTTGCCTGTGTTAAAGAGAGATGTCTGAAAGTAAAAATCTTAACCCAGATCTTCAGGTTTGGATCTGTATTATCTCTACTTTTAAGCGAATTTAGTACTTATGAAACATGGCAGACTGGCAGTCCTAGAAATTGTACTGCTCTGCTTAGCAACAGAAATGATACAGTATGGGCAGAAACAATGACAGGGACAACCCACCTCAGGATGTGTCTCAGTGCCGAGCCAGAGAGATTATCCCCTCAGGGCTGATGATTATCTTTATTCTGTCCTTGGCCTCTTTGCTTATACTGTTATTTTCTAGTCTGCTGTATCTTCTCTTCTCTGAACTCTGCAGAATGTTTAACAACACAGAACAGTTGTGAAAACGTATCTGCATTTCTATTGTGCTTGCCTTCCATCTGAGGCTATCTACAGGTTTTAAAAACATAAGTGATTAATCCCCACTTTACAGTTGAGGAAGCTGAGGCACAAAGGATGACTTACCCAATTTCATACAAAAACACTGATACCAGAAATAGGGCAAAAATCTTGCTGTCCTGATTATGAGTCCTGTGCTATAACCACAAAACCATTCTTCCTCCCTTCCAGAAGTTGTATGCCACGGCAGAGAAAAGCTATACACATCAAGAGCATTTTTTCACTTAAATTCAACTTGCCTCCTACATTGTGACAACAGCTCATGACTGTCTGAAAAGTTGATGAGTTCCCTGTGGGCCTAGTGACAATCTCAACACCAAGACTGAGTGATGAGTGCTGCCCTTCCATTCTCCCCTTTTAAACCTAAAATGTAGGGACTAACAAGGAACTTGAGAATGAGAGGGGAAAGCAAGTCATGGCAGACTCTGTTACAGATATGCATATGTTTACTTCATGCTCAGCTTTTGCATCCCTAACTAACCAATGGGATACATATTCCCACTCTTTGCTCAACTTTAGTTTTTATAAAGAATGTAATGAAAACAATGTGGAACCTAGATAGTTAATGAGTTAGTATCTCCAAAAAGAATCAGAGGAAACACAGAAAAATGATTTCTATGATTCTATTTGGAAATATTAGCTCATTAACAATCTAAATTCCACATTGTTTCCATTACTTTCTTTAAATAAGCTAAAGTTGAACAAAGAGTAGGAATATGTTCCTCAAATATTTATTATATATTGAAAATCCGCTTCTATAAATCCATTCTCCAAACCTCTTTTTGTGAACATTCTAGTAGTCAGTCCTCCATAACACAAAAACTTGCAAAATTTAATTTTAAGCTCAAGTCCTGAAATAGTCACAGCATATAAATATCCAACTGTATATTTAACTATCATAATTTAAATTCACACAGTGAGAGCTAGCTATATAATTGTCTCATCATGAATTGAACATAGAGCTGGGCATTTTTTTTCAGTGAACAGTAATTACCAAAAAATATATTTCTGGAGGACCAGAAGTTGTCACGAATTCAGGTTGAATTCCACTTTATCTGGGGGAGAAATGGGGCCAAATTTTATAAAAGAAAAGTTTTGTTTTAGCATTTTCTGAATATTTGCAGTTCTTATTTTTAAAACAGCATTTACAGTTGAACTATTTCCTTTCTATTGTGAAAAAGGATCGCATAACCCAACAACTAAATTAATCTTTTGTGGTTTGTTTGAGGGTTGTTTTTTTCGGGGGGGGGGGGAGGGGAGAATCATACAAATGGTCTCATTTGCCCTAAAATGACACAAAACATTGTACTTTGGGTTGAACAAAATGTTCTGAGTGAAATTTCTCTTTTAGCTTGAAAGAAAATGAGGGCACAGTCACACAGCATTGTTCCATTTTACTTTATTTAATTTATTCTAAATTTACTATGGAGAGAAAGTGGAGCAGACACAAGATGCACAGCATTTACTCCAGAGATGCTGTTCTCCAGTGTTACATTACTTCTAAGAAAGTTGGAAGTAAATTAACTCTGGAGAAAGTTTCTTCAGTGTATGTGCTGTGTATCCATTATGATTTCACTCTGCCATAGCCATTTGATCAATGTAAATTAACTTCACTACCCCGGGCACTGCAATAGCACTAGCATCTACTTCAGGCAGACATTTTGGGATGTTGGTTGTGTCTGTTCCTTACTGGGTACATTTACTTGAGACATTTACTGCAAAGCTTAGCCCCATAGTAAACATCTCAGCATCTACACATGCACCCCTATTAGGGGTCAGGAAACTAATAAACTCTTCAGCAGGACCATACTTGTAAATACCCTACTGCAGAGTTTTTTCATGCTTAACAATGATGTGTAGATAGTGAGCCAACTGGCTGGGGCATGAGGGTGATTCATAGATTCATAGATTCATAGATGTTAGGGTCGGAAGGGACCTCAATAGATCATCGAGTCCGACCCCCTGCATAAGCAGGAAAGAGCGCTGGGTCTAGATGACCCCAGCTAGATGCTCATCTAACCTCCTCTTGAAGACCCCCAGGGTAGGGGAGAGCACCACCTCCCTTGGGAGCCCGTTCCAGAACTTGGCCACTCGAACTGTGAAGAAGTTCTTCCTAATGTCCAATCTAAATCTGCTCTCTGCTAGCTTGTGGCCATTGTTTCTTGTAACCCCCGGTGGCGCCTTGGTGAATAAATACTCACCAATTCCCTTCTGTGTCCCCGTGATGAACTTACAGGCAGCCACAAGGTCGCCTCTCAACCTTCTCTTGCGGAGGCTGAAAAGGTCCAGTTTCTCTAGTCTCTCCTCGTAGGGCTTGGTCTGCAGGCCCTTGACCATACGAGTTGCCCTTCTCTGGACCCTCTCCAGGTTATCCGCATCCTTCTTGAAGTGTGGCGCCCAGAATTGCACGCAGTACTCCAACTGCGGTCTGACCAGCGCCCGATAGAGGGGAAGTATCACCTCCTTGGACCTATTCATCATGCATCTGCTGATGCACGATAAAGTGCCATTGGCTTTTCTGATGGCTTCGTCACACTGCTGGCTCATGTTCATCTTGGAGTCCACTAGGACTCCAAGATCCCTTTCCACCTCTGTGCCACCCAGCAGGTCATTCCCTAGGCTGTAGGTGTGCTGGACATTTTTCCTCCCTAGGTGCAGCACTTTGCATTTCTCCTTGTTGAACTGCATTCTGTTGTTTTCTGCCCACTTGTCCAACCTATCCAGGTCTGCCTGCAGCTGTTCCCTGCCCTCCGGCGTGTCCACTTCTCCACATAGCTTTGTGTCATCTGCAAACTTGGACAGAGTACATTTCACTCCCTCGTCCAAGTCACTGATGAAGACATTAAAGAGTATCGGTCCAAGGACCGAGCCCTGCGGGACCCCACTGCCCACACCCTTCTAGGACGAGACCGACCCATCCACCACGACTCTCTGGGTGCGACCCTCTAGCCAATTCGCCACCCACCGGACTGTGCAGTCATCCATATCACAGCCTCTTAACTTGTTCACCAGTATGGGGTGGGATACCGTATCGAAGGCCTTCCTGAAGTCTAAGTATACAACATCCACCCCTCCTCCTGTGTCCAGGCGTTTCGTAACCTGGCCATAGAAAGAGACTAGATTGGTCAGGCACGATCTGCCCGCCACAAACCCATGCTGGTTTCCCCTCAGCATAATTTGCCCTGCCGGGCTCTCACAAATGTGAGCCTTGATAATTTTTTCAAAGACTTTACCAAGGATGGAGGTGAGACTGACTGGCCTATAGTTGCCCGGGTCCTCCTTCCTCCCCTTTTTGAAAATGGGGACCACGTTAGCCCTTTTCCAGTCCTCCGGGACTTGGCCCGTGCGCCACGAGCGTTCGAATATTCCCGCCAGTGGCTCTGCAATGATGTCGGCCAGTGCCTTCAGCACCCTCAGATGGAGCTCATCCGGGCCTGCCGACTTAAAGGCATCCAGTTCTTCCAAATGACTCTGCACCACCTCAGGGTCTACGCATGGAAGTCTGGCGCCTTGCTGCTGCCTCTCTACAACCCCAGTGAGAGACTTGTCATGCCCCTCACGTAGGAACACTGAGGCAAAGAACTCGTTGAGGAGTTCAGCCTTGTCCCCCCTGTCTGTCACCAGTGGAGGGGCTGTCTGCTGGCTAGCTCCATGCTGAAGCACCCACATGCCCCAGCCAGCCCCTCTGTACCATATTGAGTCCTGTTGAAGCAGCCCTGGGCTGTCAGGCTGACACCCAGGGCTGCTAGCCAGGTCTGCTCTGACCAGGCTCCATACGCTGTGCATAAATAAACCTTGGATCTGATTTGTCCAGAGCTAATGGCTCTCAAGCACATGTTCAAAGGGGGCGCCTGGGAGCAAAAAATTCCAGAGCAATAAGCTCCGGAGTTCATTCATGTGCACTAACTGCACGTGTAGATACTCCCAATAGAGAGTAAAAATACTGCAGAATAAAATCCAGGGTGTATTACTTGCCCTTGCTCTAATTTTTTTTCAATTCAATGCAAAAGGTGTGGCTACCAAACTGAAAAATGTATTATTCACATGGCAGGAATCAGAAAGCACTGTATGGTTGCATCTACATGCTGCCATGCTTTAGTACTTCTTTTTGGAAGTACTAAAGCATGGTGCAGTATGGGCAATTAGTGCGCTGTGCATGTGGCACATGGTTAGATTTCACTGCTACATCACCATATCAGTGCGCTATATCAAGGGAACGCGCTGTTACGGCAACATAGCTGCCGATCACATATAGACCCATGTGATGGCTATGTCACCATAGCATGCTGTCCAGCAACAGCGTTTCACTACATCACCATAGGGCAACGCGCTATGATTTATATAATTATCCAACACCCATAAAATGTGAAGTTCAAATATTCATCACAAATATAGGGAGATACAACCAAATAAATACAGATGAATAAATGCAAAACATAATCATTTGACACTGTTCACAGACATACTATGAATAAAAAAGTTAGTGAATTCTACAAAAATTATTCATAGGAAGTTATGGTGTCCATAATTTGAAAATATGTTCTCAATGGACTTCATGTCATATTTTATCCATGTTTTTCCCCTCGTAGTTCAGTGGAAATGGATCAGGACCAAAGTGAACCTAGTGCTGGAAAAAAGATGCTGAATACATCTCTAGGTTGCAGTGTCTATTAAGGACAGTGCTGTGCCAGGAGCAGAGCAGAAAGGCACTGAACCAGCAGAAGTCCTTGGAGAAACTGTGCCTCAGCTCAGCATATACCTCCGGGGAGAGCAGGGAAAAATATTTGCTGGACTCTCTTTGCCACTGAAATTCATTCTGTTCACCTGAGGAGAAGCAGCTCCACTTTCCCATGTCCTTTCTGGACCTGGACGTTCCATGACTCTAAACACGAGTAATATTTACCCTATGACTGTGCCTAGGTCCTACATAGAAACACAAAGGGAAAGTTCCTTATGCCTTCATGTACATACACGTCTTCAGGGAATGGAAACAATTACAGCTTAATCCTGTTTCACTTCACAAGCCCAAATGATTCTTACTTGGCCATTTAACTGTGATTTCTGCCATTTGCATACAGTTTGCAATACTGTTTCACACACAAGCATCCATACAGTTACTGTGCATGCTCAGTAGCCCGTATTGTGACTAGACAGGTGCATGGCTCTGTACACACTACTTCACCCTAAAATGTGGCCTGGCAAAAACCCATGATTAGCAGGCATTAGACAAAAAAAGGAGGCGGACTCTTCATGCAGTAGCAAAATAGCCTAGTGGTTAGGGCCTGCACACAGGAGGTGGGAGACCCAGATTTTAGTGCCCCCCTCACCTAGAGGGGGAGTGAACCTATGTCTTTCCTGCTTATCAGAAGAGTGTTCTGGCCACACATCATGCATTACCCAGCATTCCTCTTGAAACTGAGCCATTTCACCTTATATTTAATACTCATTGAATTAAATTGATGGAGAGCAGTGTGGAAATTTTTGTCCCATTGAGACAAAGGCTCAGTATAAAACCCAAGGACCTTTTCTTTCAGCCATCTCGGTGACCCACACACCCTTTAGTCATTGGACCAAAAAAAAAGGGACGGCTCACTTCCCGCATCAACATCTAACACTCACTACTCATGGCTTTTTCGCTAGCTATGATTTTGGTACTTAGGCTTACCCCAGTACACGTATACGGTACCTCATACCTGCCCAGCCAGAGGATGTCTGTATGTCTACACTCCATGTGGCATAGGATCACAAATTGTGTGTAAGTGCCAAAAGCAGCACTTAAGTGGCTGGGTAAGTACCATTTGAGTACATAAAATGAAATATGATTCTTCTCTTAGATTTTCTGCTTCCAGGTTTCAGTTTAATTTAGTGCATGGTACAGATGCCCATTTAACAGCACTGGAAATCAAAGCCCTCTGTTTATGCACAGAACATGAAGCACACAGGTGGTGACAGTGCAAGTTCCCCCTATGCTCACCCAGCAATATGTTTTAACCCTGACCTACAAAGAGTAAAATAGTTTCGAGGGGAGCAGGAGAATCTACCACTTCATCTTGATGTGGAACTGAAACCCTGGGAATCCAAAGTCTCCTCTGACTAAAATGAATTTCTGCTGGCAGTGGGGTTAGGCAATGTATATTTAATTATAATATTTGAAATTCATGTTGTCATATTTGGATAGTTCCACCCATCATTGCCTCCTCCCTGTCTGGGTTGAACAATCCCCCTGATGGGACTGGGGAGGTCCTTGAGATGAGCACCATGCTTGGGCTGGAATAATACTATTATTATGTAAATTATCCTGAAGAGCTGCCTCTGTTGTGCAGGCTACACTAAAAAATGAATGAAAAAAAGATTAGATTCTGTGAGATCCGTCCTTGCAGGAACAATGTATTGTAATGCAGATTTCCTCAATTTCCTTCAAAATCCCTCAGATAATGCAGGACAACACTTTTCAATGGTTCCCACTATATGCACTGCATGTCTAAGTAAATGGGAACATGGTACACTTCAGAAATCATTGTAAAGAATTACTGTTTATCTGGATAAGGAAGGATAGTCTTGAGGGCTCATTATGCCTACTGATCTGAATGCATTTAAAACTCTGTCCCCATTTTCCCATTGCTAGAATAGCAAAACCTAACATCTGTGCAAAAATTGTCTTGCTGAACAAAAAATATGGCTGCCTATTCCACTAAAAGGATAGAGTGCATTGCTAATGAAACCTTCACCCCATATTTATCTGTCCTTCAGAGGAGTTTGAGGCTGCCGTATTTTAAAGTTCCCACAAGAAATCTCCATTGTCTTGCCTTCAGTTTGAGGGCCAAATAAAAGATTGAGGCCACTTGTGTGGCCAAGAAATGACTCAGAATGTAGATCTGTACTGATAATGATGAATTTTTGTAAGGAGCAATATAAGCGCATGTCAAAGCTGGATAGCAAAGCATACAATCAGGTTGCTAGATGCTGAGCAGCTCTTGCAAATGGCTGAGCACTCACATCTTCCCTTGAATGAAGGTCATGAGAAATAATGACTTCCAGCATCTGGCAGGATCTGGCTCTTAGACACCTGAGTTGCTGTTTGCATATGCAAATGTATGTGTCAGAATATTATCATTTAAAGATGTGGGAATAAGTACCCTTTCATTTCTTGTTTGTGAAACCCTGTCCTACAGTTAAACATTTGGCTCTGGATCTCTGCTATTAGTTCTTTTTAACACCAGTACTACTTTCACTGCCAGTTTTGACTGTCTCCTGGCAACAGGCTTCTTTAAAAGACACTGCCACATTAAATTTCCCCAAATAGTCTCTCTTTCCTATGTAACCTTCACACGTGCTTATGCGTGTGCACACACACACTCTCTCTCACACACACACACATACATATGTTATCTGGCTGGGGGATTTTTGTCTGCTTTGTGTAGATAAATCCTGAAGTCACTCAGTCACTCATTTGGTCACTTAAGTAATGAAATCCATTGTCCATTCTAGTATAGAGCAACCTATGGACCTCACCGTTAACATTTTGCACAAAGCACAGATATTGAAATTATGAAGCAATCAACTCTATTTTCTAAAGATTCCCAACTGCACAAAGCAGAGTAATATATTTTTAAGAATGAAAGGGTACATTTTCAAAGTGCTTTGCTCAGCATTTTATTCTCCTGCCTCTTATTAAAGTTAATGGGAGTCGAGCAGCTGAAACCCCATGGAATGCACATGGATTGATGGCACAATACAGCTCAAAATGAATGCTGGATTGTGAAAGAGTCAAGGTACAAAACAGCAATTTTTGCTTGATTTAGCCATAGTCTATTTTCCAGTTCTCAGTACATTAACCACTTTGCTGCTGATCTCTTCTGCACTGAGACAAAGCTCTCTAAAGTGTCAGCCTTCCACTGACAACACTGAAAATAGGGCGACATATGATACGTGGGACAGGACCCCATCATTGTTTGGCCTAAGGTGACTGCCCATCCCTAATTAGGCAGAACAGTCCCAGAATGGGAACATCAAGTCCCAGTCCCAGACTGCATAGTTCAGGGACAGCATTTGCCCAGGATCCACAGTATTGTGCAGGAATCCAGGTTTTCTGTTCACTGTGGAAAACCATGGGAAATGATGGGTTTCCCCTTGCAGGCTGGTAGCATTCCATCCTGCAAGGGGCTGCTTTGGGCTGCCAGGTGCGCCACATGCCCGCACACATGTATGTGGCCAGTAATACAGCCAGGCACCATGGAGAGCATCTCCCTGCAAGTAAGTCTATGCAGTGGACAGGGCATAGGGGGCACAGGGGGATGCAGGTTGAGGCCCCCACAGTGAGGGAGGGAGTGAAGCAGGGGCTGGGCCCAGGGATACTACCCAGCCAGGGTGGTACATGAGACCTGGGGCTGGGGTGTGGAGCAGGACAGAACCATGGGTAGCTCATCCAGGGGGCAGGAGGAGCACAAGGGGGAATGTGTCCCCCCCCCCAAATTTGTGCACAGGGCAGAGATCAATGTGGGTTGCCCTCTGCAGGTTCAGGGCTCTGTGCCCTGCTGCCCTCCCCCTGGGAGCCCTGCATTGGCTGTGCTGCCATGGCAAGGCAGCCCCTGTCTGCCCGCCAGCAGCAGGGGCAGCAGCAGCATGGAGTTTTGCGCCCACTGTTGCTGAGTGGGGAGGGGGCATCCAGCTGGCAAGGGGCTCCTAGGGGAAAGGCAGCAGGTTGGGGAGCCCTGAGCCCACACCAGGCAGCTTGCATCCACCCCTCCTCCACTGGGGTCTGCTCCAGCCATGCCGCCAGCTGGGGAGGCGGGGGCAGAGGAGGAGGCAGGCATGTGTCCCACGTTTCTATTTTGAACAGGTGGTCACCCTAGTTTGCCCCACATGCCAAGTACATTTCATAATAGCACCTAAGTTAATGCACATGCTTCATTCTATCCCAGAGAGAGAGCAGTCTCTCAGTAAGATACATGCAAGATTAAAGGCTTTGAAGGCTAACCCTCAACATCTATTCAGTGCATTATTTTGTTAAAAGCATTTTTTTGCCATACTGAGTAGAGCCCATGATTCTGTAAGAGCAAAATTCTTGTCCAAAAATATTTCATTGAAATTTTTATAGGTGTAAACATACATCATTTATTTAAGAACAACATGATGCATGTATGTAAGAGAGAAACAGTGGAAAAAAACCCTGGTCATCTACTGTCTATCCCTGTGTGACAAATCTATTTGTTATGCCACTGGGTATAGACGTAGGCCCACCAAGTAATACTATAAGCCTCCCTTAAGAGGGAGGCCACTAAAGACATAACAACAGATTCCTTGGGACAATTAAAACCATACAAGGGATGGGAGTGGAGGTCAAAGGTTCAAAATAAATTCACCTAGGGAGGACGCCAGCAGAGCACACCAGACAGTTTCCACTGGCCCTCAAATGAATCCAAGGAGCCAGTGGACAATGCCAAGTGAAACTCTGCCTGGAGACATGAGTGGACAAAGGACAAGAAAGTGACCCCACAGTCCTTGGGGATCCTCTGGGCCAGAGCCTCCTTCCTTATGAGATAGATGGATACTGGGCAAGATGGACCTATGGTCTGTCCCAGTAAATGGCAGTTCTTATGTATAAGCATTTAAGTGACAGGAGGTTTTCCAACAAGTGTTATTTCTATTAAAAGTCTGAAAGTCAGGCAATTCTAGGTATGTCTACATTGATGTTTGGGGTTGACTCTGAGGGTTGCCCTCAACCATCTCGAGTCACAAGAGCCATCCCTCACTGTCTGCAACAGCAATTCTCAACCAAGATTCCACAGCACCCTGGGGTGCTTTAAGATCCTTTCAAGGGGTGCAAAGGGTGTGGGGTGCAATGCAATGTTAGCACTGTTGGGTGTGCAAACACGGTTCACAAGATAAGCCCAGAAATGTCACCAAAGAGTCCACAGTACTAAAACTATTTTGACCTGCTATGGTCTTTCTGAGTTGTTTGCAAGAGAAGAATTGTTCTATTATTTTTCTGTCAAAAAACAAGTCAAAACTAAGAGTTGGCATTTACTAAAGGGTGCCTCAAGTTTATCAGTGGGTACATTACAACTCACACCAAAGCATCCACATTATGCTTCCTGACTGAGTTCCAAATACACATTATGCTTCCTGAGCAAGGGAACAATGGGCTAGTAGGAAGGCATCCCATACTTCAGGAAAACGTCTGAGATGAGATTGGTTGGACTACATTAGAAGTCAAGCTTTGGGGTCTTCATCATAGATGGTCAGCAAGTAAGGGTTGACCTCAATCCCAAATTTACAGGGTAGATATACCCTCTAGGTCAGTGGTGCTTTGGGTTCCATGAGCCAGACGAGTGGTAAAGAGCCAGCCCACAGGCTGGATCAGGTCCTACATCACCTCTGTCCAATCGTGCATGCCTAAATCAACCCCACACCACCCCTTCTGAGCTCAGGCTCACGCTGCCTCCACCCAGATCAGGCCCTGCATCATCTCAGCCTGGCTGTGCATACCTGGGCCCATGCCACACCTACCAGATTGGGCTCATGTGTCCCCTGCCCAGACCGGGTCCCATGTTGCCCCCGCCTGGTCCTGTGCACACTGGCTGGGTCCTTCAGTGCTCTCAGCTGACCCCTTGCTTGCTGGGATTGGGCCCATCCTGCACATCCAGATCAGCCCTACACCACTCTGCGCACCTGATCTAGCACTCAGGGCAATGCTACCTAGCCAGCAGGGCTCCCCATAGATCCAGATATCTAGCAGTAGGGGAGCAGCAATTAAGGCAGCCATTGGTTCCCTACCACCAAATTTCTGGACCCAGAGAGAGCCGCCTGGGCCAGATTACCTGGCTCCATGGGCCAGATCATGCCTGCTCTAGGTCAAGGTTCCACAAATATCCTAAATTTTGCCTCCATCTTCTTTTTTCTGCCCGTTAACAATCCTTGTAAATATAGTCACCATAATTCTATAATATGGTGCTTTTGCGTTTACACTGGGAGTCACACACTTTCCCCATTATGCTATAAATACCAGTCTTCAAATTGCCTCAGACACTTTATCAGGGATCCTGGTTTTTTCTGATAAAAAAAATCCCCGTTTTTTTTATTTAAAAATGTCACCCAAAATCCACATTTTTCCATGATCAAAATGAACCACCACTAATATATATATTAGTTCATTTTGATCACAGAAAAATGTGGATTTTGGGTGACATTTTTAAATCCAAAAACTGGGGATATTTTTTTATCAGACAAAACCAGGATCCTTGCTCATTATATATGACTGACCACTATTTCAAATCCTCTTCTGCTTCACCTGACCTCATGTGGACAGTCAAAAATGCTGACAACTTGCCTCTTATTCTCCAGATAAATTTCACACAGAACTCATAAATTTCTCATAGATGCAAACAAGGAAAATTGTGATCTACTTTTAATTTCAACCGTGCTGTTGCTAGTAGGCAAATGCATAAACTTAGAAGGCCGTCAGTTCGTAAAGCTCAACGTATGCTAGCAAATGCTTATGGTTGTCAATTTTCTATATACAGGGAAGTTCCATAAAGTTCTGTGTATATGGAAATGTGATGATTTAACTAGAGATAAAACTAAGAGTCAGCACAAAGTGACAGAAGATCCTTCTTGACTTTCTCAATTTTTATGCTGTGGCCTTTGTCAGCAAATCTGAATGTCATTCAGAGACATCAGAACCAAAAAAGGACTTGCTCCTCCTGTAATTCACTTTGTGCCTTTGGGCATCTTTCCGAATCCCTATGGAGCCGTATCTCCAGTCCACAGGCCAAATCCAGCCCATGGCACCGTGTCATCCAGCCTGAACAGCTCACCATGGATCTGTGGGGACTTGAGTAGGCCATGGCCATGCACACTAGATCAGACATGCAGGAAGTATAGGGCCTAATCCAGACAGGGGCAGGGAAGGAACCCCAGAATCCAATCCCAACCAGGCAGAGGCAGTTCAAGGTCCTGAGGCCTAATCCTGGTCAGACAGAAGTGGTGTGGTGCCCTGAAACCCAATCCTCACTGGGCAGGGGCAGTACAGGGTCCTTGGAGCCTGATCCAGCTTGCTGAAGGTGGCACAGTCTCCCTGGAGCCAGATCCCAGCCAGGTAGGGGTGACATGGGGCCCTAGAAGCCACATCTGGCTGGGTGGGGGTAGCATAGGGCCCTTGGGAACTGATCCCAGCTGGGTGGATGTAGCATGGATCCCGTGGGGCTAATCTTGGTGTGTGGGGGCACTGCAGGCCCAGATCTGGCCTGGGGACCAACCCCACACCATTCATTTGGTCTACAGTGCCAAAACTATGAGCACCACTTCTCTAGACCAGCATTTCTTAACGTATGGGTTGCGACCCATGCCCAAAAGTGGGTTGCAAGAATGTATGGAAGGGTTGCAAACAATCACAGGAAAACATGGAAAATCACAGATTCTTTCCTTTAAAGGAGAAAAACATGGGAAATAGTGAGCTACCACTTGCAGGCTGTCAGAGTTCCAGCCTGCAAGGGGCTGCTTGGGGGTGAGGGAAGTGGGAAAAGGGTGATCAGCCAGGGGGTGCCATGTGCTTGCATGCAGGTGCACACACATGCATGTGGAAGCCCATCTGCATACAGAGCAGCCCCCACAGCTTCTTGCAGGTAAGACTATGGGGTGGGTGGATGATAGATGACACACAGGGGAGGCACAGGTGATGCACTGGTGGGTATGTGCTCCCCCACCCCAGATTTGTGTGCACGGGGTTGCAGCCTGGCTGGACTGGCACAGGCAGGAGCCACCTCCACAGCCCAGCAGACAGAACTCCAGTGCAGGGAGGCAGAGTGAGAATGTGTGAGGAGTAATGGGCGGGCAGAGGGCCACGCTGCCCTCACCTTCTCTCGCTGCCACTACTCCCCTCAGGCTGCAGCTCTACTCCAGATGAGAAGTGGTATGATGGGCAGCACAGGAGGCATGAGGAGAGTGGCAGTGGCCAGGTCATGGCAGTGGGATAGAGTCACGGCCTGGTGTGCAAGTGGCTGATGGCGGGAGGATGTGAGAGCAGTGCAGCCCCCCCTTCATTATTACTGCTGGTGGTTTGGCTGGCACAGGAGTCCTGGCAGCAGTGGTGGCAGCAGCAATGAGTCTCGATGCCCCACTCCAGGTTCCATCTACTGGGCCACTGAACTGGCTCCTGCCCCTGCCAGTCCGGCCAGGCTGTAGACCCATGCCCATTGTGGGTGCACACTGGTGGGCTGGGGCCTGGAGCCAGGAGGCAGTGGGTCAGGAGTGAGAAACATTAGCAGGACGGGGGGGGTGCAGGGTTATGGGCTGGGACTGAGGGGCACCTGCAGGGCAGGGAGCTGAGAGTTGGAAGTGAGGGGAATCATCAATTTGCATTGTGCAAATTGCAAAATGATAAATGTCATTTGGGAGCAATGGAGGCCCCCATGATGATATTGCTGTTAATGTTTTCCTGTTGATGTTAATTTTTGTCTTCAAAATTAAGACTGTTGAGCTGTTTTAACTATAGTGTGTAGTAAGTATTTTAAGGCTAAAATATTTGTATGTTTTCTACTTAAACTATTTAGTGCATCAGGACTGACCATCAATGTTTACAAATGGATCCTGGTACAAAAAAAGGTTGAGAACCACTGCTCTAAATCATTCTCTTCACTTACATTGAAAAGGAAATCAAAAATTGGACAAGGTCATAGAAGAAAAAGACAACATCTACTGCACATTTCCCATCCCCCTAGGCAGTACCATAGCAAGGAAGTTTGGCATCTGGGGCAAGCCTGCAGTGGCAGCCCATCCTTGTCCCACTCACAGATCTGGGGGGTACACCCCCCCCCATGCTTGCCTGGGGGTGCATGCAGCAGCAGGAGTCGCCCTCCCCCTATCCCTCCTCCACACCTCCCTCCCCACTTAGATGAGCCACTCATGGTTCCATCCCATGACCTGCCCAACTGGGCAGCTCCTGTTAGCACCCCTTTGCTTCAGCAACTGGGATAGTCACCCCTCTCGTCACCACCCCGCTCACACACCTTTCCTAGGAGACCAGGAAGGTCTTTCAGCGGACACAGGAGTGAAAACATCCGGCCACTCTCCAAAATACAATCCTTTTACTTAAGAAATTAGCACTAATGAACCATTCAGGAGTTAATTATGTAATAAGTAATTCTAATTTCCCATTCTAGCTCCTACCTTATAGGAAAAGATGGCAGCAATAGAAGGTGCAATGAAAGAGACTAAAAAAAGAAGAAAGCCATACTGATACCAAGGGGGAAAATCCTGTTGTCACACTGAGAAGTTTGCCCCATCTGCATTGTGCTATTTTTGACTTATGAAAACCTAATCTTCCCCCCTCACTGCCTTCCTCACAACTATAGTCAGAGATTCACAGGGAACTGTGGAAACAGAAGCTTACCGATTTTTCTGCTGACCTTTTTTTCCTCCCCATTTGAAAAAAAAAATACAATAATACTCTATCTGAAACTGGGATCTCAATGCTAAACTAACACAAGTAAAAGGTTTTGTGATCAACAGAATAAAAGTAGCCTGTGAGGACTAACAGTTATTTTAATTTAAAAGAGACAAAATGAATCCCTTTGTCCTTTAAAATATTCCTAAGAGGGAGAATGAGGAAAAGCTAAATCAGGGTGCATTTGATCCCTGAGAACTTTACTGAGTCCCGGAGAATCTGTGTTTTTAAGGCTTTATTTTTTGTCACAGTAAAAGGGAGAAGCAGAGAGTACTTTCATTCCAGATGTCTCAAATTGTTTTATTATTGAATGTATACACTGGCCTATATTATGCATAAAACATTTGCACTTCATGTTTGCTAACATAAACAATGATTCCATAATAAGGAACAAATAGAACAGGTTAATGCTCTGGGTTATCCTCAGCATGTGTATGGTAATGGTCTGTGGTGTTCAAATATGCATTTTCCACAGAAGATGTTAATTTTGAATCTTAAATCTTAGTCTTTAACACAGCTATATGCAGATATTTTCTTCCATAATGTGCGGCTCACCCTGCCAGGCACCTTGCTTTGATTGGTCCCCATTACAAACCAGAAGAAAGGCAAAATGTCAATTAACTGAGGCCTCTGGCAGACATTACACTTGATTAACATGTTAAACAGGGAGCTGCAAAGCAAGGCACTTGACACATCCTAGCCACAGGGACTCCGGGATCTAGGAGATGTACCCCAATTCCAGGGTTGCCATGAGTTGCACAGATGGGTTTCTGGCAACCGTGGAACACAGGGACCTTGGGATCAGAAAACCTTTCCTCAGTCCTGGGGTCCTGGTACAGAGACCCTACAAAAAACTGGATGTGCAGCAGACAAGGTTTTTGGGACATCCCAGCACACAAGGATTTAGGACTAGCCCCAGGGCTGGGATTGACAAATCAACTGATTGTCAGTCCCAGCCTCAGGACTTCATCAGAGTCTCATACTCTGGTCCCTGGCCTAGGAGCACACTGGAGTCTTGAACTGGTTCAAGAATGGTGCTAGGGCCTCGCTGACAGTTCACCCTTGGCTGTCAACACCTGGCTTTCAACCTGCTGGTGCACTAACAAGTAGTAATAGTGCAATTGGGATCTGATGTGTAATCCTAAAATTGCACATCCTGCCATGTACACGTGGGATTGGGGATCAGATCCCATCATGTCTTTAAATGAACATATGCTAGGGGCCTGAGATGCACAGGTAAGCATAAAATCAGTTCAGGCCAAAATAAATAACAAAAGCTATGCCTTAAGAATCTAAAATGTGCGTTATTACAAGAGGTGCCATGCCTTTTAATCCCAAAGTTATTTATCTTTCATACAAGGTTGGCAGCAAGGTTGATACAAGGTTCTCTCTTTTGCTAGTTATGTTATCAGCTATTAGTTATTTACACTAAAGGAAGAAGAATCCCTCATCATTTTACATTTTGATATATCTTGACTATAATATAGTTGTTTATCAGTGGTATAACAGGTCAGCTCTATGACTTTGGCATTGGTGGCACATGAAGCAATACCAGTTGCCATGCTTTTGGTGGCAGCACAGCCAGCCACCAGCTGTGGCTATAGATAGTTTTGCACCCTACCCCAAAGGTGATGTCCAGGGCTGCTGCCTTGGTTGCCATCCTCAGTTATGCTATTGTTTTTTACACTGTCTCACATGGCATTCTCATAGGTAAACTCAAGAAATACTGTCTAGGTGAAAACACCACATAGTTAATGCATGGCTAGTTGAAAAACTGTGCTTAGAAAGTAATGATGAACAGTTTTCTGCCTAAAAAATTCAAGCAGGATCTTGCAGGATTCTTTTCTTGGCCTAGTTACATCTAATGTTTTCATTAATGACATGATCAATAAAATAAAGCATACACTTATCAAATTTGTAGATGGCACCAAACTGGGAAGAGTCAAAAGGATAGGATTAGAATTAGAATTCAAAATGATCTTGATACATTGAAGAAATGGTCTCAAACTTACCATTACTCAGTATGGGATGTTGTGGCAGGGTACTGTTTGTGCCTGCCACTTTAAGTGCCGGAAGGCAGCAGCCAGCAGGTGTCTGATGAAGGCAGCCATTTTGGAATCAGGGGCTGCCCATATAAACAGGAGAGTTCGGCTGCCTAGAGGCCAGGCAAAAATACTGTCTGACTGGACAGGTGCTGATATCATCTGGAGGTAAGGGAGGAGCTGTAGAGGATGGCTAGGAGGCTCCTGGTCCTGGGCGTGACCTAAAACTGCACCTTGCTGGGAGTGGGTGGGTGGCCTGGTGGGGCTCTCAGTGGTGCGGGAGCTCCCAGGAAATGCCAGGCCAGTTACCACCCCAGTGAAAGGTGGGTTGGGGTGCCTTAACCCCTAGCCCCCATGACTGATGGGTTACCCCTTTGTTGGAGGGTTAGGAAGGTGGACCCCATGGTGAAAGAGTAAAGGCCATAGACTCAGGCCTGTCTGAATGCCCCCTGACTAGCCCATGCTGGGGCCAGGACTGGAAGGATCAAAGGGCTGGGGGCCCACCATGAGGAATGCCCAAGAGCTGAGGGCCTGGGGTCCTGACTGGCCTGGAGGTGGGCCAGGGCTAGAGAGCTGAAGGTCCTGGTGGGGGATTGCACCCAAAGGGGGATCAGTTCAGGGAGCTATATTGCCTGGTGCGAAGGTGGAGGAGTATGCCTGAAGGGAGGAATCCAGGTGAGGTTCAATAGTAGGATTCTGGAGCCTAGAGCAAGGGGCTGGTGATTATGAGAACATAGATGCCATCTGTGAGGCTTGGGCTGCGGTGTAGGGGAGGAAAGGAGCTGCAGATAGCGCCCTCTGGCAGTGGGGCATGAAATGGGAAGCCTCCCACTTAATTAACATCTATTTATTAATTAACATCAAGGTGTGGTGAGTGAGAAGGTGGGCAGGCCACAGCAAAATCAGCCCCGAGCAGGCCCCTTGTTACATATGTATTAACAGGAGTATCATCTCTAAAACATGGAATGTAATTCTTTTGCTTTATTCCTCACTGATGAGGCCTCAGCCGTACTCCCAGTTTGGGACACCATTGTAAGGGATTGGGACAAAGGCAGTCTTGTCTAATGGTTAGAAAGCAGGGGCCCAGGGCTGGGTCAGAGGATGGGAGCCATGGGCATTTTTACACATGTTCAGTGGGTCGGGGCAGGGCACTTTAATTAGAAAGCTGGACAGCATCAAACAAGCTTTAGATAAAGTGCCCCTGCAGCAATCTTGAAGTGCAGGAATGCTGATACACAAGACGCAGAGGCTGCTGACGCACACTAATTAGTATGCTCCAACAGACTCAACTAATTGATTCTGCTCTGACACACTGTAATTGCAGCACGTTGGAGCAGCACCCCTGCACATCTACAGGCACCCCATATTGCCAAATCCAGAGGGAATACAGTGGCAGAGTCCACAATACTGTCTAGGGATCAGGATCCAGAGATCAGATGCCAAGTCCCAATCCAAGGGATAATCAATAGGGCAAAGTCCAAGAGTAGGGCCAAATTGGGATCAGGAGCCAGGAAGCAGATCCACAGGGAAATCCAAAACCAAAGTCCAGAGTTAATCCAAAACCAAGGTCAGAAATCAGAAACTAGAGTGCAGAAATCAGGAGGCTTACCACCACAGAATTAGGTCAGAACTGTTGACTGGCTTGCAAGTCCAGGGCCCCAGCTGGTGCTAAATGGATAGGGTGTGCTTCCAGCAGCTAATCAAGATACTCACTGTTTTTAAAGGGGGCCGAGTTCATTAGCTGAGGCTTACTACAGGTGTGGCTGCTGAGATACTTGGCCCAGGCTCTCCTGATCAATGGTCCCTGACAACCATGCTTTAAGAAAGATGTAGACAAGTTATAAAGCATCCACAAGTGAGCCACAAGATTGATAAAAGGTTTAGAAAACATGACCTATGAGAGAAGCTTAAAGGAACTAGGTTTGTTCATCTAGCATAGAGGAGGACTGAAGGGAAGCTATGAAAGTAATCTTCCAATATGTAAAAGGCTATTATGAAGTGATTGCTGTTCTCTTGTTTTGTATATCCACTGGGATTAGGACAAGAAGAAATTATCTTAATTTGCAGCAAAGAAAGGTTATATTAGACAGTAGGGACAACTTCTAACTTCAAGGGTTGGAGGAGGCTACCTAGGGAGGTTGTAGAATATCTTCCACTGTGGGTTTTTAGCAGCTTGGACAAGCAACTACCAAGAATGTCCCTGAGGTATAGTTCACCCTGCCTCATGTAGAGGGATGTCTAAGTCTCTTGATGGCTTTATTCCAGCTTTTTATTCCTATGAGTTTTGTTTTTTAGCAAAAGACAGTGGCTCACAACCACTGTACCAGCCCCTGTATCAATGCCATTAACAGCCATAATACCAATGGCCAATAACAACACTATTATTCTAGCAGTTGGGTATCTACTGTGGGTCGATACAGCCTGACTCAGTTTCAGTACTGTTACCATTAATATTGATGTAATGTTAAAGTTATAAGCATGTACAGTGAAACACAATCTGAGACCATCCTAGAAGGAGTGAACTTCTGAACCAATGACCTACTTAGAGGTGGTGACCATGCGTAGATGTGCTTCTGGATTTGGAAGGAAGACAGTAATTTCTGAAGTAAATGTGAGAGACGGCTTTGAGTGACAGAAATGTATCAGAGTACAAATGAAAGGGATTGGTGGCAAGTGTGATGGACAGGCAGTGAGTTGTCATGCGTGATTGTTATATAAGGATGCTGCAGAAATGTCTCTTCTCTGCACATGCCTGGGTGTTCTGTTGAGAACTATCCAATCACCCATCAAAAATAATGGGGTGGGGAGGGGGGGAGAGAGTGGGCAGGGATGGATCCTCATGCCCCACCTGCCCCACCCCCTCCATCCAGGCCTGCTCCCCCCCATCCCTCCTGTTGCTTGGGGTCCAGGCCTGCTCCCGCCCTCCATGCCACAGCAGCGGGGGAGGGAAGGAGCTGGCTCAGACCCAATGTGGGGGAGACCAGGCCCAACGGTGGGGAGAAGCCAGCCTGCCATGGTGGTGGGGGGTGGAAGCAGTGGGCCTGGGCTGACCCAGTGGCAGTGGGAAGGCAGGAGGAGCAGGCTCAGGGCTGATGAAGAGGAAGGGGGATGGGGGAGGAATTGGGTCTAGGCCCAAGGGAGATTCATAGATTTCATAGACTTTAGGGCTGGAAGGGACCTTGGAAGATCATCGAGTCCAGCCCCCTGCCCAAAGGGCAGGAAGTCAGCAAGGATCATAGGATCCCAGCAAAATAAATATCCAAATGTCTCTTGAAGGTGTTCAAAGTAGGCGCTTGAACAACCTCCGGCAGCAGGCTATTCCAAACCTTGGGGGCTCGGACAGTAAAGAAGTTCTTCCTTATGTCCAGCCTAAAACAGTCAGGGAGGAGTTTGTGACCATTCAACCTTGTTATCCCTTGGGGTGATCTCATCAGATCCTGGTGAGCACCCCTGATAAACTTATATATAGGTGGCCACCAGATCACCTCTGAGCCTGTGCTTTTCCAGGATGAAGAGTCCCATGGCTCTCAGTCTCTCATCATAAGGTCTGTTTTCCTGATCTCTGATCATGCGCGTGGCTCTCCTCTGGACTCTCTCAAGCTTCTCCACATCCTTTTTGAATTGTGGAGCCCAAAACTGGATGCAGTACTCCAGCTGCAGCCTCACCAAAGCCGAGTACAATGGGAGAATGACATCCTGGGATTTGCTTTTGAAGCATCTATGGATGCAAGCCAGCATTTTGCTCACTTTACTAGCTGCAGCATTACATTGATGTCTCATATTCATCTTGTGGTCAATCATGACCCCTAAGTCCCTTTCATCTGTAGTGCTAGCCAGCGTAGCACTGCTGAGCCTATAAGCACGCTGCAGGTTTCTCCTCCCAAGGTGGAGAACCTTGCATTTTTTGGTGTTAAACACCATCAGGTTCTCATCCACCCATTTCCTGGACCTGTCAAGGTCTGCCTGGATCACTGTTCTGTCCTCAGGTGTGGATGCTTTACCCCAGAGTTTAGTGTTGTCAGTGAACTTGGCCAATCTCCTTCTGACACCAATGTCTACATCATTAATGAAGATATTAAATAATATAGGCCTTAGGACAGAGCCTTGAGGGACCCCACTGGTCACAGCGCACCACACTGACCCACTCCTCCCCTCCCCCGCTGCTGCCGCATTGGGCCAGGCCTGCTGCTTCGCCTCCACCGTCACCATGGGCCAGCTTCTCCCACAGCTCAGGCTCACTCCTCCTGCCCCCCTCCATATTGGGCCTGGGTCCACTCCTCCCCTACCCCCACCACCACTACCGCTGCCCGCTACCGCCGCCGTGCACCACTGGGGTGTACCCACTCCTCCCTGCACCTGTATTGGGCCTGCTTCTTCCCCTACTACCACTGCATCAGCCCCGCATTGGCCCTGCAGGTGGCAATGATGGAAGGGGGGGAGGGGCAGGCTGAGGCCAGCACCGGTGGCTTGGGCCCCCCGCCCCCCCATGGTTTCCTGACCCTGCTCTTCTTCCCCCCCCCATGCTGCTGCCACCACCATCACCCCCGCTCCATCCCCTGTGTCCCCACCATCATGGCGGCACTCCACCACCTCCTGTCCGAATGCTTCTTCCACTCTGACTGGCTGTTTATCAGCCAGTCAGAGCGCGAATAAAGCATTATGGATGGACAGACAGACAGATTAAGGCTTTTATAATATTAGAATGACTAGATCACTTCAGAACTGAGTTTGTGTGTCTGAGAGAGCAAACTTGAATTCGTATGCTTGCTAGAGTGCCGTAGTTAGTTTCTGTGCCAGTGGCCAAACTGCTCCAGGTCCAAAGCAGTCTCAGTGAAGAGGGACCCAGTTGTATCAGCACCAGTAAAGGAGAACTCAGACTTTGATGAACAAGATATCTGGCAGAGAAGCAGAAAGATGTCTGCACAGAAGACTAATATAAATATATCCTCCTCTGTTCTAGTTGGTAAAGTATTGAGTATTGTCCTTGCATTGTCCTTGTTCATCTCTTGAACGGTGTTGGTACCCATCGTTGTCATTATTCTTAATTATTCTTCTCTTTTCTTTTATTATGAATAAATTCTTGTGTTTTGTGTTTACATCTCTAACTTAATTTTTTTTTTTTTTTACCTAATACACTGAGAAAACCAAGCTGGGCATCCTAGCCAGCGTTGCTGGTCAGCTTGGCTTATCTAACCCTTTTGACCACCCCTTTCCAGGGCCTGATAAAAGCGGGATCCAATCCCTCCTTAGATTTGGCCCTCAACATAAGCCCTCTAGAGTATGCTGGCCATGCTTTCCTTCCCTGCAGAATAATAGTTTTGGTAGGAAGAAAGAGTGAATCCAAAGATGTCTAGGATCCTAGATCTGCATCCAGCTGATTCCCAGGGACTGTGGCAGACATCAGTTAACAGAGATTGAAGGCTCCTCTGCATCGTACCAGTGACTGAGTCCCCAGAAACCTTATAACTGTTTAATACTTGGCTAAGGGTACTGTGGAATGCCAGGCACTACAGATACAAACCCAGAAGCCATGACAAATGCTAGAGAATAAAAAACTGGATGGACAGCAAGACTTCATTTGAACTATTGTTGCTAAAAAAAGGAAACCATTACAATTTTATTGATGATATTTAAAGATGTCTTTTTCGAGCTACTCAGAGTCTTGGAACATTTAGACTTGTCTAAAAGGTACCCTTACAGTAGATCCCAGAATAACTATATTTGTTAGTGGGGGATTTTTTTATTTTTACTAGAATGCTTGTTTCACTAAAATCCCAAGTGCAGACACAATTATAACACTATAAACATAGCATATATGATGCAATCATTTATTCATATTCATGTACAAGTATAGCTATACCCCTCTGAAGTAACTTTATGTCAACAGGCCTGTATCCACACTAAGGACATTGTACTGTTTTACCAATGTATAGCTTGCTAGTGTAGAGTCCCTGAAGAGATGGGTGAGTTAGCAGGGTGCAAGTGATAAGCTCTATGTGCAGGATAACTTTAGTTTAAATCAGTCTCACTAACAGAAGGATGGTAGCTTCGGATGTGCACACATATGTCTGTAATGTCTGGTTTGTTGGCTCCCACAAAAGGAATTGAAATCGGGACCTACTAGGCTCAACACTTTAGCTGTTACAGCTTGATCTAAGGCTTTTTTTCCCCAGGGTTATGATCTACTCAGATCCTCTGCAGATCAGATAGAGGGACACACACACATACTCTGGTACTCGTAGATGCACACATGTGGCTTGATCTTTCTGAATTAAAAAAAAATTATATAAACACCTGGGTAAATGTGTAACTTACTGCTGCTGAACTGATGAAGTCAGAGCAATCAGAACAAAGAATGAAGGTGCAGGTAAAGCCAAAGTGCATAACTGAGCAACCTATTTTTGTTAAAAAATAACTGATTAACTGAAAAATATTAAGGAACTAGAACTCTTCATTTCAATTCAGAAATGGAGTTAGAACAAATATGAATGGAATTCCTCAAGAAGCTTCAGCAGAGATTGTAAATCATTGTTTTCAAAGAAATCCCAAGAAATGTAGGTTTAGAAGAAAGTTGTACCAATAAAGCAGTAGTGGAAAGACTGTGACTGCGTGTTATATGCTGGTTCTGGTTGGTGGTGTTAGTCCCTGTTTTGGGGAGCCCTGTTGCTCACTGATGCAAAGAGTAGCAATATCTACTGAGGGGGAAAAAAGAGATTCCATCTCATAGTTTACAAATGTAGGGTTGAATTGATGTTACATTATGAGCAGTAACTAGTGAAACTGTTTCCAACAGAATGTTTACACAGTTGTCTGGAAGCATATTGTTTGCCTACTTTTCACAGCCAATTTATATTCAATCCACATAGCAACATGCATGAAAATTCAGACAAAAACACAGATGCACAAAAAATCCCCGGCATGCTATTATTGCTACTGAGTGTTTGTATCACAGTAGTACCTAAAAGGCACAATGTGCATAGGAGCCTATTATGTCAAATGCTCAACTAAAACACAGCAAGAAGCAGGCCTTCCCTAGTGAAGCCCACAACACTATTTACAGACAGATGTAGCAAACAACAATTTGGGGAATAAGAGTGAAAGAGAGTCATAAAAACATTCATTTACACAGACCAAATCCATGGCTTACAATCAATTACTTTTTAATATCAATATACCTTGTAAATAAATAGGAAACATCTCAGAAATCCCTACTGAAGACTTCTTTTTATCTGTAATCAGTTGGCAATTTACCATAGATATCACAGAAGAAGTTGGCATTAATGTGAATTGTAAATTAGACCAGTCAACCAGAATTATGGCTTAGTGCATACATCTTAGGGGTTGCATCCCTTACATAACAGTCAGCATGTAAAAAGCAGGAAAGTATTTGTCTGAGAAGTAAATACTTGAATAATGGCTGGTGCCATCGACAGAGCAAAAGCTGAAAATAAGATGCTAGTACAGATATATAAGAAGAGGGTAGGCTATGAAGAGAATACAAAAATACTTGTACTTGCATGCTGAATAGGACTCAAGACAAACAACATGTGACAAGCCAGAGACAATTGTGTAACATTGTCTTGAAAAGATTTGAAAGGGAGCAGGGGGGATGTCAGGAACGCCAGAATGTGTGAAGATGAGGCTGAAAAGAGTTTGAGTTAGACTTCTAGGATTGTTATACACACGGCATGGGTTTAGTCCTTCAGGGTTGCATTCTATGCCCCCTAAACTGACATGGTGAATTTTTAATTGAAACCGTGGGTTTTATTTTTCTGTCGCAGTATACATGTCATTGTCCCGGCAGCCACAGGTGCTAGCAAGGGGCCTAATTGGGGGGATTTTTGGCAGGGCCTGCCCACCTTTCCCACAGCTGGGGAGCGAGTTGCCAGCCAGCTGAGCAGTTCCTGAGCTACGGAGGCCCCGATCCTTCCCTCCGCAGCAGTGGCGCCCCCTGGGGCTGGCTGGGTGGGCTGCTAGCGGGCCGGGTGCTGCCCCAGCTCAGAGGTGCCCAATCCAACTCTTCCCTGAGCCTGCCCAGGTTTCCAGCACCTTGTGCACCATCCCTGCCACCTTCTCTGGCTGCCAGCACACCCAGCTGCCCTCCTGCTGCCTCCCTGCACTGCCCCAGGGGCAAGCCAGCCCATTCCTGGGAGGCCTTAGGCATCCTGGTAGCTACAGGCACCTGCTAAAGGCGGAAGCAGTGAAGGGCCTGATCCTTTTCTTCAGCAGAGCCTGCCTGCCTCTCCCTCAGCCGGCTGGGGGGCGCGAGCTGACAGCTCAATGGCTGCAACATTCCAAGTTCCAACATTGCAAATAAAACTACATCAGGATGTGGTTGAGTTCGAGATGGTGCAAACTCATTTAAAAACCCCCAAATTCACATACGTGTAAAGTGTGACACTATTAAGCCACACAAAAGAACATTTTCATCACGTGTACATGGTAACATCATCATGTGTACAAACACCCTTAGTGCTATGAACTTGAGGGAAAAGGTCAGGTCATTAAAACATTTGGTTGAACAAAGTTTCAAGATTTGAATATAGACTGGATCTTGGGATCATGGGACTCATCATGACAAGGCTGAATTATGGGCTAGATGGGGCTACTGTTAACAGTGACAAAGGGAGAATTGGGGAAGGAATGTAAGGAGCTCTATTTTAAACAAGTTATATTTCAGCTCAGGGTTAAACATGTACAGGAGGAGGTCAGAGACACAACTTGATGCATAAATGGAAAAAGTATCAGATCAAGAATGGACCTTCAAAGAAATTTGTTTCTGAATTTGTTTCCAGGCTTCTGTTCATAGTGAAAAGTCGTGGTAATTATTGAAATAATTAACACCTCCCAGCACCTCAAATGTGGAGGGAGAATGAGCCTGCTGCCTTTTCTTTTATTAAACAGAGATTAATTTGGGCTGCTGTGGATTATTTACAAATCAATGTTAACTATGCTGGTTGATCAGATTACTGCATCAGCAACTCAATGGTTTTCAAATTCATTTTCAGATAACAGATGCTGATACCTGATAAGTGACAGCACCTGGCTTAAATGTGTGTCATCAACTCATCAGCCTCAGACCTCTCAAGTAAAATTGCAGCTTGGTGGAGAATCTTAACCAAACCAACCAGCATATATCTGTACAGGGAAATAAATCTTCTCTTACATGCTTGCTGACATATTGATTCACAGCTCATGTTGTTTCAGGAGCTATTTAAGCACTTGAAGCCAAATGAATGGAATGATTCTGTTTCAAAGGTTTGGTCAAGTTGCCTTCCTGCTGAGTCAAAAGTTTCCCATTTGTTACAACATGACTCAAAAAGCTACAGAACCCAAGTTGGATTTTTAAAATAATTCTTTATTAAGCAAAAATGAATCATTTACATCTACTTATGCAGATTTGTCTTGGGGCAAAGACATTGCTGTGCATCTAATACAAGAAATACAACATTCATAGCATTTTTGTAACTGGGCAGTTCCTTATTTCATATTTTCTGACATGATTAAGGGACAGATATTGACAATGAAAAAAACTTTTTAGAAACAGTAAATAAAAGTAAAGTAAGCACCCAGAATTATGGGATATAAATAGCATAGGTTGGATTCTCTCACTGTTGCTAATGGAGTTGCACCAAGAATGAATTTGACTCCAGGCTAATTGAGTTCAGATTAATCTAATTACAGAATGCCAAAAAAGGCTGAATGGAAGCATGCAGATAACATAGGTTCTGTTCTAGTGCAACATCTGGCATGCATAAAAGACCTCGCCTATAGATCACTGGGGTCAATGGAAATATGTCCATTGTATTCAGTTAGCATTGGATCAAGCCCCAAGGACATAGCAATGAGAACATGCAACTATTCAAGGTTGTTAATATATGCAGGTGCTTACTGGAGTGCAGTTTTTAAGAAAGTGATGTAGGGTAGTCCTGCTGTCTAAATACCTTAGCAGATTGCAAGAAAGGAATTATTATATATCAATGGCCTTTCTAGCACTTCATCTTAATCAATGAGTTCTCTTCATAGATCAAGTCTTAATTCTCTTCTAACTTTAATCCTTTAGCGGTATATGGGACCAATGTTATATATTATAATTAGCAGTATGTGGGACCAATTATATATATATATATGGAAATTCTTTTTCTTCCATATTTTGAACAATTATGAGGAAATGTAGTTTCAGCCTCTCTTTGTTACATCAAAATAGGCATTCACCTATCATCATTGTATTAAAGCACTAATTAAAACATGAAGAACCCCATCTTGCAAACAGTAATTCCCAGGTATAGCATTTATTATGATAAGTTATCTCTTCAGTGGCCTCATTTGTCATACTAAACCCCATGCCCAATTGCTAGTGCTCATTAGAACAAACCTAAAATTAGCATTAATATTTTCCAGAGGAATATCACACCTGTAATGGTCCAACTCTTCCATATATTCATATTACTATAATATAGGTTTAAAAGTTAGATCATGCCTAATAAGGTAGCCATCATTATAAATGTAAAGCCTTTGGTCACCAGGGCTGTAATTGATACTTTGGACTGTTTCTAACATTTTATCCATAATGATACTGATTTTACTTTCCTGTCCAGTCTTTGTGTCATAAGCGTAAAAGATTTCCTCTTTCCTGGTGTTCACAGTTCTTGTGGCATATAGAACACCACATATGATAAAGGCGCTGGAAACAGATGGCTTGTACTGTTTTGTCTGCCAAGTATTTAGCACATCAAGTGAGGTCTCATTGAGTTTACTAATCACAATGTTACCAGTGCTGGCCTCAGTTGAATAAATTACCCACAATCCATTTTCATCCACAGACAAGTCCATATCTTGCCACGTAACACTAGCATAAGAGAAACGGTTACCATAAGCAGCATTTGGCAGAGCTTTCCTCAAAACTATGGTATTCGTATTTAAATCAAGTTTGGCTATCTCTCTTGAACCATAATAATTAAAGTACATGAAATTTTTGTAAACTATAGTGCCACTGCCATCCCCCAATGCCACTCGGTACTCTCTAGGATTTTTGTATAACAACAGGTCGTCATAGGAATTGTAAAGCCTGTAATATTCTAAGTATCTTGCATCTAGATTCAAAGGTGCAACCCAGTAAAGGTCCTTCTCAGGGGTAAGAGGAGAGTAATCCCTTCCCCAGGCACCATACTTGTAGGAAAATCCTCTCCAGTTCAACTGTATATTATAGGGTTGGCTGACATTGAGAAGTCCACCATGAGTACAGCTACCTGAAAACAAAGAGAAAATACAGGGTTTCAAACTGGTATGCTTATGAAACAGGCTTTTATGCAGTCCTTTTTAAGAACTCACTTTGCTGAAAAGAACAGAAATGCATATTTTGATTGTAAAAGATTCCACTAGTGATTGCACTAGTGTAAAAGATTCAGTGTGCATCTGTGCTGCTTTCACTACTGTCATTGCTTCAGAAAAACACATGGTATAATTTACATCACTTTTGTGTACCAATATACATTACACCTGTATAATGGAAAGGTGAATAAGCAGTTATTGCAGAGTAGTTGCTGGCAGTAGACAAGTATTATTGCTCCTTGCTGTAACATGCCTTTTAGCAAACAGCTACCACAGGATGGAAATAGAAAAACCCTAAAGCAGTGCAACTTATATCAGTAGAATTTTACTTTGATTCTTTCAGGGTGATTTTACATGTGATTGGACAGAGTTACCTCCATTTAGGAGTTTCCTTGGTCTATCCACTCCTTTTTTACGCCAATATAACGTTAACTGGTGTAAATGTTTCATCTATTCAGGCTCTCAGCCTGTTTTAGCGATATAGTGCTCCTAGGCACAATTCACTTGAACCATGTTCATGCTGAAAAAGCAACAGCAACAAATTATAGACATCAATACCCTTTGTCAGTACCCACTTAGAAAAACAAGTGATCAGTTTGCCATTCCAAATATGCAACCAAATTTCTGTTTCCACGTATCAAAGGTACTCACAAGATAAACTATGAAATCATACATGCTATTCAATTTCAGGATGAAAATATGGAAGACAGGGGAAAGAGCCTCTTAAGTCACTGTACATCAATGAGAGGTAATTAGTGATGCTGCCCTGACTCTATACATCAGTGAATTCTAGGAGGAGGGAGAGTGGACAGAAGCAGCAGTTCCAGCGGCTCATTTCAAATTAGCATGCTGCTGTCAAAATCACAGCTTTAAAGCAATGCTTCACAGTGGCCATGTCTATACAAGATGCTGACTGCGCAGTTGTTACTGCGCAGTCATTTAGTACTTGCATACCCAAGTACATCACAGTTCATGCTCCGTGACACTACTGCGCAGTAGTAACAAGCTACTGCGCAGTCAGCATCTTGTGTAGATGCGGCCAGTGACTTCCATCTGAGGCCCTCAGAGAAATCACAGACACTAATAGGCACAATCTCACTACATCCCTATAAAGTATAGGTACATAGTTCCCTCAGTTCCCCCAAGACCACAAGCCCAAGTTTAACCAGGGCAGTCCTGGTTTTTCATACAATGTCCTAAGAACATCTTTCAGAGCCACTGATCCTTGTTTTTTGTATTTCATCCATCAAAATTGTTCATTTTTTTTATTGCTGCACAAATCTTGTTCAGGATGTATAACTCTTACCAACAGAATTTGCTCTGTGTTTACCAAGACCAAACAGCCCAGTGGCATGAGCATGTAGGGTGATGAATAGGTTTGGAAATGAAGAGTAAATTTGAACACATTTGGGCATTAGCAGTTCTTCAAAGCAGTTCTTTGGCTCAAGGTGAATGCCAGTCACACTTGTCTATTGTGTCCTGATGAAGCCAGAACACAAAGTTACTGGAAAAAAATCTTCTGCTCAGAAATATGCAGATAGCTGGTGAGTCAGAAGCTGCCACCAGCAACACTAACACTGTTTTTTAAGGTGTACTTTTGCCTGACTCTGTAACTCTTCAGGGAAGTTGTCACTGAAGTGACCCAGATTTTTATTTTAAAAATATGGTTACCTCGGGTAACAGAGACACTGCTAAATGACCTGCACACATTAATACAGCAAGTTAGTGATCCTTCCAAGAACAGGACCATGATTTCCTGATTCTGTCAGGTGCTTTAACTACTAGAGTATGTTTCTTCTTACAGCAGAAGCCAAGCAAGACCTGAATGTCATGTTTCAGTTAATTGATCATGGTGATGGCTGTTGACATCATTAACACCTAGATCAACATAACTGTAGCACACTCCTTTGGTTAAGGTGCCATTGATGCAAGTCACTTGTATTTTTGATTTAGAAAATATTGAGTGACTAGCCAGCCTGTGATGAGGCCAGAAGAAGTGTCCAGAGCACAAATATAATATGATTATCAGTCTTAGTGCAGAAGACAAACAATAATCATATAGAGACAGAAGTATCCTTTCCCACCACTAGCTGGTCCATGCTTAAGCTGTGTTGAAGAACATCTATGGATCAGAATATGGAAGCTTCAGCAGCTACTACCTACACAAGATTAAAAGATGCCTGGGCTTGTGAGCAGAAACATCTCCTGAGCAGCTCACAAACAGATGGGAATGATTGGAAAACACTTGCCATCTGGAGAAATCTGGTGTCTGCCAAATACCAAACACTCCTCCAGGGGCAGAGGGATCAAAGTGAACCCCAGCAGGATGATTTATCAGTATTCAGAGAGAGGGTTGAACTGCTCTGGTCTAGAGTCATTTGTCATTTCTCTGTGGCCTTTCATAGGAATCCTGATAATTCTGCAGAAGCTACTGAGAATGTGTAGTTAGCTGTAACCATGGTATTTTGTGAATACTTTGAGGAATAAAACTCTGTCTTCCTTCCTCCTCTAAGAAACCCTACTACTTCTTTCTCGCAGGTGTATATATTTCCCTCATGTCTCTTCCCAGCCTGATCCCTTGTGCCAAAATGTATTGTGTGGAGAGAAAACTCACCCACTAACCTTGCTGAGAGTCCCTGATCTGGGTGGGATCAGATTTGAATTGGGAGCTCGCTGGGTGCTGAATCACTGCATCATCCACTTGTCACTTTGGTCATACTTTTCATGGTAAGTGCCAAGAATTTGTAGGGCTTTATTGGCCACAGGTAAGGTTCCTGATAGAGAGGATGTTACAACTCTTTATGCCACTGATCAGTCTTCTTCCCCTGGAGTTCTCTGCTGGAAGGTGAGCTGAATTTTTTTCTTTTAATGAAAAATGCTGTCAACTATGGTTCCAATTCAGCATTGCAAATCATCATCCTTGGCTTGGATCAGCACATGCTTATGTGCTTTCCTGACTAAAGATGGACCACAGAGACATTCATTTCCAAATACTACACTAGGGAAACCACTGCTCACCCAGTCAGGCTGTATCTTCAGAAATGGCACTTAGGATGGCTAATAACATGGCCACAGTACTTGCCAGGGATACAGATGCTTGGATGTGCTTATGTATTGGATAATGCAATTTAAGAAAGATAATGCAGAGAAGAATGCAAATTGGTTTGCAGTTTGCCAGCTCTATGAATCATTTTGAGCAGTTTGCCTTATATCTCTATTGTGTATTGTTACCTCCCGGCATTATAGTTCGTTCTTAACTCTGAACATATTAAATCTATTATGGCACTTAAAATCACAGCAATCTTATCTCAGAATTAAATGGTTATTAAATGCATCTCAAAAACGTTGATCTACTTAGAAAGATACTGCACCAAACCTTGCAGGTACTGAAGCATTATTGAACTCATATATATGCAACATCAAATCATTTTTCTTGTCATTAAACAGAACACCATTCCAGCTTGATTTTAATAATTCATACATTGTTTCATAAATAAAAAACAAACGTGTATACAGCAGAGAGACCTTTTTTACAAAAGAAATAATAAATTATTATTTCTTCCCTTAAAGAGATCTCTCTGCTGAACACTTGTTTGTTTTTTATTTATGAAACAATGAATTATTAAAACAAAGTTAGAAGCCTGCTCAGTTTTAATGATATCAAGAATTATTGGAGGTGCCATGCAGCCTATGCTTGACTTTGATTTTTTGAAAACTCTTTCAGAAACATTTTTTGTTTTTAAATTCTGAGATTGGTCTGGGAAGCTGATCTGTCTTCTGCACAGTTCAGAGAAATTTATTGTTGTTTATTTGATCTAAACTTCCCTTCCTTGTCTGGATGGTCTGGAAAAATCCACAAAAGAGCAAAAGTCTCATGTAATCTTGTAAATATTAGGAGGCACTTGAAATGTTTCTGTGTGAGTTATTCAAAATTTTCTTCCTCCTATCTTCACTGTGTTGAGCCCCTGTTAATTGAAATCCTGGTGTGTGAATGTCATGGTTTGTTTCTCCATCAGAGCTAAATTTTGAGGCAGGCTGATATTCATATGTGGAATAAAGTAGAAGGGGGCAAGAACGTATGCTATTCCTTCATAGCAAGTGATTTATCTTGGGTGTGGTTATGCAAGGGACTGGAGGGCAGCATGCCTGCCTCCTGAGTTTATGGATGGTGAAGCGGTGTGGAGATGACAGGAATAGGCAGAGCCTTAGCTCTACATCCTCAGTGAGCCAGCTTCCCAGCTATACATGCAATTTAGGGGTAGCTTTAGCAGTAAATGGCTACAAGATCCCCTACTTCCAAACATTCCCAGAGAGAAGAGGAAATCAGAAGAAACTTGTAACTGTTTGAGCCACAATTTTTTTCTGAGCAACTCCTGGGATAGCAGAGCCAGGCTTGCAAAATAGTCTTCTCCGGGAAGGGCACAATATTATTCCTTCTGATTGCTGCACATAGATCCACACAGCCCTGTTGACTTCCCCTAGTATCGCTAGGGCTGCACATAGGCACAGGGGTCTAATCCACATGGATGAGACTGCAGAACTGAGCCCGTGTTTGTAATGATGCCCTGAAAGTATCTGGTACTACAAATCCGTGAAAGTTAGTAGTAATTTAGGCACTGATCTTTCCAATGATAATTCATAAACCCACGTTAGTTCAAGACTTAGTCTGCATACTCAGGCCTGGGGTAAATGAAATCAGCATGATCCTGAAACAGAGACCTCTCCCTGGTGAGAGCTGTATACCAGTAACCTGAAATCTGGTATTAGTTCCTGAAGGAACAAAAAAAAAAGCAGCTTTGCTCTTCCATTTGCCTGTCAGCGTCTCCTCTGACTCACCTCTCTCTGCTGACTTTCTCAGATCACTTTAGTCAGATGTGACAAAGCCTGCTGCTAAGCCCTCAATGAACAATTACTGAGCCCTCATCTCTATCCACCTGTCCTGATGCAGTTGGTGAAAATCAGCACAAACGAGAGAAAGCCATTCAGCTTGTCAAAGGGATGGTAGAGTTTGGATAAGTATTTCTGCCATAAATACAGACAATTTCTGGGGACTGTAGCAGGAACCATAACTTAAAGTCTTTTTTATTATACATGCATTGTATGAATCCCAACTCAGGGAGATTCAGATTTAGAAACCTGCAATCAGAGGGCAGAGAAATTGGCACACACTGCTTTCTTTCTCATGTGCTTCTTAAGAACAAGCCCCCCATGTGCCCTGGGGAGACGGTGCCTGAGGGAAGGCCACATTCAAAACACTAACATAGTGAGTAACTTTAATTACATTCTCCTTCAACTCATGGTCTTAGACAACGTGGAGATTTTCCCATCTCTCCTAAGTCCACATTACCACAAAAATATGCACATGCATATGTTTATGTGTGCACATGCATTTGTGTGTGTGTGTGTGTGTGTGTGTGTAGGTGGGAGAGGGGATATCTGAAAACAGAACAGAGTCAATTTAATACAAATATTATAAATAGAATATGAAAGAAAAGCAGAGGAAGGCCGAATGGTTTGGCAAGAACTCAAGTGCAAGCAAGTTTGTGAAGAAAATGTATGGAAATCTGTCCTCAGATATGGAAATGAGCACTAGGGACTTTGACAGCCCATGTGAAGCCTCCAGAAGGATGCATCCAGAAAACCCAATGCACTCATTCACCCCAAGTCCCTTTGCAGCACCTTTTCCCTCCCACTTGTCTCAGTGAAGAATATGTTCCATATTGCATGCAGTCACTCTAGAAAGTTTCCAGCAGTTCAATATGAAATGAAAACTGCTGCCCGCTGCACAAAGAATGAACATACCTGCCCACTTATCCCTCTCCACCTAGCACATGAAGCCAAGAGAAACAAGCTTAGAGTGTGAATCTAAATCTAAGTAATTACATAGACTACTATCTGAGCAGCTGCACTCCCTAACAGTAGGCTGACCATAAGGAAATCCAGGACAGCCAGGACATTCATCCAGGACGCCCCTTCTCCCCCGTCCTCCCTACACTCTCCCACGTAGGCAGGGATGGGGCAGCGTGCCAGGCTTCGTGCTACACCAACTCCCAGCCAGACTGTATCCTTCAACTGCTGCGTTTCTGGGATGTACATTATAATTCTCAACAGCTGGGTGGGAACGGCCTCTGAAATCCAGGACTGTCTGGGCTAAACTGGGACATATGGTCACCCTACCTAATAGGCAGGGCACAGCCACTATTCCAGCCCCAGCCAGTGTAGAAATCATGTCACTAAATACTCCCCTCAAGGAGAATTATAACCACTGGATTTACCTAACGGCAGACCCAGAGACTGCACTTCCAGCCTGCTCCCAACATTTTTAACTAGGTGGCAGCCCAGCTGTGCCATGGAGAATTTCTCTACATAGCCATGCATTGGAGGTCATCTACAGCCCCTGCACTATTGACAGAAGTAACATTTTCAGCTCATGTATATTGTCATAGTTCAGCTGAAGTCAGTGGAACTATGACAGTTTATACCACCTGAGAATCTAGCTTTCCAAGTCATTCCCTACACTGTGAAAGCCACTGCACTGAACAAACAAGCTACAGTCCAGTCAACCAGGGAAGAAGTCACAGGCACCCATATACCCCTGAAGTACACAATGCTATTGTTAAAGACTTTAGTACTTTTCAGCTGTAATAAAAGCTAACTGAAGTTAGGCTGAGAAGAAAAAGGCAGCTTTTCTCTCCACACCATCACCTTCAATAAATCAATGAGGTGCCTTTCAAATACTTTGAAAACACTACATTTTTCACTGAACCATGTTAAGCATTTTCTAAGGATTATAGAAGGCCTTTAAAGTTTTTTTGAATGTAGGATATTTTTTTTTGTCTGACCCCACAGATATGGTGGTGATCGTATTTTCCGTCAAAAATGAGCTGAAGTAGTTGCCCAAAGTGCTGGCACAACTCCAAGGAGGTCATTAAGGAAAGTTTTCTGAAGCAAGGGGAAGCTTTTTCTCTTATCAATTTATCTGTCCTTCCAGTGGGAAACCTGAACTAACTAACCTGAAGGTGATGAGAGATTAGCCCTGGTAAGCAGTATAGCTTTACTATCTGTATATTAGAAAGTCCCTTCCCCAGTTAGTGTGGCTCCCTTCTGATTGTTTACCAAATTATCAGGGATGAAGGGAAAACCAGATTTCTTCTCCAACGGTTTTATATTCATAAAAGATCTTTCTCTTTTATAACAATTGTAAAAAATAGAAACCATATAAATATATACAAGGGATTATCAGGGCTTGAAAAACTCTCAGTGCATGGGAAGGTTTCCCAGAGGTAAATACACTATTAATGTCCACAGAGGTGAAGCTGCTTTTTTGTTAAAAAAAAAAAAAGAATTAAGGGAAAATCCTGGTTCCACTGAAGAGAACAGTAAAAATACTGTTGACTTCAGTAGATCCAGGATTTCGGCCTATGGGTTTCTATAGATTTCATAGACATTAGGGCTGGAAGGGACCTCGGAAGATCATCAAGTCCAGCCCCCGGCCCAAAGGGCAGGAAGTCAGCAGGGGTCATAGGATCCCAGCAAGATAAACACCCAAATGTCTCTTGAAGGCGTTCAAAGTAGGTGCTTGAACCACCTCTGGCGGCAGTCTACTATGTGCTTGTTCACATTCTAATTAGAACTCAATTAATCGAGTCTGTTCCATGTTCTCATTAGAATGCTCCGATGTCACATCACCATCACGTGTATTAAGCCCCCACGCATTTCACAATGGCTGCGGGGGTACTTTATGTAAACCTCATTGAATGAGCTTTATATAAAGCATCCTGTGACTGTTTTGAAATGTGCAAGGGCTATCCAGGAACCGCTCTAATTAAAATGCCCCACCCCCCATCCTCCAGCACGTGTATAGGCAGCCTATATCTCTAGCCTTCAGGGTCAAGATGAATCTTCTGCATGTGAACCCTATGTAACGTACAACTATGCTTGAACTTGAGTACAAACAGCTTCAGTGTAGCCACTGCTGTTCAGAATTTCTCAGGTAGCAGGAAAGTGAAATCCACAAAGTCCAGATCACTTTCATGAAAGCTAGTAAAATCAGAGCTGGTCAGAAAACCCATAATGTTCCCACAGTTGGGAAGTGTTTACAAAAGAGGCCAGTACAAAATTTCATGCTTCTTTGCTACTTCCTAGCTGGGAAATAGTAAGAATTGGTGAAAGCATTTTTCTTCAGTTCTCAGTTTTCATATTAACCCACTACCAAAAATGTTAGTAGGTGTCTGGTAAATGTTTCATGTGCTGTGTGTTATCATTCTCATTATATTTAATATTAATAATCAATTAATTTGCTCTTCCTCCTACTTCTCACATTTCTTCATATGTGGCCAATAAAAGCAATGCTTACCTGGTGGGAAATAGGGTACTTCTATGGTCTTATTGCTGTTCCCTTCACATGCCTTCAACTGATTCTGCAGATACACAATTTGCCGACGAATTGCAAGGATATTGTTTGTGTCCATTGATTCCATATCATTCACTATGAGAGTCAGATTCTTGATCTAGACAAACAAAAAAATTAGAATTAAATTCTGTAATCATTTTAGGCAGGGTTTCTCATTTCACAGAAGATGCTACAGAATAAGCTTTTAGGATACATTTGATAATGTCTAACAAGGAAATGCTTGTAATTCTGAAACTCAATCATGTACCATAATGCAAAATATTGCAATAAAAATAATAGACTCATAGGGTTGGAAAAGACCTCAAAGGTCATCTTGTCCAACTCCATGCATGAAAACAGGAATGCTATTCCTGTCCACTAATGCTTACCCCAGTATTAACCTTTCCTTGAAATGTTACCTCCCCAAGTAAATAAAATATTCTCTTATCCATGGCTAAAGAGGACAATGAAGACATTAATTATATTTTACCTACTAACTGCTTTAACTTTATTGTCACTATTCATTCCAGGTGAATGATAAATTACACTCTTGAAAATGTGATTAATTGTATGTTGGGAAGGTGAGTCTTTTCCAGTTCCTGATTTTATATTCATTGGGCTACTATCGTAGTCATGAGAAGTTAACTTTTAAATTATTTGAGTTAAGGAGCAGCAGCTGACAGCCAGAGGAGCCTACAAATTAATATTTATTAAATAATTTAGTCAGAACTTTTATTCAATAGGGCATTCAAGAACTTTAGCTTTCAGGTACATGAATGAAAAGGAGGTTCAAGTTTCCATTTCTGCCATATACAAAGAAAAAATACAGATTTGTTTTAAATTACACCAAGGGAAAATCCAGAATAATTCCACTGACAACAACTGGAGACAATGATGAAATAATGTAGTGATATAACCAAGAAAAAAAATTGTAATTTGAACCTGAATGGCTCAATAGTACTCTTCCAATACCTCCACATATAGTTGTTCAACGATCACGTTACTTCCACCAAGTGTCAATTTCAGCTGAGTAATTAGTTTCTCCATTTCTATGATTTCCATTTTCAGTAACTGGAAGTCCATTTCAGTATAAGAAACACTGTTTTTCTCCATATGTTCCACCTTGATAGTTAGATTTTGGATTTTTTGTTCATACAATTCCACTGTTTTCATGTACAGTGTAACCTAAAGGTAAGCAAATTTTCCAATTCAGGTTAGCAAATATAACATGGATGCTTGACATCTTTATTCCACACATACAAGTGGCATCAGGGCTACATATACACAAAATGCCAAATTTGGCTCCTTTTTAGATCTGTGCAATCATATTGAAGTCTCATAAGGATTACTTGGGTATAATTGAGAACAGACTTTGTGGATAATTTTTTATTCCTCAACCATGTTTCCTCTAGGGCTAGGGACAGACATTCAAAAACACTGAGCATGAACTGATTCAATCTTGGCAGGTTAGTCTAACCTGGCTAGGCTGAACCAGTTTGTAAGTGAACAGACATCCCCTCTGGACTGAAGAAATGTCAGCACATGCCTGCAGTGGCTCTGGCTAGAAGCTGGGGGGTGCTAGAGCAGCCCTCCCTTCCCTTCCACGATGCTGAGCTGAGGGAGGCATGGCCAGGCCCCTGAAGGGTGCTCTTATTAGGGAGGGGCCCTCCCTCCGAGAAACCACCAGGCAGTTGATAGCACAGTATGTATGACCCCTAACTCAGTGTTTATCAGCCCATTAAGAAAACAAAAAAAACAAAAGCTTCACAGCTACCTATTGATTAGCTCCAAAAAGTCCTAAGTGGGCACAGTCCTGTCTACCTTTGTCCTGTCTGCTACAGCACCGTAGCCAGCATGTGATATGCTAGCTAATACTGAGAGGTGTCTGAGTAAGGCAGAGGGGAGGGGAGAATCCCTGCTTAGCAGGGAGCAGTGAGAAGCCAGGTAGATGCCTGCAGTCTTTGCCAGAGCTCGAGCCAGGGAGCAGAGGGTAGGGGCCAGCCCTCTGGTGGAGCAGAGCGCCCAGCCCAAAGACCATGCTGGGATGCTGTGGGAATCTGGTTTAACTTAAACCAAGAAGGGGTCTGGGATAGACATTGCATAAACCAGTTTTAGCCAAATCAGTTAAGTCTGATATTACATTCAATCAGGTTTATCTCAAACCAGTTTCAGCCATTTTCAAACTGGTTTACATTCACTGAATATCTGTTCTATTACAGGTTTAAACCAGTTTATGATCACTTAAACCCGTTTATGTGTAATGTCTGTCTCTAGCCTGGAAGATAACTTTTATACCAGTTTTGTGTAGAATTTATGGGGCCAGATTCCAACAGATAACTGCAGTGATAATTTAATATGAAGGACTTAACTGAAAAATATTAGTGTCCTGACAAATCTTAGAGAGGTTTCCAAATGCTGACATTTCTTTCCAATGACTGCAAGGAACACTACATCAGAAAACATTTTATATTTGATGCAACTCTTTTCTTAAATAGATCTCTTTGGATCCCCTTAAAAAGTAGTTTTAGCTTTACATACTTTTTAAAATACAGCAATTTATCCATCCCAAAACTAATTTAAACTAAAGCTATTTGAGATGAAAAAATACTTTCAACCTTTAGCTTGAATAACTTATACAGCCAGTTCTTCAGCTGTGGAACCATTAAACAGATGGTTGGATAAATATACTTTCAAAATATGTATCTGCTAATGCAATGGTCACTGTGCAAATCGTGTAAAGAGCAATGTCAAGAGCTTCTTATAGATATGAAATATTTTCTAGAAAATCAGAGTTCCACAAAAATTAACAGTTTGGGAAAAATATAATTCTGTATTCTATATGTTTCATACTACTTAAAATGTGCCCATTTGCCTTTAAATGATTCTGATGGCCCTGCAAAAGTTGGAGAATCTCTCAACAGCTACTAATATGTCCCACTAGTAACTCTGCAGTTATGGCCTAAGAAGACATGTCTATTATATGCCCCTATTTTCAGATGTTTATCATACCTTTAAATCTTGCCTTTCTGTCTGAAATTGCTTATGAATATGTTCAGCCCAAAAATTTAAAAATCAATTTAATCATTTTTGCATGATATTAACATGAATTAAAATGTTTTTCATCTGTCAATAATGTTTCCATTCCATTTTAAACAAGGCCACAGCTCATAAATGTTCTTCTAAAATTTTGACATGGGGAGAGTTTTTATTAAAACTAAAGCCTTGCTGCTCTACTGTCCTTATGTTATCCTGTCCAGATTCCCAACTGAGACTTTGGAATAACTACAAAAGAAACTTCCTTTAAATAATTCTTTCCAAGGTTTACACTAAATCCAGCGTGTGCTAGTACTGGACTTTAATAGTTTAGTAAGTAGTGCATATATACTCATGCTGGATAGATATGATCAATTCAGCCCATAATTCTGTGTCTTGGTATTGAATCTCAGTGATTTACTTGAAAAAGCAGAGCCTAAGATAAGAAAATACTCTTTTCAGAATTGTAATTTTCAATGCAACCGTATCTCAGCTACTTTTCAAATCAGAACAAACACTCTGTGCATGATTCCTTACACATATAGAAAATATTTCATGAACCATCTTATGCCCTCAGACATAAAATTTATGCATTCCCATGCTTTTCAACTGGGATTTCTAAACATGTTTTCAAACCCAAATATGGACCAGATCCTGAGCTGACATAAATTTGGGATGGTCCTACAAATTCTAATGGACCTACAATGATTTATCCTAGCCAAGAATCTAACTGTCTGTGTCATCTATTCCCAATCTGTATACATTGGAATCTACTCCCAATCCTGTAAAAATTCAGGCTAAGGGATAACTAAACCATATATTGGCCCAAGGCACATGACCCCTTTAAATATTGCCTTTCTGTCTGCTAGTTATGCCTCTGCTTTGAGCAAATGAACAAACTGCAGACAGTAAAAGGGGCCCGGACTACCTGTGGAGGAATTAACACAGAGTTACTGTCTGTTCACCTGCTCTTACCCCACATTAAAGCATTTTTCTGCATGAGTAAAACGGGTTTGCCACAGTGTAGTTTTCACTACTCCGAGCTAAAAGCAGGCAGATGGACAGTTACCACAAATCAGCTGCTCTGTGATAAGACCACGATCCCTTCTAATTCACTGCAGTTTGAACATTTGTTCTTCCCCATAGAGACTGTCTCTCTGATGACTGTTCCATTGTATGGCAGTTAGACCCATTCATCCTTAACACTTTGTAAACACTGGTCTTGTGACTGTGAGGCTGGTTAGATAACCAATAAAAATATAGCAAATGGAGGGCACAAACTACTAAACTAAGGTAGTTTCACTCAGTCCAGTAGATAATTACTTCTAAAAGAATGGGTGTAAAACTCCACCGGTATAAGTTATATTGGGCATGTCTACACGAGACATTTAATGCATGAGACATTTAATGACTAAATAACTGCACAGTAAATGTCTTGGCATCTACACATGCATCACTATTAGGAGATACAAAACTAATAAACTCCGCAGCAGGGTTATACTCGTAAATACCTGGTGCAGAGTTTTTTCATGCACACCAGCACACATGAGGATGCTGCCCCAGCTGGCTGGGGCACAGGGTGCTTCAGCGCAAAGCTAGCCAGCAGGGAGCCCCTTTACTGAAGCACACTTGTGCCCCAGCCAGTCATTCTGCAGAACCTGAAGCTGGGTTGGAGCAGCTCTGGGCTAGCAGCCTGACCCCCCAGATCCCCTACCAGCATGGGCTGCTCCAACCAGGCTCCATGTGCTGTGCATGAATAAACTCCGGATCAATATACCCCAGAGATTTTTGCTTTTGGGCACACATTCGAAAAGAGCACCCAGAAGCACAAAAACTCCAGAGCTATAAGCTCCAGAATTTATTCATGAGCATAAATTGCAGATGTCATTTGTCCTTAGACCATTAAGACATAACCAATTAGTTAACACAAACATGATATTATTTGCTTTCCGGTCACCTGGTGGCCAGGTCCAGTAATGGAAGCCTAGAGTTTGGGCTACCCCTTGTTCATACTATCTCAGTCCATGACATAATGAAATGCAGTGTGCATCAGTTCACAAAACTAATGCAAATTGCATTGAGATTTATAATCTTCTGTCCATACCCTGATTCTGTCTTTGGTGATTGTCCCTGATCCTCTCAGACAGGCCAACACACCCTCTCAAAAATCCAACACGTAAACCACATTTTAGGATACACGTCAATAATCATTAGCGGTCACGCTGATACTCTTCACAGAGATCTTAGATAGAGTGTAAATAGTGCACAGGACTTGCACCCTTACAGAACTAGAATGAAGCTACTTCAGGCATACTCCAGACTAATTCCTGCTATGGTTTTCCTCTTTCAAGTGCTGGCACACTAAGGCCATGAAAGGGGCAAGGAAAAAAACATATAATGTTCATTTATTGCCCTTGGTATTTATCAACACAGGTTTCTCAGCATGCAAACAGACACTCCTCCAACATGCAGTTGGAGGATGGAGGGGGGGGACTGAAGAAGCAGAAGGAAGACATAAAATGGAAAACTGTGGAGACTGAAACTAGGATGGAAGTGACAGGAGCCCACCATTCTGAAAAGTTACATCTGCAAGTGCAACAGCCTCAGGGAAGTTTGACTTCTACAATCACATGACAAGATTTCACCTACATGTGGGCATCAAGGAGGATTTTCTAACAGAATAATCTATTTTGGACAGAGTCTTTATCTGTGTTGGGAAGGTGTGCTTTCTTTTCCCATTATTATTATTGCATGAGGATGTCCTGGGCTTAGTGGCTCCTACTGAGAAAGGCACATTTCCCCCCTGCATTTAAGTTCCTATTCTCTTCCTTCTTTTAAGGGACGCAAAGTGAGCCAAGCTCTCTCATGCTGAGAAGAGCTGATTCCTACATTATTTTTAAAGGTTAATTTGTTCATAATCATAATTAGAGTGGCAAAGGTTCAAGTTGCAAATGAAAAATTAGCCTGATATTTTCAGCCTACAGTTTGAGCTGATTTGGAATATGAGAGCATCTTTTTATCTGTGAACTCCATTGCCTGCTGAATTTATAAAAGGGCCCCCTTGCTTGTTGAATTAGCAGCCTACAATCAGGCAAAAGGTTAGAGATTCAATCAGGTTGTTTATTTGGGACTTGCAGTACATGTACAGCATCTCTTAAAGGGTCCAATCCTTTGGTTTTTACTTGGGAAGAACTCCTGTTAGCTGCAAAAGGAATTGAGACAAAGCAAGTAAGGGAAGGAGGACTCCCCACCACTACTACCACCACCACCACCAGCAGCAGCACATCAGGATTAGGCACCTTAGTCCACTTAGATACCAAATAGAATAAAATCTGGCTATAGTAGAATATAGGCTTCCTATATACATGCTCCAATGTGTTCTACTTGGAACACATCAGAGCAGACTAAATCTTCTTTAAAAGTTACAGTTTAACTTTAAGTTTAGTTAAAGGGGGGGTGTTTTAACTAAAGTTTACTGAAGAAGTAAAAGCATCCCATGGCCATTTTTAAGAACACGGGAACTTAATACATGTGATGCTGTGGTGTTTTAACTATAGCAGCTCTCCAGGAACCACTCTAATTAAAACTCCCCCCTACACCCAAGCACATGTATAGGCAGCCTTGGTGCCTGAAGTTTCCTTAGTTGCTTCAAATTCTACAGCAGTCTAATAAAAGCCCATGCAGCATAAAGAGAGGTCCAGGTTGAAAAACTAAATCTTATTTGAACGTCCCCAAAATGTATTGAAGTGAGGGCTGGAGCTAGGGTTTTGGTTCAGGCCGATCTCACTATAGAATTAGAAAATGATTTTTTTTTTGGTGTTATTCCTTTAATTTGTTTGTCCACTACACTCCAGAAATCCTCTACAGAAAGGATGTGGATGAATTGGAGAGAGTCCAGCAGGGGGCAACAAAAATGGTGAGGGGGCTAGGGCACATGACTTATGAGGAAGGGCTGGTGGAACTGGGTTTATATAGTCTTGAAAAGAGGATACTGGGAGGGGATTTAACAGCAGTCTTCAACTACCTGAAGGAAGATTCGAAAGAGGATGGAGCTGGACTGTTCTCAGTGGTGGCAGATGACAGAACAAGGAGCAATGGGCTCAAGTTGCAGCAAGGGCAGTTTAGGTTAGATATTAGGAAAAATGTTCTTACTAGAAGGGTAGTAAAACACTGGAACAGGTACCCAGAGAGGTGGTGGAATCTCCATCCTTGGAAGTTTTTAAGATGTGGCTAGACAAAGCCTTGTCTGGGATGATCTAGTTGGGGATGGTCCTGCTTTGAGCAGGGGGTTGGACTAGATGACCTCCTGAGGTCCCTTCCAACCCTAATTTTCTATGATTCTATTATTCCATTAACTTGAAGAGGGCTATATCATGCATGCCAGTAGAGTCTAACCACTTTTTTAAAAGAGAAAGCTGAGGTCTGAAAAAAACTCTAAAACTCCAGCTATCACTACTTATTCCTTACTCTAATAAAGATCCCATTGCAGAGCTTCACTTCCATAGAAGATTGGCCTCAAGTGCATCTCATGTCAGTCCTCTTTGATCAAAAAGTCTTTGCAGAATTGTGGATCTGATCCTGCCCTCTTGCAGTCAATTAAAATGTTGCTACTGAGCACAGGGGGAGCAATGTGGGACCTCAGTGTTCATACCTCACTGTCTTCATAGATGGTTAACGTCAAGTTATACATTCCTACTAAACTGATCAGGTAATTCCTATACTCAAAGGCACTGAGATTTCTGTCAAATTGCTCTTCATATCCCTACTGACAATGAATGTGTGTCAGTGAATGTGTGTTAGCTCCAGTTATTTCAAAGCAAATTATTTCAACTGAAAATATCTCTTTATAGGATCCTGCATACCCACGTTGTTGTGTTTTTTATGCATAACTTCTTATCTGTTCTTGATTATACCAGAAGACAGTTATGAATATTTATGGTTAGAATTTATAATTTAGTTCTGTGCCTTTTTCTGCTGATTAATTCAAGGACACTTCATTTCATAAGATGCCTGGTTGCTGGAGCAAACACTTTCTCCTGGACACCTAATTTAAGCTCTGAAATTCTCTCCTAACATAAGCCAAATGCAGATCCTTGTACTCATAAGCTGTTTCGCTCAGGGTACTTCAGCCATTGAGATATTTGTGGGTTTAACTGGGTTCTGTGGGATTTAAATGCTTGTACCAAAGAAACCAAGTAGAATGAGGCTAAGAAGTTTGTCTTTAAAAAGAATGCATAATTTGGTCATCTCATTGCTCGGACTTCAGATGTTGAAATATTTTATTTTTTCACCTTTTAAGACTATGGAGGAGTCAGGAAATATATTTTTACCCATTTCTTTAGTCTGGCTGGAATTTACCATTGCCATCTTTTCCTCACTCCCTCTCCTAAGCTGGCTACATACAAATAATAACACAGAGGATGCAGGGTTCCTGGCTTCCTATCAGGCAAGCCGTATACAATAATCACAGACAAGCAAGTATTGTGCATATAATGTGACATTGCAAAGAATCAATTCTATGCTATAGGGCTGTATATATTATATTTAATCAACTTGTATTATTATACAACTCTTTTCTGAAAAGTACCAAATAATGCTGACTGCTATACTCTTTCAGGATTACCCATTTTTCCCTTAAAATACAATTGGCAGGTACATAAAAAGAACACCTTACTTTAGACAGTTCACTCTCAAATTTCTGCGACAGGGTTTGGGCTATGATTTCCAATTGCTCAACCTTCTGCACAGGAAATGTAGTGTCTGGCAG